>NC_068436.1:11702381-12019881 GCF_023373465.1 Oncorhynchus keta | reverse complement strand
ACAGACATAACAAGAGACAAATTGCTGATGCATAACCAAATTATTCGAACTTGCACCTTATATATTCTACTATTCTAACCTTTAACACTAAGAGGAGACCCCGAGTAACACTAAGAGTCACACTGAGTAATTTAAAAAAAATAAACACAGATAGATCATTATTTTTGGGGGGAGCATAATCTTATGTCACTTATGCCTGGAACTGGCCCTGCGCAGACCAATGATAATAGATGCAATTATGTTGAAATTGGACAAGAGCACTCGACTCAAGTCCACGAGTACTAATGCACAAACTGTGGATCTTGGCACAGAAGTCACAACACCACATGACCACAACAGCCCAGTGTGAGGCCTGTCCACCTGTCTGAACTCTGCCCTCTGTCGGCATACATGTTAGCTTCCTGTGACTGCGTGTTCAAGAACCCAAAGGGGTCACGGGAAGGGAAATCTCTGCTGCTTACCAGACCAGGGGTCTCATTTATCAACCATGCATAGGCACAAATCTGTGTGTAAACCATGCGTGTGAAAATGGAAATTGATCAATAGGAATGTTTGCTTGAGAGTGTTTGTAAATGTACACACAGCCATGACCATGCGTAAGCACAGGATCACGTGTTGGATTAAGGAAACTGCTTGTCAAGTGTAGAATGGGGAAAATATGTTGAAATTGTGAGAGTAATAATTCAATAATTTTTCAATTTTGAAGGCATTTCCATTGGGAATTCATGGAACATTGCTTGGCACGCTGTATAATTTGACCACATCAGTGCAATTGTTACAATAATAATCCATATAAAGTACAGTCATTTGTTAGAATGAGAGGTACGTGTCAAAGTGAAACCATTGTTGACATACTATAAGACTGAGATAATGGGAAATTGCATGAGAGACGGCTAACCTTGCTCTGTTGGAAGATTTGGCACACGCTGCATTTTGCAGAGAGCGAGTTTTTAGAGACAGATGGCACATTTTCTGCATTAAGTACAGGTTGGCTCATCAGATATCTTTTCTCAAAAATCCTATACGATTGTTTTTTGGAAGGTTTAAGATGTACTTTAAAAAGGATACCATTCCAAAATGCATACCATTCCGGTGCACATCCAAGTGCTATCCACCCTCTGGTTTGTGGCAACAGTCACTTTTCAGTGGAGGCTTGCCGATCACAGCCCTCGATGAGACTATATTTTCGATGCAATCATCAGCAAAACAAACATTAACACGTGCAATTTCCATGCACCATCTCAAAACAGGTTGGTTCCCAAACATGAACGGCTCAATAGACGTCACTCTCATCAGCATAACATCACCAGCCTAAACTATTTCAACTATGTGAACAGAAATGGATGGATGGCTTGTTGGCGAGTGTTGCCTACTCAAGTATACAGTGTGGCAAAAAAGTATTTAGTCAGCCACCAATTGTGCAAGTTCTCCCACTTAAAAAGATGAGAGAGGCCTGTAATTTTCATCAAAGGTACACTTCAACTATGACAGACAAAATGAGAAGGAAAAAAATCCAGAATATCACATTGTAGGATTTTTAATGAATTTATTTGCAAATTATGGTGGAAAATAAGTATTTGGTCACCTACAAACAAGCAAGATTTCTGGCTCTCACAGACCTGTAACTTCTTCTTTAAGAGGCTCCTCTGTCCTCCACTCGTTACCTGTATTAATGGCACCTGTTTGAACTTGTTATCAGTATAAAAGACACCTGTCCACAACCTCAAACAGTCACACTCCAAACTCCACTATGGCCAAGACCAAAGAGCTGTCAAAGGACACCAGAAACAAAATTGTAGACCTGCACCAGGCTGGGAAGACTGAATCTGCAATAAGTAAGTAGCTTGGTTTGAAGAAATCAACTGTGGGAGCAATTATTAGGAAATGGAAGACATACAAGACCACTGATAATCTCCCTCGATCTGGGGCTCCACGCAAGATCTCACCCTGTGGGGTCAAAATGATCACAAGAACGGTAAGCAAAAATCCCAGAACCACACAGTGGGACCTAGTGAATGACCTGCAGAGAGCTGGGACTAAAGTAACAAAGCCTACCATCAGTAACACACTACGCCGCCAGGGACTCAAATCCTGCAATGCCAGTACATGCCCAGGCCCGTCTGAAGTTTGCTAGAGAGCATTTGGATGATCCAGAAGAAAATTGTGAGAATGTCATATGGTCAGATGAAACCAAAATATAACTTTTTGGTAAAAACTCAACTCGTTCTGTTTGGAGGACAAAGGATGCTGAGTTGCATCCAAAGAACACCATACCTACTGTGAAGCATGGGGCTGTTTTTCTGCAAAGGGACCAGGACGACTGATCCGTGTAAAGGAAAGAATGAATGGGGCCATGTATCGTGAGATTTTGAGTGAAAACCTCCTTCCATCAGCAAGGGCATTGAAGATGAAATGTGGCTGGGTCTTTCAGCATGACAATGATCCCAAACACACCGCCCGGGCAATGAAGGAGTGGCTTCGTAAGAAGCATTTCAAGGTCCTGGAGTGGCCTAGCCAGTCTCCAGATCTCAACCCCATAGAAAATCTTTGGAGGGAGTTGAAAGTACGTGTTGCCCAGCAACAGCCCCAAAACATCACAGCTCTAGAGGAGATCTGCATGAATGGGCCAAAATACCAGCAACAGTGTGTGAAAACCTTGTGAAGACTTACAGAAAACGTTTGACCTCTGTCATTGCCAACAAAGGGTACATAACAAAGTATTGAGATAAACGTTTGTTATTGACCAAATACTTATTTTCCACCATAAATTGCAAATAAATTCATTAATTGATTTTCTGGATTTTTTCCCCCTCATTTTGTCTGTCATAGTTGAAGTGTACCTATGATGAAAATTACAGGCCTCTCTCATCTTTTTAAGTGGGAGAACTTGCACAATTGGTGGCTGACGAAATACTTTTTTGCCCCACTGTATTTGCCATTGCTATGGCAACTTGAATTCTTCCAACGGTCCTCTTTTTGTAGTTGTTTTAATTTTTACTTGTCAAGTCACAACTGAGTAAGCAAAATAAAACCTTTTGGTTGTACTCTGACACTAGCACCTCTATTTCAGTTACAGAGAAGAAAAAAATGAAAAAAAATGTTGGTTACGCCATTGTATTTCCTGGTACGGATTTGAATATCCCCCTCGGGTTTTAAAGGGAGGATTTTGACCATATATGGTTAATTAGGGGCGTTTCAAATTGCAAACAGCCAAGGTTGTGCTACAGCACTGAGGCTGAGAACATTTTGTATTTATCAATGGTTATCTCCTACCAGTGTGGGTATGACGATTGTAGGATTGTTTGATAAATCACGATTTTTCTATGGGTACCAACATTCTAAATTCTGTTTGTTAGTAGTATTTTAGAAGTTTCTACCGAATATTAATAAATGAGGCCCAGGGTTAAAATACTGTCTGAAATCATTTCAAATACTTTAGTGGTGCTTGATTGAGCTTGCCTGTTGCAATGGAATAATCGCAAAAGTCCAAACCCCACCCAGCTGGTACTCAAGGCAGACTTGAGAAAACGCCGAAAGCATTTGAAAGATTTTGAATAGTATGTGAACCCAGGTGTGCTGCTTATATGAAAACAGATTTAGTGATACTTGACTGAGTCTCACAGTCAGTGGGCTGTCTGTCATGGCATTACTGTCTCAACTCCAACAAATCTATCCCAATCCAACACAGCCCACCACCCACCAGCCCACCACCTACCAAATTGAACCCCCCCCACTTCCTTGTCAGTTTAATGATTCTACTGCTGGATCAAGATGTAAGCCATTGAACCACCAGGCAGACATTCAGACAATTCTTGCACAAAGTGGTTGCGCTAGCTGACTTGGATTGCACCAATAATATTCTTTCTCAATCTCCACATGCTGCTGTGGAGAAAGATTGAAAAATGAGAAGTACTGTAGTTGTTAGTTTGTCGACTGAGGCGATAGAACAGCCTTAACCTACCCCACTAAGCAAATAGGAGACGCACACAGCAATGCTTATTGTCCACTGTGAAAACACCATCAAACTCTAATCTATCAAGCGGTGATGTTGTAATGTTTGCTTTACACCTGTGATGTGTTATGGTACACCGTGTAACCATATCGTACCAAAACAAAGGCCTGGGAATTTCAACAATAACAGTGAATGAAGTCAATGTGGTTCTTTATAGCTGATGACCTGTGACATATTCCATTACATAGGGGTTGCTCACATCAGCTGAAAGCAACCGCATTGCCAAAGACATAGCAAGTCATTCCCACACCCACATACACCACTGTTTCCCGTTTTCTTCTGTCTGTGAAGGCTTCCATGTATTGGCGTGCAGCGTGCGGTACATAAAGGATGGATGCATGTATGGAGCAGCCTTACCTGCCATGGATGAGACATTGATGATGACTCCTCCTTCTTTTCCATACTCTTTGCTCATATGATCCAGGGCCAGGTAAGTTCCCTTGATGACTGATGTCTACGGAGAGAAACAAGAGGGCTTGAGTTTCAATATCCAACACATACAACAGGCACACTGTTTTGCTCTTATTCACACTGTGGTAGAACTCTTCGCTGATGTCACGTAATGTAAACAAGGCTAAACTACAGCATTGTGTAATATAATGTAAAACAGGCTAAACTACAGCATTGTGTAATATAATGTAAAACAGGCTAAACTACAGCATTGTGTAATATAATGTAAAACAGGCAAAACTACAGCATCATGTAATATAATGTAAACTAGGCTAAACTACAGCATCATGTAATATAATCTAGGCTAAACTACAGCATTGTGTAATATAATGTAAACTAGGCTAAACTACAGCATCATGTAATATAATCTAGGCTAAACTACAGCATCATGTAATATAATCTAGGCTAAACTACAGCATCATGTAATATAATCTAGGCTAAACTACAGCATCATGTAATATAATCTAGGCTAAACTACAGCATCATGTAATATAATGTAAACTATGCTAAACTACAGCATCATGTAATATAATCTAGGCTAAACTACAGCATCATGTAATATAATGTAAAACAGGCTAAACTACAGCATCGTGTAATATAATGTAAACTAGGCTAAACTACAGCATCATGTAATATAATGTAAAACAGGCTAAACTACAGCATCATGTAATATAATGTAAACTAGGCTAAACTACAGCATCGTGTAATATAATCTAGGCTAAACTACAGCATTGTGTAATATAATGTAAAACAGGCTAAACAACAGCATCATGTAATATAATGTAAACTAGGCTAAACTACAGCATCATGTAATATAATCTAGGCTAAACTACAGCATCATGTAATATAATGTAAAACAGGCTAAACTACAGCATTGTGTAATATAATGTAAACTAGGCTAAACTACAGCATCATGTAATATAATGTAAAACAGGCTAAACTACAGAATTGTGTAATATAATGTAAACTAGGCTAAACTACAGCATCATGTAATATAATCTAGGCTAAACTACAGCATCATGTAATATAATGTAAACTAGGCTAAACTACAGCATCATGTAATATAATCTAGGCTAAACTACAGCATCATGTAATATAATCTAGGCTAAACTACAGCATCATGTAATATAATCTAGGCTAAACTACAGCATTGTGTAATATAATGTAAACTAGGCTAAACTACAGCATCATGTAATATAATCTAGGCTAAACTACAGCATCATGTAATATAATCTAGGCTAAATTACAGCATTGTGTAATATAATGTAAAACAGGCTAAACTACAGCATTGTGTAATATAATGTAAACTAGGCTAAACTACAGCATCATGTAATATAATCTAGGCTAAACTACAGCATCATGTAATATAATGTAAACTAGGCTAAACTACAGCATCATGTAATATAATATAGGCTAAACTACAGCATCATGGAATATAATATAAACTAGGCTAAACTACAGCATCATGTAATATAATCTAGGCTAAACTACAGCATCATGTAATATAATCTAGGCTAAACTACAGCATCATGTAATATAATCTAGGCTAAACTACAGCATCATGTAATATAATCTAGGCTAAACTACAGCATTGTGTAATATAATGTAAACTAGGCTAAACTACAGCATCATGTAATATAATCTAGGCTAAACTACAGCATCATGTAATATAATCTAGGCTAAATTACAGCATTGTATAATATAATGTAAAACAGGCTAAACTACAGCATTGTGTAATATAATGTAAACTAGGCTAAACTACAGCATCATGTAATATAATCTAGGCTAAACTACAGCATCATGTAATATAATGTAAACTAGGCTAAACTACAGCATCATGTAATATAATATAGGCTAAACTACAGCATCATGTAATATAATCTAGGCTAAACTACAGCATCATGTAATATAATCTAGGCTAAACTACAGCATCATGTAATATAATCTAGGCTAAACTACAGCATAATGCAAGATTGATTTTGCAGTTAGTCAAGTAACAGATAGTTTGTGAAAATCAATTTTTCCAAAACAATCTCAATGACAAGACATTCAATGACATTCAATCTAACATTTACTGGTGTTAGTCACACACACACACACACACAGACACCCACCCCTCTTACCAGATTTACATCGATAGTCTTCTCCCAGTCCTTCTCATTGTTGATGCCAGCATTGTTGACAACAATGTCCAATCTTCCAAACCGGTCGACTGTACTTTGAAAAGCATCTGCAATATGAAAGAAGAGTGCAACACTTAGGTAGATTAACTATAGATGAACCCCTACAAGAAGAACACTACTACTACTTCCATACGAGATGGACATTTGTCAAGAACATTGCATCTTTGTTTATTTACATCTAAACTGTCATTTCGATTCTATATCAAAGAAGAACATCTAGTTCTTAGGTTGATTATACAGGCTATAATTACTACAAGAACACTGCTTCTTTGTCTATCTAAGTAAACAAGTACATTCAAACAATTATCTAAGCCACAAAAACTGCAGTATAACAGGTATTCACCAGCACCTGCATTTCAGCTGAAAACATTCCGCAAGAAAACCTTCAATTAAAACAATTATATTATAATAATAATCACCTTAACCAAGGTAGGAGCAACAAGTCAAGTACGTTGCTTTACTTTAACAACAAATGTCTAACAAATGTCCAGTCTTACAAGACTAAACGGACTGTGTCGACGTTTACGTTTCAGTCGTGCATTGACAGTGTTCAGTGTTGGTTGAATGGACTCTTATAAAGCACAGATATTTAGGTAAGGCTACATCCAAGAACGTTCCATTGTCTTCTGCCTCGGGCGTTTTGGAAATCATTTCAAAAGTAACTAATTCATTTCTACACAATGAAAGTCTGTTTCAGGGGTGAATGATGTGTTACAATAGGTAAGCCTAAGGCCTAAAGGTGATCGAAAATGAGAATATTCAGAATTCTAAACCACCGCGCAGCCTGAAATAAAATAGACTATTATGCATTTAGCCAAAAAGCTAAAGTTAGACTAGGCATATAGCTATACTTAAAAAAAAAGTAGGTTAGGCTAATAACCTATAATAACCTCTAAACTATACTTTTAAAAAGTAGGTTAGGCTAATAACCTATAATAACCTCTAAAGAAAAAATTGCAGTACCGTAGTAAAGTTGCAATTACTTGTGCCTGGTCAGACTGTTACCATGGTTACCCCATGGGCAGTATATTCTTTACAAGCCAGAATGTTGAATAAAATTATATGTACATTTACTTTACCGGTTGTCCATACTGGTGGTCCTTTTTACCGTAAGGCAGTGGCGATAAAATGTCCATAGAATGTATAATCAAACCAACTTTTCAAACCGCTGGTAGTGGGTTCAGATGTCGATCACCTGAACGCTGCTCACTCGATGTAAATACATGCAAGCGATGTATGAATACTTTCCCGAACTCGTACACGTGTTTATAATGTTTCGTGCATGTGCCAGATGATAGAAAGCAGTACCAGCGCGTAGAGCTTGTGAGAAGAAATGTTCCAAACAAATGAACTGCATTCATCTCAGACTATGAACCAGAAGTATCACAGTTTTATTGTCAGGCAACCATTACCTTTAAGTTTCAATCTGTCCGTCACGTCACACTGAATGAAAATGCAGTTCCCATCTCCAAACTCTCCATTTAAAATATTCTTGCATTCCTCTCCGACACTTTGATTCAAGTCAACAAGTGCAACCTGCGGGTATAAAATCAGAACATCTACAAAACTATGTACAAATATTTAAAGCGGTTCCTGTGCAACACAGTTGGTTTTGGCTCCATACAACCACGATAGATTGGTACAAGCGCCGCGCGTAAAATGCGCAAAGTAACCAAAACCACCGTCCATTTACGGGCGACATTAGGCTAATAACTTTATATATAAACACCAACCTTTGCTTCATTCTTCAGAAGGCTTTCTGCGACGGCTCTACCGATACCTTGCGCACCGCCCGTAACGAGAGCCACTTTACCTCGCAGAGTCATCTTTTACGCTTCATATGGCTGCGACACCGCGCGCTGCTTTATGTAGGCTCCTATATCATCTGGTATATTAGTTGTCAGAAAAGGGGCGTGTGGTGTATGTAGCGCTAAATAAACACACGGCGGATAATTACGCCATCTCGTCTTTCACCTTTTTCATATTCCAAACCGACCTCCTAATGAGATAGGTCTACAGTAGAATCTCACTACTGGCATCATAGAATGACATATGGCCCAATTTAATATCATCTCTGTGACTAGCAACAAACAGCATGAGGGAATATCTACTGCTATGCTCTTCATATTGGGCAACAATGCAGTGACGTCATAAAGCTCGCTATTGTTAGGCCTACAGTCTGTTTTGAAAGGCAATAGCTTAACGTTAGATTGGGAATGCATTTTATGACGTTGAGATATAGACCTGCAGTATATGATATCCCTTTATGTGACCATTTGCCTCTGCCAAGAGGCCTGAAACTTCAACAAGGACATCAACCACTGGAGTCACTGGCCTGTTCACCATAAGTAATCCTTCTCACCCCACCCCCCCTTTTAAGATTTAGATGCACTATTGTAAAGTGACTGTTCCACTGGATGTCATAAGGTGAATGCACCAATTTGTAAGTCGCTCTGGATAAGAGCGTCTGCTAAATGACTTAAATGTAAATGTAAAATCATTCAGAAGGCAAGGTCAGTACAGGTGCATCAAAGCTGGGACCAAGAGACTGAAAAACAGCTTCTATCTCAATGCCATTAGACTGTTAAATATCCATCACTAGCCAGCTACCACCCCGGTTACTCAACCCTGCACCTTAGAGGCTGCTGCCCTATGTACACAGACATGGCATCACTTGCCACTTTAATAATGGAACTCTAGTCACTTTAATAATGTTTACATACTCTTTTACTCATTTCATATGTATACAGTATATTGTATTTTGGTCAATGCCCCCCCCATTTTTTTTTGCTTGTCCTAAGATGCATATATTTATTAATGTAATTATTTTACTTTTTAGATTTGTGTGTATTGTTAGATATTACTGCACTGTTGGAGCTAGGAACACAAGCATTTCGCTACACCCACAATAACATCTGCTAAATAGGTGTGCGTGCCCAATAAAATGTGATTTGAACAACAGGGCACAGCAGGGTCACAGGTTCTATACCCACTCTGTGTGATTCTCTGAATTGATACAGTAACAAAGACACAAATGACAAAATCTTCATTTAGAAATGTGTTTTTTTCCCCTCCATCTTTCCCTCCAAAGGACCTTTATTAGATTTATGAAACGTATTTACAGATGTACATTATACTGGGGGAAAAAGCACATGTGTTCGTTCTTCTCATCATCACAGCAGCAACTAAAACACAGGTCAAACACAAGTTCAAAAATAAATCTATTGACATTGAATTCAGTTCATGCATCTAACATTTAATAATACTGTCATTGTTTTGTACAAAATAAAGTATTTAAATACACTTGCAATAGAAATGTACATGAAACGTATATTAATTCATCCTTCACATTGTGTGTAACTGTGTCAAATGCTAATATGTAGAAGTGGTATTAAAATCTGTAGAACTATATGAAAGCTTTGACACTTTATGAAGGAATGTGGGAGTATAGATAGATATGTTTTTACCAAAAGTATATGGCACAGTATCTCTTCCTAGATTTAATCAGTAGTTGTTTTTAAATAGTGTAAAATTCTGGAAATGTCTTACCAAATATATTTTTTTAAATTTCTTTCAAAAAACATCACAACTGTCTTGGAGTACAAGAACCCGTCAACCATCTAGAAGAAGGAGAGGAGATTGATATATTGCACGTTTCATAGATGTATCCATAAATGTGTTTATTTGATTGTCTTCTCCATTGTGAGTCATCTTAAAATTAGGTCAGGTCTTTACACTGCAGTTTCATACTGTCTCTGTGTGTCATCAGGTTCGATCAAACACAAGAATATGATACGACTGAATCATTGCCCATTTGTCCGATATTCCGATCATTTGTCTGTTCATACAGCTCTGTTGTTGATAATCATTTTAGTGTATCAACATACCGTACAAAGTAAACAACCCCTCATTTCTATAATTATTTTTAAATATAGTTAAATAAAATTTTATTTCATCATAACAATTACAATCTATTCTAAATTCTTTCTTCGTCTCTATACATCGACTTTGACCCCCCAACTTATGGAGTGTGTGAATTCCTTTAATTTAAAAACCCATACATGTAACTATTCAAATATAGGTACTCTGGATACTGAACCCAGATCAGTTATAACTTAATTGTGATGGTGCTCCCCACGGTTGTGTACTGCTACCAACACAGTTTCTGAGTGATACCCTCAGTGACACCAGAGCAAGTCATTTGAGAGCATTTGATAGACAAAAATGATCAAATAAAGATTATATTGAAAGGCAAGTTGTAAACCAAGAAGTGAAAGGCCCGATTCAGGCTGTGTATAGTATTATGGCTATATACTGTTAAAGTAACTGCCCAGTGAAAATCTCCCTTTTAAAATTTCATATTCTGTTAACTCATTTCCAAATAATGTTGCTGACTCGTCCTATACTCGTATTTGTGAACAAAGCATAAATTGGAGAAAAAAAAACACTTAAAAAACTCCATCTCAAACTTGTATCTCAAACAGACCGTTTAAAAAATGCTTGCCATTTCCTCATAGAACATGACATCTCCCTGAGGAGGATGAGCTGACCAATCAACGGTCGACTTGAACATACTTAATTAAAACATTTAAAAAACGATTTCACTCCTATTGTAAGAAATTATAGGTCATATTTAATTGAAATCTGAAAACACTCGGCAGTTACTTTAATGATATCCTCAGCCTTCCAAATTCACAGTGGGAACTCATAGCGACTACATCGGTATCAAATCTCTCTTTTTATATTCTATTTTCATGTTGTTCATTCAGTTTTTCTCAGTCGGTTACCTCTTTGGTCGATCCTTTGTTAGCTCGTGTTGAGATTCTAGGTCATTTAAGGTTGATGCTTTCACATCTTTGGCCCCCTGTTTGACTTGAGTGTTTCGGCAGTGGTTTGTTTGACCAAGTGAACGGAACAGTGAATCATCATTTTGTGGAAATAAGGAAATTAAGGAAATGAAGGTGAGAAAAAAAACATGTTAACACCGTAGTGGAGTTTGTGCTGAGCGTGGACCTGGGGAGTTGAATCACTCAACAAGGTCACAAAGAGGTTAATGACGTTTCTGTATGTGATGAGTAGCACTAGGGACGGCACATTTAACCCACAATAGGGAGCTTGGAAATGTGTCAAAGTGGCAGCTTTTTATGTCTGAGAATTATAACAAACATCTGATGGTTATAATAAAGATACACTATAATCTGGTGGAAAATCTACAAAGGACTTGAGTGTACTGGAAGTTTTCACTTGTTTACCAGTGTTGTGTGGAAACTGTACTGTAATAGAACATTGGCAGTAAAGCTGTAAGACACAAGTGTGTGTGTGTGTGTGTGTGTGTGTGTGTGTGTGTGTGTGTGTGTGTGTGTGTGTGTGTGTGTGTGTGTGTGTGTGTGTGTGTGTGCGTGCGCGTGTGTGTGTGTGTGTTCGTGACAGAGGGTTTGCAGAGGTGAATAAAAGCATCGCTCCTGTTTTGACTGCACACTGTGTAAGGTGGTGAAGTGGGACTCGTCCGATACTCCAAACTGATCTCCCGTTGCATAGTGAGCACGGTGTCTGTCCTCTCTTGTTGTTGGTGGGCGATACGGACATAACTCTGCTCTGTAAATACTCAGTTCATCTCCCGAGTCATCTCCTTAATCCTCTTTTTTAAAACCTTGGCAGGACTTTGTTTTGGAACCCCAGGTAGTTGGTGAACTGCCAAATGTCAATGTCAAACAGTTCCCACATTGTAAGGAGGGACCGGGGTCTTCTTCCCCCTTGTGTCATTGTACTGTACTGTAATGTACCCTACTGTACTGTACTGTACCCTACTGAACTGTAATGTACCCTACTGTACTGTACCCTACTGTACTGTAATGTACCCTACTGTACTGCAATGTACCCTACTGTACTGTACCCTACTGTACTGTACTGTAATGTACCCTACTGTACTGTACTGTAATGTACCCTACTGTACTGTAATGTACTGTAATGTACCCTACTGTACTGTACTGTACCCTACTGAACTGTAATGTACCCTACTGTACTGTACCCTACTGTACTGTAATGTACCCTACTGTACTGCAATGTACCCTACTGTACTGTACCCTACTGTACTGTACTGTAATGTACCCTACTGTACTGTACTGTAATGTACCCTACTGTACTGTAATGTACTGTAATGTACCCTACTGTACTGTACTGTACCCTACTGTACTGTAATGTACCCTACTGTACTGTAATGTACCACACTGTGCTGTACTGTAATGTACCACACTGTACTGTACTGTAATGTACCATACTGTACTGTACTGTAATGTACCCTACTGTACTGTACTGTACTGTACCCTACTGTACTGTAATGTACTGTAATGTACCCTACTGTACTGTAATGTACGCTACTGTACTGTACTGTAATGTACCCTACTGTACTGTACTGTAATGTATCCTACTGTACTGTACTGTAATGTACCCTATTGTACTGTACTGTAATGTACTGTAATGTACTGTAATGTACCCTACTGTACTGTACTATATTGTACCCTACTGTACTGTACTGTAATGTACCCTACTGTACTGTACTGTAATGTACCCTACTGTACTGTACTGTAATGTACCCTACTGTACCGTAATGTACTGTAATGTACCCTACTGTACTGTAATGTTCTGTACTAGTCCTTGTGCACATCCTCAGCCCGGAGAATCTTGTACAGGACCCAGTAGAAAATGTTAAAAAACAGGAAGGCCAGGGGGAAACCCGCCCGCGATACCGTGTCGATCTTCTTGGCGCGGTCGATGAACAGCTTTCTCATCTCTTCGTGGCTCTTGGCGGCCGGGTCCTTCTTGGGGTGCTTGGCGGGCTGGGGCCCCGTGGCGCCCGGGGTGGTGGCGGCGTTGTTGGTGGCCTTGGGGATGGTGCCGTCCTTGACAGCAGTGCCGCCACCGCCGGTCGTGGTGGTGAAGCTGAGGCGGCTCTCCCTCACGTTGTCGTCCTACGAACAGGAAAGGCGGGAGTTAGTTAGATAGGGGTCACAGGTCAAGGATGAATAAACTCCCAGAACGGGAACGGCTCCCCCGATGGACTGCCTTGAGGTGCTCCAGAGAGGGACACTGAAATGTCATCCCTCTCCCTCAATTGATCTTGCTCTCCCTCCTCTCTTAACAAAGGGGGATCGCTTGCCATAGCAACAGCAGCAATATGACAGGCTGACTATCTCGTAGTCTCCCAGCCAAGTACACTTCAGTCTCCATCCTGCTAACACTCAAAATAAACTTGACTTCAACTAAACTCCAGCCTTTGACTTCATGTTGAGTCAATGCCTATTCTCCCTAACTCAATAAATCTATCAAAGTGCAACATGAACATGGAGTGATTTTTGCGTCATGAGACCTTGCTTAAAACCTCTAGTCTATTATTGTTTTTATAACCCATAATGCCTCTGGTGTTATCCTAGGACACACCCCTCTCTCTTTCAAACCTACTCATTACTGTACCCTTAAGAGTCGTCACCACTCAAGCAACCCCCTGGCCTTTTCCCTCAAATGTCAAAACTAGGGTCGGAAAAAAAAAGAGCTCAGAACTGGAAATTCTCTTTAAAAAGCAATTGACATCATATGAATGAAGGGGTATTACCTTTGGCCTATGCACAAACAAAGCCCTGCACGTGATAGTTTTATTTGACATGACCAATATGGAAATGATTTAAATGGAATGAAAACAGGATCAATACGAGTTGAGCAATCATTTTTCCATGAGCGAATTCACAATGAACAACAAATGACATGTTGACATGAGGGAAGAATAGGAAAGCAGGAAATGTTTGGATATTTTCCTTATTTCCAGGCTGAAATGCAATTTCTACTTGGATTAGGGAAATGAAAAGAAACAAACAGCCACAGCAACTGAAAGGAACAAGGAACTGGGAGTGAAAACAGGGAGTGTGTGTGTGTGTGTGACAAGTTGACAACAGGCCATTATGCCATCAAACACATTATGAAGAATAATGGAATGCCATTAGTGTAATGAAGAATGTCACAGAGTCAATGAGTCACTACACCAGCATTGTGAGTCACATTATGCTAAAAGGGATACTTCGGGAAATCGGCAATGAAGCCCTTTATCCACTTCTCAAGGGTCAGATGAACTGGAGACCATTTTTACGCCTCTTCATGCAGTTTGAAGGAAGTTGCTAACGGGCGCTAGCACAATGACTAGACTTCTATGGTAACGTTTAGCATGCTAGCTTTTACCATAGGCGTCCCAGTCAGTAGTTAGCATTGGCTCACAAAACCACCTCCAACTTCCTTCATAATGGATGCAGAGATATAAAAACGGGATCCACAAGGTCATCTGATTCCAGGGAAGATTTAATTGCCACACATTTTTACAACACATTCTCTTTGATGAAATACTGTAAAAAAAAAATAATAATAATGTTTCTATGCTGTCTTTGTATAGCTCTCATACTTAGGTGTGAAAATCAATATGAATATGGAGAGAACACCGACAACGACAAACAGCAGAGGAACAGCACACAACTACAAGAAACACAAACACACAAACGTATGACCAGATGGAGTGTGGGGTTCTAATAGCTGGGTCCTAATGTTCTTTACCCTGTCAAGAGGAATTGTAGATGTGGCCCATAGATCCATATATGGGCGTGTCGTTGTTTCTCAAACCATTAAAGCGTCTCAATGACTCAGCCAGCTCATTGGGATCAATGGAGTGATCCTCATCACCATTCTTTCATCACAGGAGAAGCATGCAAATGGAAAACATAAACAAACAAAGTACTAAAATGATGATGAGAATCATGCAATAGAGGAATTCACTGTGGATATGCCTGAAACCCTGTGGATATATCTGAAACCATGTGGATATGCCGGAAATGCCGTGGATAGGCCTGAAACCCTGTGGATATATCTGAAACCCTGTGGATATGCCGGAAATGCCGTGGATAGGCCTGAAACCCTGTGGATATATCTGAAACCCTGTGGATATGCCGGAAATGCCGTGGATAGGCCTGAAACCCTGTGGATATATCTGAAACCCTGTGGATATGCCGGAAACGCCGTGGATAGGCCTGAAACCCTGTGGATATGACTCAAACCCTGTGGATATGACTCAAACCCTGTGGATATGACTCAAACCCTGTGGATATGACTCAAACCCTGTGGATATGACTCAAACCCTGTGGATATGACTCAAACCCTGTGGATATGACTCAAACCCTGTGGATATGCTAGAAACACATGAAAATAGACAAGAACAGCAAACAAGAAGGTGAATCAAAACTAAAGTTGTGCCATGCTTTAAGAAACTGGGCGAGGTGCAATTGAACATAACATAATTTGTGTGTGTGTGTGTGTTGGTATTTGACTTCTAGACAAGTTCGTTACCTCAAGTTAGTTAGAGAAAGGCTGAGCCCTGCATGTTTGAATTGACAATGACCCCTATCCACTTTGACTTTTTCCTCCTCTTGGTTACCAGCAGTGTTCATTCTATCCAGATTTCCCTCCATCTCTTTGATTTGATTGGCCTGAGTATTCCCTTGGTAAAATCCACACAGTATAAAGAAAATGGATTCTTCCCCTGGTACAGAGAGAGGCAGTCTTTTTTGTATGTCTCTATTTTATATTAATGGATGAGGGATAGGAAGAAACACAGACATCAGCCAAATGTTCAGACACTGACCCGTTCTGTCCTTCAGGAAGCTTTGTAGTAAACATGTCGAAGTAAACATTGGAAGTTTTATCCTTGGTGTACCACAGGTTGGTGTAGTAACAGTATATGGTCACCGGGGAGCAGTGTTGACTCGAAGGTGGATGGTAGAACATTGCACCTGTTGGGGAAGTTGCTTTGCTGTTGTGCCTCAACTTGTACTTTGTGTCAAACAAGGCCATGTTGTTTTGCCTAGTCCGAATACAAAGATTATGCTAACTTTCTATAGTCTACTTTCATGAGTAAGAATTTGCTCGCAACTGAATTGCCTGGATAAATAGCTTCAATAACCTAAATAAGCAAGCCTTTTGACCACAGAGACATGATATATCTGACCCAGGCCCAGAGTCCTTGGGCCCGATTTAGTGACAGACCGTGTATAATTGGTCTTTTTCGTCTTAATCTTTTAAAATGTCCAAAAGGCCAGAAACCCAATTAACCACAGAGTCAAGGCCACTAAGCCACCCCGACATCCGTCAAGTCACATTCTTGGCCAACTAATTCCCAGAGCTCCTCTGTCAACCTCATCTTTTGACATTTCTCAACATCCTCAGACAGTCTTCAGAAAACATTTTATGTTACACTGCTTGTTTCATGGATTTTGACACAACTAGTTGTGGTTTGCTACAGTGCTACAAGCTCTTTACATTAGCAATCCAATATAATACAATTTATGGTATAAACCCTCAACAATAACACTAAGTGGACAGAATATTAGGAACACCTGCTCGTTCCATGATATAGACTGACCAGGTGAATCCAGGTGAAAGCTATGACCCCTTATTGATGTCACTTGTTAATTCCACTTCAATCAGTGTCGAGGAAGGGGAGGAGACGGGTTAAATAAGGATTTTTAAGCCTTGAGACAACTGAGACATGGATTGTGTATGTGTGCCAAGGCAAAAGATGGGCAAGGCAAAATATTTAAGTGACTTTGAACAGGGTATGGTAGTAGGTGCCAGGTGCAATGGTTTGTGTCAAGAAATGCAACCCTGCTGGGTTTTTCACACTCAACAGTTTCCTGTGTGTATCAAGAATGGTCCACCACCCAAAGGACATCCAGCCAACTTGACACAACTGTGGGAAGCATTGGAGTCAACACGGGCCAGCATCCCTGTGGAACGCTTTTGGCACCTTGTAAAGTCACGGCGAATTGAGGCTGTTCTGAGGGCAAAAGGGGAAGGTGTCCCTAATGCCTGGTATACTCAGTGTACATGTACTGTATGTCTGAGAAGGATATATCTGTGTAAAAGGATAGAATTGCTTGTTTCATTATTTGTTAGGTTTCTAATGTTTGGTTATACTCAGTGCATGTCTGAGAAAGATATATCTGTGACCTATAGAATTGCTTGTTTCATTATTTGTTAGTGGCTAAAGCATTGAGATATGAGTTATTCATTAGTGCTTTGTGACCACTTACTTCAGCCTCAGAGCTCCTTAAGGAACCACACCATAACGGCAATATGCAGTCATTGTTGCACAGAGTTGTTTGTTCACGCTCTGATTCGAAGAACGTGTTCTAGATTGGTCTGTAAACGTTACCTTCTTCTTCGTTCTCCGCGGGCGGAGTCTTAAGAGTTCCTTGTGTTGCCTGGAGACAAAGTTGACGGCGGCGTACTCGAGCAGAGCGGAGAATACGAAGAGGAGACACACCGCCATCCAGATGTCGATGGCCTTCACATAGGACACCTACAACACCAGAGAGACAAAGTCACAGTCACACAGTCAGAGAGCACAGACAGACAGACAGACAGACAGACAGACAGACAGACAGACAGACAGACAGACAGACAGACAGACAGACAGACAGACAGACAGACAGACAGACAGACAGACAGACAGACAGACAGACAGACAGACAGACAGACAGACAGACAGACAGACAAAGTCACAGACAGACAGACAGACAGACAGACAGACAGACAAAGTCACAGTCAGAGAGACAGAGACAGACAGACAGAGAATGAATAGTCTGATATTATCTGGCAGAATTTCATAGAATTTCATAGAATTTCAACTGTCTGGCCAAGTTTGCAGCTTGTTTTATGTTTTCATTTCACAGAAATTGTTACATAATCTGGAGTATGTTAGGAGTGTATGAGAATGCATAATACATGTATATATCAAATATGTGTCATGGAGTATTTAGTTGTTTTTAGCTGGATAGGTTGGAAGAATGCCGTGAAATTGTGAAAATGCTGATAATGCCCCGTTTGTGTAAGAGCTGCTTGAAAAGACCACCTGGAATTTCAGCCTGTTTTGGTGGGATGGAGTTATAGCATCTCTGGTGACATCACCAGGTGGTAAATGAGTTACTAGACCAATAAGAAAGAGAGTTCAAAGCCTCTCTGCCAATAACAGTTAGTTTTCAGTTTCCCCTTCCCCACTCAGACCCACTCCCAGACAGTCCTAGCTGAATCCTTGCTTGAGAAATGGACCTTTGCTCAGAGGATATTCTTTTAATTGTTACCCCAGAAGTGATTTGATATCGGAGGTAACAGATGCATTGAACCTTTAACATTTAGTCTGTCATGATGTTACCGTTTTATCTTTCAAGGAGATCGATATGCAATCACTGATATCATGACGGTGTAAAAACGTCTTCTTGCTGAATGCTCAATTAAGTTACGTGACGGAACATTCCATGCACTACGCTGCATCATTCTTTAACACATACAGAACACTAAATACTACTCACGGGTAAAGAGGACAAGTTAGGTCTTTTTATTTGATTTAGATTTATTTTAAATGTTAACCTTGACAGTAGTCTATGGCCCAGGAGAAAATTGTATCCTCGGTTTTACAGTAAGTCTAAAAATACTGAACTTGTCATTTAACAAGTAAGTGCCAGTATTTTGTTCTTCTACATGGGCGAATACCAAACATATATACACAGGCCCTTTGGGAGGAGATGTATTAAACAGTACTGAGATGCTCCATATAGACAGAAAGTCTCTGAACACCAGCAGGGGCATTTAACATATATCTCAGAACATCGCTTATATATCAAATGTCTTAGGTAACTCTTTATACAGTCTATTTGAGATCATTTAGGTGTATAAACGATGCAACACATTCAATCTCGTATGATCTCTGCAACACTGCAAGGCTCCGTTAAAAGCAAACAGGAAAAAGTCACCCTGTACCTAGACCATAAATCAACCATGGACTGTCAGTCCTGAAGGAGGGACACCTTTTTGCGCGAGCACCAGCGGTATTGCACACAGCACACTCTCCTGCCAACCCACACACACCCACTCACACTCACTCTGCTCCCCCCCTCCCCCGACCCACCTTAGGTAGAGACGTTCTAGAACCGGAGCTCTGGGTGGTCATGGTGAGCACGGTGGTGATGCCCAGCGCCACCCTGGCGGGCGCGGCGTCCATGTTGATCCAGAAGGAGACCCAGGAGAGGATGACGATGAGGAGGCTGGGGATGTACATCTGGATCAGGTAGTAGCCCATCTGTCTCTCCAGGTGGAATCGCACCTCGATACACGTGAACTTCCCTGTGTGGAGGAGGAGGAGAGAGACAGAGGGGAGGAGAGCGACTGAGACAAGCGCCTATGTTTCCTTTGTTTCGTGTTAAAGTCTGCCTGAATAACATACTTGGAAACGTACCGTGGAAGTGTATAGGCAAGATGAGACGTACTCCTTCGGAGACGATTAGGTTTCTCTGTCAGCATTCCTCCTCTCATACACACCGTATACTGCACATGTAAACAAGCCCACACACAAACTGCACACGTGGCTTCTCAGAAAATCTCAATTCTAGCAACCCATATAATATGCAAAAGGCCGTGCTGTGGAGGAGTTGAAATCCATCTCCATGTAGTCGGTCCATGCAGCTGTGTTTATCTCGATCCTCAAAGCTCAGTGCCTGGGCCTCAGATGAAAATGCCAGTCATGCGTCAACGTTTTGTCAGATCTCCCCACCATCACACACACACACACACACACACACACACACACACACACACACACACACACACACACACACACACACACACACACACACACACACACACACCCAACCCTCAGTTCATAGGTTACCAGTGCCACGCTCAATATGGAAGTGGTCTGATGAGGCAGACGCCAGGCTACAAGACTGGTTTTCTAGCACACAGACTGGGATATGTTCCGGTATCCAATAGCATTGAGGAGATTACCACATCAGTCACGGTTTTAATCAATAAGTGTATAGACGACGTCCCCACAGTTTTATTATTTGTCAAATTTGATTTCACCTTTATTTAATTAACCAGGTAGGCCAGTTGAGAACAAGTTCTCATTTACAACTGCAACCTGGCCAAGATAAAGCAAAACAGTGGGACACAAACAACAACACAGAGTTACACATGGGATAAACAAACATACAATAACACAATAGAAAAAGTCTATATACAGTGTGTGCAAATGAGATAAGATTAGGGAGGTAAAGCAATAAATAGGCCATAGTGGCGAAATAAATACAATTTAGCAAATAAACACTGGAGTGATATATGTGCAGAAGATGAATGTGCAAGTAGAGATACTGGGGTGCAAAGGAGCAAAATAATAAATAAAATAACAGTATGGGGATGAGGTAGTTGGATGGGCTATTAACAGATGGGCTATGTACATGTGCAGTGATCTGTGAGCTGCTCTGACAGCTGGTGCTTAATTTTAGTGAGGGAGATATGTGTCTCCAGCGTCAGTGATTTTTGCAATTAGTTCCCATCATTGGCAGCAGAGAACTGGAAGGAAAGGAGGCCAAAGGAGGAATTGGCTTTGAGGGTGACCTGCTGGAGCGCGTGCTACGGGTGGGTGCTGCTATGGTGACCAGTGACTATAAGAAGGTATCCATACCAAAAGAACATGAATTACAGGCAATATCCACGCTGGGCTAAAGGCTAGAGCTACCGCTTACAAAGAATGGGACACAGACAAGGCCCAGACTTAGAAAGCCCGCAACGAGCTCTGACGAGACATCAAACATGAAAAAGGACAATATAGGAGGAAGGTGGAATCTTATTACACTGCTAGTCGCATGTGGCAGGGCTTGCAGATCATGACAGATTAGAAAAGGAAACCCAACTACGAGTTGCCCAGTGATGCAGATCTCCCAAACGTGCTAAATCCCTTTTATGCTCGCTTCGAAGAATACAACACTGAGTTTTGTGTGAAAGCCCCTGTTGTTCCGGATGACTGTGTGATCTCGCTCTTGGTGGCCGATGTGAATAAAAGTTTTAAACAGGTAAACACTCGCGAGGCCGCCGGGCCAGATGGAACACCAGGGTGCGCTCTCAAAGCATGCGAGGGCCAGATGGAACACCAAGGTGTGCTCTCAAAGCATGCGAAGACCAGCTGGCAAGTGTCTTCATTGACATTCTCAATCTCTCTCTTGTCCCAGTCTGTAATTATGCTTGAAAGGCTGGTCATAACACACATCAACACCATCATCCCAGATACCTTACCCACTCCACTTCCTGACAGTCCGTCCCCAGGTGGTGAGGGTAGGCAACAACAACACTCCACGCTGACCCCCAATACCATTATCAAGTTTGTTGACGACACAACGGGGGTAGGCCTGATCACTGACGGCAATGAGACAGCCTACAGGGAGGTCCGAGGTCAGAGACTTAGAAGTGTGGCGCCAGGACAACAATCTCTCCCTCAACATCAGTAAGACCAAGGAGCTAATCGTGGACTACAGGAGAAAGAGGGGAGAGCACACGCCCCCCCATCAACATCAACAGGGTTTTTGTGTAGCGGGTCAAGAGCTTCAAGGTCCTTGGCGTCCACTTCGCTTAGGACTTAACATGGTCCACATACACCCGCACACTCGTGAAGAGTGCACGACAGCACCTCTTCCACATCAGAAGGCTATAAGTAATACAGCTGCTCCATCAAGAGCATCTTGGCTGGCTGCATGACCGCTCGGTATGGCAATAGCCCCGCCCTCGATCGCATGGCGATAACGAGGGTGGTGCGGACAGCCCAATACATCACTGGGGTCGAGCTCCCTGCCATCCAAGGCCTTAATATCAGGCGGTGTCAGAGGAAGAACCGAAATATTGCCAAAGACTCCAGCCACCTAAGCCATAGACTGTTCACTCTGCTACCTCTGACAAACAATGCCGGAGCATCGGCTCTCGGACCAACAGGCTCCGAGACAGCTTCTACCCTCGAGCCATAGGAATGCTAAATAGCCATAGGAATGCTAAATAGCTCATTAAATGGTTACCCGGACTATCTTGCACTGACTCTATGCACACTCACAAGACTATACATACACACTACTGTAAACAAACACACACACACACACACACACACACACACACACACACACACACACACACACACACACACACACACACACACACACACACACACACACTGTGACGGCCCTGAATTTTTCTGAACCGTCTCAGTGCAGCTCCTTCCAATAGGGCGCTTTCCCTTTAATTCCCAATTAAATAGCCAGCATCAGCTGCACGAAAGTGGGGTTGTGATGGAGACGTGCATGAGGATGTGTTCAACCCTCCGAAGCTTCTCTATTCCGTTTGTTTTGTTGCCGTTAAACGTGTGTTTTGTAGCCTAAGAGAGTTTACCCAGGATCGGATCCACTCTTCGCGTCCCTGGACTACACCTCTCCGTTCTTCGTGGCCTTTCTCCGCTAGATCTATTGGCGGATTGGATTGTCTGACTGACCGACTGACTACCACATTTTTGTATACGGTATTTCATTTGTTTGGATGTGATGTATACTGTGATTTGTGTAGTTAGTGGTAGTTGAGGACTTAATTAAGAGTTGATCCGCTTTAAGGTTCTGTGGTAAAGTAATTGTTATATTGATTGTATGTTTAATACTGGGTTTACGCTACACGGAATGAACGGACAAACATCGCGTGACAAAAAGTCACCTGAGTTCACTGAACTCCTTTACCGGGCAGGACTCTTTTTAGGCCCGAGGTACAGGACATTTCTGGAGGAACCAGAACTCATTGTGATATTATTATATGTGTGTGTGTAATCATTGTTGTTGCTAATACAACCCACGCAACAGAATATAGTTGTTTTTGAAGTTCTTTCCAATGTTTTAAGGGTTTATGAAAAGTTTATTTCCATCCTGACTTTTACATAAGTCCTTTGTATTGGTGTAGACTTGACGGACCAGATGGGACTCATTCCCACCCAAACTAAAAGGAGAAACCACACACAACCTACCTGGCACCCTATAAATAATAACCTCAAGTCAAAACCGTTACATAAAAAATGGCACCCCAGATGGGACTCAACACACAAACAAATATTTTTGTGGAATTAAAACACACACACAACACACACACACACACACACACACACACACACACACACACACACACACACACACACACAGCTGCTACTCTGTTCTTTCTGTTCTTTTTTTACTCGTATTATCATCCATCCTGATACCTAGTGACTTTACCCTGCCTCCATGTACATATCTACCTCTAATACCTTATTATTATCTATCCTGATGCCCAGTCATTCACCCTGCCTCCAATACCTCGTACCTCTGCAGATTGATCTGGTACTGGTCCTCCCTGTATATAGCTTCATTCTTGTGTATTTGATTCATTTTGCATTGTAATTTATGCATTCGGCACATGTGACAAATCATTTGACAGGATACATGGACACTCTTACTGACAGTTGTGGCTGCTTGGCGTGATGAATTGTTGTCTCTGCCCAATCATGTTTGTACCATGTCTTGTGCTGCTACCATGCTGGGCTGCTGTCATGTTGTGTTGCTACCATGTTGTTGTCATGTGTTGCTACCATGTTGTGTTGCTATCATGGTATGTTGTTGTCTCTCTTGTCGTGATGTGTTTTGTCCTATATTTTATTTTCGTATTTTTAATCCCAGCCCCACAGGAGGCCTTTTGGTAGGCCGTCATTGTAAATAAGAATTTGTTCTTATTAACTGACTTGCCTAGTTAAATAAAGGTTCAAAAATAAATACATAATATAGGAGATGAGTGGTCACTTTGCCCAAAGCACGCCCCTGGGCCTGTACTCCTACATATGTGATCAGCACATGCACCCAATACACTCTAGTAAACATATATACCCAACACACAAATTCTCTCAATTTACTCAAATGTATGTATATCCGATGGACTCAAATAAACATATGAACCCAATGCACTGAAATGAATGTATAGACTCAATGCACTGGAATGAAGCCATTATTTCCATAAAGTAAACCTCTGACATTTAAGATAATGTATTGCAAAGGATTCCGCCAGCCTCAATGTTTCCCCCGAGAATAAATCCCTCTATAATAGTTGCTTCGAAAGGATGAAGTCAATGGGGTTAGTGAGCAATACAATGCAACGACCCACACAACTTTGAAGAAATGCCTTCCCTACTGTAGTGTTAGTTTACTGTAGCCTAACAGACAGGGGCATCATGCACCCCAAACATCTGAGGGGACACAAAGTACATTGGATGGCTGGTGATCTGGAGGGGGACAAGGCCCCCCAGTCTGGGAGTTGGTGAATTTTGCACAAACAAAAAAAACACATCCTGAAGACAGCGTTTTCCTGCAATTTACAGCCGCACTCATTATACTTAAAGGGATACTTTGGGATTTTGGCGATGAGTCGGCTCAAGAGGTATGCTTAGATATCTTTATCTACTTTGTCAGAGATAGATGAACTCATGGATGCCATTTTTATATCTCGGCATCCGGTAGGAAGGAAGTTAGAGGCAGTTTTAAGCTCCAATGCTAACTAGCATTAGTGCAATGACTGGAAGTCTATGGTATCTACGAGCATGCTAGCAGTTACCATAGACTTCGTCATTGCGTTAACGCTGCACTCAAAGACATAAAAATGGTATCCACGAGTTAATCTGACTCTGGAGAAGTAGATCAAGATATCTAAGCATACCTCTTGAGCTGTCTGTATCCTCCTGACTACTTAAAAAAAATTATGTATTGACTAAATATGCTTCTCTACATCTCCGCTAAAATCTGGGTAAAATATTGAAACGGGTGCGTGCTCAGCTCCCTCCTGTACTCTCTGTTCACCCATGACTGCGTGGTCTTGCATTACTCATCCCATATGTATATACTGTTATACCATCTACTGCATCTTGCCTATCTATACCTCTCGGTCATTGCTCATCCATATATTTATATGTACACATTCTTATTCCATCCCTTTACTTAGATTTGTGTGTAATAGGTAGATGTTGTGGAATTGTTAGATTACTTGTTGATATTGCTACACTGTCGGAACTAGAAGCACAAGCATTTCGCTACACTCGCAATAACCATGTGTACGTGACCAATACAATTTGATTTGAAATGAGTGATGAACATCCACAAAATAATACATACCATACAAAACATATCATACATATCATACTAATTTTAGTGTCTCGGATTTTCTTACAAAATAATACAAAATGCTCTAAGACCAGGTTGGTTTGTGCCGTCTGAGTGTGTATGTCCATCTGTGTGTGTATGTCCATCTGTGTGTGTATGTCCATCTGTGTGTGTTTGTTCTGGATCTTGACAGCACCCTGCCACTCACAGGGCATTAATTGTGACACGCTGCCAGTGCAGGCCTTGGGGTGGACAATGGAGGAACAGTTTATTTAAACCAGTTTTGTAAAACAGACTTCATTGTACATGGACCGGATGGACAGAAAGAAAGCTCACATTTTTTGTCTCTGGATTTCGGCTCATTTCAGGGATGGTTGACCCTTTGAATCGGACGAGCAAGAACATTTCCCATGTTATTTTTATTACATAAAATGTAATTGTCCATTAGCTTTGTTAACTATGACAGTGTCCCAAATGGCACCCTATCCAGTTTATAGTGCACTACTTTTGACCCAAGCTCTGGTCAGAAGTTGTGCACCACATAGGGAATAGGCTCTTTTGGGACACGGCCTGCCTCACTAATATCTGTACCGAATAGATACCGTTATTCATTTCTCACACTAGGACTCTGTAGTCTCTTGAGGAATATACTGCAATAATTCTGAATGAATTCCATGGCCAGCTGGGTTTTCAGGGCCAAACGCCACGTGGCCCTTAATGCACTTCTCTAGTCCCACGAGTCACTGCTATAACCTCTACACCACATGACGCCGCCCTACAACAAAACACCCACAAACGGCTCCTTCTGCTCTCACTCACTCTCTGCTGGGATCTGATCATATCACGTCTTCCTTTCCTTTCATCCTCTTCTCTGACTCTTTCTGCTCCACCGTTCCTTCTCTTTCCTGGTCTAGGTCTCTGAGGGAGAGGAGGCATGCAGTAGAGATGTGTGTGTGTGTGTGTGTGTGTGTGTGTGTGTGTGTGTGTGTGTGTGTGTGTGTGTGTCAGGCCATGTCCAGGCTTGACAGATCATGCAGCTTTAGTATTCTGATCATGGAATTCCAAACAAGCTATATTCAAATGCCAGTATGTATTCTACAAATGGTGGAATAGGCTAAATATGATAGTAACACAACAACCACACCTGACGGCAGTAGCTAACTACTGTAGCAAACTAGCCAGCTAACCTCTGTGTCTAGCTAGCAAGAAACACTAAAGGGATTGCAAACGGCTTAGCATAACTCTAGCCAAACCAAAAATATTTTTAGCTAGCTGGATAGCATTTCCTCCAACGTTATAATGAAAAGGTGTCTCTCGGTCCCAAAAGTTTTCTGGAGACTTGTGGAAGGAGTGCTGATGACTTCGCCCACCGTATGCGCTTTCGGTAGCCTGACTGTGTCCAGACTGAGGAGAAATCCACACACAATGCAGCCCTGACCAGCTCCTGAAGTAGTCAGTCAGATCTGAACACAATCACACCACAAAGACACTTTTGTGCGTCTAGACCCGTCTATTCAATGTGATCTTCACATTCTGATAGCAGAAGTGTCAAGTGTAGACACAACCTCAGTGTACTGATGTGTGTGTGCGTGCGCATGTACACATCTTACTATCTGTGAGTACCAAAAGCACTCAAAAGAATAGTAAACCAACAAAAATTCAGAGAATTGGGGACATTTTGCCAGTTCTCACTTGTAAAAAGGCTATTTTAAGGTTAGGTATAAAATTAGGGTTAGGAGTGAGGTTTAGGGTTAGGCTTGGGAACTAGACGTTTGAATGGGAATCAATTGTAGGTCTCCACTGACTATACCAAACATTAAGAACACCTGCTCTTTCCATGACAGACTGACCAGGTGGATCCAGGTGAAATATATGATCCCTTATTGATGTAACTTGTTAAATCCACTTCAATCAGTGTAGATGAAGGGGAGGAGACATGTTAAATAAGGATTTTAAGCCTTGAGACAATTGAGACATGGATTGTGTATGTGTGCCATTCAGAGGGTGAATGGGCAAGACAAAAGATTTAAGTGCCTTTGAACAGAGTATGGTAGTAGGTGCCAGGCACACCGTGTCAAGAACTGCAACGCTGCTGGGTTTTTCACGCTCAACAGTTTCCCGTGTGTATAAAGAATGGTCCACCAACCAAAGGACATCAGGCCAACCTGACACAACATGGGCCAGCATCCCTGTTTATGGTAAGTGTGTGTCTGTATATGTATGTTTGCAATCACAACAAGCCAAGGAGTGCAGCCAGTCAGGCAGCTGGGAGGCTAGCGTGTAAGCCCCATAGAGCAGCGTTTCTTAAAGTTTGGGCCGCGACCCAAATAACGTATAAATATTTCATTAATTACTGGATTTGATTTGGCCAAGTGCAACTGCGCTCTCGGCTCAGTGCGCTCTCTCCTTAGCAGCGCTCTCGGCTCAGTGCGCTCTCTCCTTAGCAGCGCTCTCTGCTCAGTGCGCTCTCTCCTTAGCAGCGCTCTCGGCTCTGTGCGCTCTCACCTTAGCAGCGCTCTCGGCTCAGTGCGCTCTCTCCTTAGCAGCGCTCTCGGCTCAGTGCGCTCTCTCCTTAGCAGCGCTCTCTGCTCAGTGCGCTCTCTCCTTAGCAGCGCTCTCTGCTCAGTGCGCTCTCTCCTTAGCAGCGCTCTCAGCTCAGTGCGCTCTCTCCTTAGCAGCGCTCTCTGCTCAGTGCGCTCTCTCCTTAGCAGCGCTCTCTGCTCAGTGCGCTCTCTCCTTAGCAGCGCTCTCAGCTCAGTGCGCTCTCTCCTTATCAGCGCTCTCTGCTCAGTACGCTCTCTCCTTAGCAGCGCTCTCAGCTCAGTGCGCTCTCTCCTTAGCAGCGCTCTCAGCTCAGTGCGCTCTCTCCTTAGCAGCGCTCTCGGCTCAGTGCGCTCTCTCCTTAGCAGCGCTCTCTGCTCAGTGCGCTCTCTCCTTAGCAGCGCTCTCTGCTCAGTGCGCTCTCTCCTTAGCAGCACTCTCTGCTCAGTGCGCTCTCTCCTTAGCAGCGCTCTCTGCTCAGTGCGCCCTCTCCTTAGCAGCGCTCTCTGCTCAGTGCGCTCTCTCCTTAGCAGCGCTCTCTGCTCAGTGCGCTCTCTCCTTAGCAGCGCTCTCGGCTCAGTGCGCTCTCTCCTTAGCAGCGCTCTCTGCTCAGTGCGCTCTCTCCTTAGCAGCGCTCTCTGCTCAGTGCGCTCTCTCCTTAGCAGCGCTCTCGGCTCAGTGCGCTCTCTCCTTAGCAGCGCTCTCTGCTCAGTGCGCTCTCTCCTTAGCAGCACTCTCTGCTCAGTTTGGCAGCTGCGCCAGTAGGAGAGGGAGAGGTAGAGGGAGATGCCCTTGTTCACCGGATCTTTTTTCTGTAGTTTTGTTGAAGATAATTCCGCACGCTGCAGCGCTGTAGTTCAAGCCACTGACTTGTTATTCCCAGTCACCATCACTCACCGCTGTCATGAAATGGACTCCTGGTAGAACTCACAAGAGCTCAATCGTCATGAAACGCAAATACAGTGTTGACTGTGCAGTGCAGAATGCTTCAGGAAACTACTTCGAAAGTGGGAAAGTAAGTCAACAAACAAGACATTGTCATTTTATAACAGGCGATGATAAGCAGAAATAATGGAGTACTATCTCTCATAGTAGTAGATGTGAGTTTATCTTTCAAACAATCCCCTGGCCTTGTAACGTTACACAGCTAATAGCCAACGTTAGCCAAAGCAAGCTAACCAGCTACTGAGAGTGCAACAGTACAGATGAAGATGAGAAATTCAGGCCTACTTTACATTTTACTGTAGAAATTCTTGTTGAAAACAAGTCTAGGTTGGAACTTATGCCGTTAAAATACAAGTAATACTTTTTATTTTGAACGGGAATAAACTGATTGAAGCTGGATGCTTTTTGGGGCAAACACTCACAGAGTTCTGGGTTGTTCATCTACAGCAGGAAGTGGTCTCCTACCTGACTGAGAAAGCAGTAGATGTTCTGATCCAGTTTGGCACCACATACCTATGCAAGTCAGGGTTCTCAAGTACAGAAACAGTGCCAATGCTGAGCATGACTTCAGTGTTGCACTGTGAAAAAGTGAGTCCAGAATAGACCTACTTGTTGAAAACTTCAACCAACCACACACACACCTCTCATTATGACTGTGTATGTAGGTGTTTTCTGGTCTACATCTGTGTGATGTGATCAATCAGTTTATTCCAGTTCAGAATAAAAAAAATATGTATTTTAACAGCGACCGTTCCAACCTAGACTTTCTATCAACTATAATTTCTACAGTAAGATGTACAGTAGGCCTGATCATTGTTTTATCTGTACTGTGACTGAGGTTTGCACGATCAAAAAGCCTGTGTGTGTGTGATGTGATCTGTTTATTCCAGTTCAGAATTAATTGTTGTTGTGTTTAGCAGCAACAGGTCTAACCTTGACAGGTATGTAAGAGTGTTGTTAATGGGGAAAAATAAACATGAAAAGATTTATGGGATTTTCATTGTTATTTGTTTTTGCATATTTTGCTAGGCATAATGGCAATGAAATGTATCGATATTTACGTATAGTTGCACATTTTCTTAAGCTTGGGTCCCAGGAAAACGCAGAATTTCTCATTTGAGTCCCAGGCTGAAAAAGTTTAAGAACCCATGTCATAGAGGATAACACTCCCATGCTGTACTGTAGTCACCAAGCATAAGTAGCCCCACTGCCTGCTCACACACACATAAACAGGACACACAGGAAGAAACCAAATAATAAACAGGAAGTGCTGCCGATTCTGCATCCTGATTGGCTTGGCTTGGCCGGTTTTGATGCCTACCCTCTGTGCCCCTGTGACACCAGCGTGGAGACCCTGTGGCCAGTCAGTTTGATTGACAAGGCTGACTGGTATGCTATGCTAGCCTATAGAGAGAGTGGTCTATAAGCACGGCACATTGAACCCATCAGTAGAGTACATTTTCTCCGCTCTGTCTCCCTTTTCATAAACACATGTCACACTGGCATTCACCAGAGCCAGACAGAGCACCGCTGTTGCCTCAGTCAGCATCCTTTATGACTGGAGGAAGAATGGAGGAAGTTGGTCTTGGAGTTTAAATGGAAACTGTCGGGAAACATCGTCTCTCTGGTTGGCTTGGGAGAGTGGTTCAGGCAAACAGAAGAACATTGACGCAGAGGTGTAGAAGAAGTGTAGAAGAAGAATATAAAGATGGGCTGTATACTGTACAGCAAGTCAGCCTTTTGGTGCTCTGAGAACACATGTTTACAATAGGTGTGAGTGAATTTTTATTTATTTAACCTTTATTTAAACTAGGCGAGTCAGTTTAACTAGGCGAGTGAATCTAATATGGAAGTTAACTTCACAGAGAGTAAAATGACCTATAGCCAATGTTATTCATCTCCATCGTCTCTCATTAAGGATAATGCATGACTGTGTCTAATCTTTCCATCAATCAGATCCACAGCACTTCAGAAGCTCGTTCAGTAACTGCAATATTACAGTAAATGAGGCCATGGGCAGACAAGGCCATCACAGATCCATGGGCCAAATCAGTGTGTGTGTGTGTGTGTGTGTGTGTGTGTGTGTGTGTGTGTGTGTGTGTGTGTGTGTGTGTGTGTGTGTGTGTGTGTGTGTGTGTGTGAGCGCTCGAACGCTGACTGCAGTGCGTATGTGCCTGTGTGAGTGCCTCCGTCCATGCGTGGCTGTGTGTGTGACCCCAGCCATGCCATCTCCTCTAAGCTGATTGACAGAGTGTCCATCTCTCCAGAGTGACCCAGTGAATTATTGATCTCCTGCGGGATAAATAGTACACACCGTCTGGACACAAAGTCGATGCCAATAAAGCAGAAAGAACACACACACACACACACGCACACACACACACACACACACGCACACACACGCACAGAGAGAGAGAGAGTATGGATCTCAATCAAGCAGAAAGAAAAGCCTAGACCTTATTGAGGGTCACAGAACGACAGACTGAGACTAGGGTGTTTGGAGACACCCTATTGGTGGAATGGACTTTGATAAACAATGACTTTCATGTCTGTGGATGTAAGTTGAGCACCACGGCTTCAGAAACAGCTGTGGAGTTGAATTATGTACAATAAACTTAAACTGTACATATTCTGCGTAAATAAACCAATACACTGAGTGTATAAAACATTAGGAACACCTTCCTAATATTGAGGTGAGCACCCACCCTGTACTCCCTTTAGCCCTCAGAACAGCCTCAATTCTTCGGGTTATGGACTCTACAAGGTGTTGAAAGCGTTCCACAGATGCTGGCCCATGTTGACTCCAATGCTTCCCACAGTTGTGTCAAGTTGGCTGGATGTCCTTTGGGTGGTGGACCATTCTTGATACACACGGGAAATTGTTGTGTGTGGAAAAACCCAGCAGCGTTGCAGTTCTTGACACACTCAAACCTGTGCGCCTGGCACCTACTACCATACCGAGTTCAAAGGCACTTAGATCTATTGTCTTGCCCATTCATCCTCTGAATGGCACACATACAAATCTGAAATTCTGATTATTGTGTAACTGCTCTTTCAGATTGTAATGGGAACCTGGCAAAATTTTGGAAAACTGTCAAATCCCTGGAGAGTTCTACCTCCTCTCTGCCACAACAAATTAATTCACTGGCCTCATTATGGAGAAAAAAATCCATAATTGATGCATTTAATCACCATTTTATTTAAGTGGGCCATCTCTTTGAAATAACTTCTAAGCCCATTCACTATTATATTGGTCTGGATGCTGAAAAGGGAAACTTGCTGAATAATCAGAGAACTTATAGTCAAAGCTTTTCTTTTAGGCCATTTACAGAAAAATAATACCTGGATATTTTGCTGGCAATAGATAACAAAAATCCACAGGAGCCGACCAATTGGATCTTTTTTCCCCCTACAATGTAGAACATAGTATGAGTAGGTGTGTCTACACTTTTGACTGGTACTGTATAGATCTCATACAGGGCACATTTGAAAAAGAGACCTAGGTCTTCCCTGTCCAAATAAAGGTTAAATAAAAAATAAGCATACACAATCCATGTCTCAATTGTCTCAAGGCTTAAAATCCTTCTTTAACCCGTCTCCTCCCCTTCATCTACACTGATTGAAGTGGCTTTAACAAGTGACATCAAATAAGGGATCATAGTTTTCACCTGGATTCACCGGGTCAGTCTATGTCATGGAAAGAGCAGGTGTTCCTGATGCTTTGAACATTAACTGTTCACAACCATTAACTGTCCACAGCCATTAACTGTCCACAGCCATTAACTGTCCACAGCCATTAACTGTCCACAGCCATTAACTGTCCACAGCCATTAACTGTCCACAGCCATTAACTGTTCACAGCCATTAACTGTCCACAGCCATTAACTGTCCACAGCCATTAACTGTTCACAACCATTAACTGTTCACAGCCATTAACTGTTCACAGCCATTAACTGTCCACAGCCATTAACTGTCCACAGCCATTAACTGTCCACAGCCATTAACTGTCCACAGCCATTAACTGTTCACAGCCATTAACTGTTCACAGCCATTAACTGTCCACAGCCATTAACTGTCCACAGCCATTAACTGTTCACAGCCATTAACTGTTCACAGCCATTAACTGTTCACAGCCATTAACTGTTCACAGCCATTAACTGTCCACAGCCATTAACTGTTCACAGCCATTAACTGTTCACAGCCATTAAGTCCACCATTAACTGTCCACAGCCATTAACTGTTCACAGCCATTAACTGTCCACAGCCATTAACTGTTCACAGCCATTAACTGTTCACAGCCATTAACTGTTCACAGCCATTAACTGTCCACAGCCATTAACTGTCCACAGCCATTAACTGTTCACAGCCAGCCATTAACTGTTCACAGCCATTAACTGTCCACAGCCATTAACTGTTCACAGCCATTAACTGTTCACAGCCATTAACTGTCCACAGCCATTAACTGTTCACAACCATTAACTGTCCACAGCCATTAACTGTTCACAACCATTAACTGTTCACAACCATTAACTGTCACAGCCATTAACTGTCCACAGCCATTAACTGTCCACAGCCATTAATGTAACTGTTCACAGCCATTAACTGTTCACAACCATTAACTGTCCACAGCCATTAACTGTCCACAACCATTAACTGTTCACAACCATTAACTGTCCACCACAACCATTAACTGTTCACAGCCATTAACTGTTCACAACCATTAACTGTTCACAACCATTAACTGTCCACAGCCATTAACTGTCCACAACCATTAACTGTTCACAGCCATTAACTGTTCACAACCATTAACTGTTCACAGCCATTAACTGTCCACAACCATTAACTGTTCACAGCCATTAACTGTTCACAACCATTAACTGTTCACAACAACCATTAACTGTTCACAACCATTAACTGTTCACATTAACTGTTCAAGCCATTAACTGTTCACAGCCATTAACTGTCCACAACCATTAACTGTTCACAGCCATTAACTGTTCACAACCATTAACTGTTCACAGCCATTAACTGTTCACAACCATTAACTGTTCACAACCATTAACTGTTCACAGCCATTAACTGTCCACAACCATTAACTGTTCACAGCCATTAACTGTTCACAACCATTAACTGTTCACAGCCATTAACTGTCCACAACCATTAACTGTTCACAGCCATTAACTGTTCACAACCATTAACTGTTCACAACCATTAACTGTTCACAACCATTAACTGTTCACAGCCATTAACTGTCCACAGCCATTAACTGTTCACAACCATTAACTGTTCACAGCCATTAACTGTCCACAGCCATTAACTGTTCACAGCCATTAACTGTTCACAGCCATTAACTGTCCACAGCCATTAACTGTCCACAGCCATTAACTGTCCACAACCATTAACTGTCCACAGCCATTAACTGTCCACAGCCATTAACTGTCCACAGCCATTAACTGTCCACAGCCATTAACTGTCCACAGCCATTCACAGTGTAACCAAACAAACATGGCAGGGCTCCAATGCTTGGCACCAAAACACAACCACCACACACGGCTTCTGCAGCACTACCTTGGCACCCCCTCCTCTCGCTTGGTGAAAGATCTAATGTTTTGTCTCTGCTGACTAGACTGACACGTTTCCACTGCCGATGATCAACCATCTGCAGCAGACGGTGTTCAACCGACAAAGTGAGTTGAGATCCATAGAAATAGAAGTATCACTCATCACAGAACGTCAACATGAATGGGAATATCAGTTCTAGTAATCATGGATCTAGAATTAAAACTTTGTTAGAACAGTAGGAAATCATCACTGACTGCATTCCAGGGCCTCAGCAGAGATTTAGGATATCACCCCCACTACCATCCGTTACATCTATTTATTTGCCAGATACCGTTTTAAAAAGATTATGCGACAGAGAGAGGGAGATGATTCTACCCTGGATATAATTTACAACATTAACAGATGCCGGGGGAGGGATGGCAGGGTCCAAGCGCTCCACTCCCATAGCAGAGAAGGGAGAAACAAACAAGCAAAACAAACCTAACATGAATAAATCCGAAACCAAAACAAACGTTGAGGGATTTGTGACATTGGTTATCATGATTCGTCATCACAGGATGACACACAACCTCCGTTTCACCGTTAAAGAGGAGAACATTCCCTTAGATTGAATGACAAGTACGTTTAATCCTTCTTGTATGCTGCGTCTGCAACCATAGAGGAGAATAATGCAAAAACACCCTCCTATCTAACCTATACATTTATTCAGAGCCACTTACAGTGCCTTTGCGAACGTGTTCGGCCCCATTGAACTTTGCAACCTTTTGCCACATTTCAGGCTTCAAACATAAAGATATAAAACTGTATTTTTTTGTGAAGAATCAACAACAAGTGGGACACAATCATGAAGTGGAACGACATTTATTGGATATTTCAAACTTTTTTAACAAATCAAAAACTGAAAAATTGGGCGTGCAAAATTATTCAGCCCCCTTAAGTTAATACTTTGTAGCGCCACCTTTTGCTGCGATTACAGCTGTAAGTCGCTTGGGGTATGTCTCTATCAGTTTTGCACATCGAGAGACTGAAATGTTTTCCCATTCCTCCTTGCAAAACAGCTCGAGCTCAGTGAGGTTGGATGGAGAGCATTTGTGAACAGCAGTTTTCAGTTCTTTCCACAGATTCTCGATTGGATTCAGGTCTGGACTTTGACTTGGCCATTCTAACACCTGGATATGTTTATTTTTGAACCATTCCATTGTCGATTTTGCTTTATGTTTTGGATCATTGTCTTGTTGGAAGACAAATCTCCATCCCAGTCTCAGGTCTTTTGCAGACTCCATCAGGTTTTCTTCCAGAATGGTCCTGTATTTGGCTCCATCCATCTTCCCATCAATTTTAACCATCTTCCCTGTCCCTGCTGAAGAAAAGCAGGCCCAAACCATGATGCTGCCACCACTATGTTTGACAGTGGGGATGGTGTGTAAGGGTGATGAGCTGTGTTGCTTTTACGCCAAACATAACATTTTGCATTGTTGCCAAAAAGTTCAATTTTGGTTTCATCTGACCAGAGCACCTTCTTCCACATGTTTCGTGTGTCTCCCAGGTGGCTTGTGGCAAACTTTAAACAACACTTTTTATGGATATCTTTAAGAAATGGCTTTCTTCTTGCCACTCTTCCATAAAGGCCAGATTTGTGCAATATACGACTGATTGTTGTGCTATGGACAGAGTCTCCTACCTCAGCTGTAGATCTCTGCAGTTCATCCAGAGTGATCATGGGCCTCTTGGCTGCATCTCTGATCAGTCTTCTCCTTGTATGAGCTGAAAGTTTATACTCCTTCCATTTCAATATTATCGCTTGCAAAGCTTGGGAAATCTTTTTGTGTCCAAATCCGGCTTTAAACTTCTTCACAACAGTATCTCAGACCTGCCTGGTGTGTTCCTTGTTCTTCATGATGCTCTCTGCGCTTTTAACGGACCTCTGAGAATATCACAGTGCAGGTGCATTTATACGGAGACTTGATTACACACAGGTGGCTTGTATTTATCATCATTAGTCATTTAGGTCAACATTGGATCATTCAGAGATCCTCACTGAACTTCTGGAGAGAGTTTGCTGCACTGAAAGTAAAGGGGCTGAATAATTTTGCACGCCCAATTTTTCAGTTTTTGATTTGTTAAAAAAGTTTGAAATATCCAATAAATGTCGTTCCACTTTGTCACGACTTCTACCGAAGTCGTTGCCTCTCCTTTTTCGGGCGGTGCTCGGCGTTCGACGTCACCGGTCTTCTAGCCATCTTTGATCCTTTTTTCATTTTCCATTGGTTTTGTCTTGTCTTCCCACACACCTGTTTTCAATCCCATTCATTACCTGTTGTGTATTTAACCCTCTGTTTCCCCTCATGTCTTTGTCAGAGATTGATTTGTTGTCAGTGTAGTGTGATTGTTTGTATAGGTGCGCGTCGGGTCCTCGTACCCATGTTTTGTTTGTTTGTACATTTATTGTTATGGAGCATACTCGTGGAACTTTATTAAAAGACTCCATATTTACACTCCATTTGACTCTCCTGCGCCTGACTTCCCTGCCACCTATTACACCTATGCATGACACACTTCATGATTGTGTCCCACTTGTTGTTGATTCTTCACAAAAAAATACAGTTTTATATCTTTATGTTTGAAGCCTGAAATGTGGCAAAAGGTCGCAAAGTTCAAGGGGGCCGAATACTTTCGCAAGGCACTGTATAAATCAGTACATCCAACTAGATGAACAACCACAGGCTATCGATCACTGCAGGCTCTTCAAAAGACCTGCTTTACATCTGTCTCTCCACTTTCTTATTAGCCACTTCAGTGAGCTTTACCCAGGGTTCATAGGGAGCTCAGGGCCCATGCTACTCCAGATACAGATGTTGGATCTTAATTTGACCAGGATTGTCACAGCAAAATAATCCTGCAGCAACAGGATCGCTGGCTGACTGTTTCAGAGGAGAACAGGCTGTATGAGGTGACACAAGCATTTATATCGCGAGACGTCGGATTAGTTTACCGTACAAGCATTATATGTCGATGTGGAAGAAAGCGAGAGAGCGCGAGAGCGGGCGAGAGAGAGATTTAACTCCACCTATCTTAACCATTATTTAAACCAGGAAGATGGTTAATCCCTTTGTGGATGAAATCCTCTTGTACTAGGAACTTGACAAGGGAAGGAGACTAACCAGAGGATCCAACACCTGGTAGATGAATCACCACCGTGTAGACCAGGAGCACAAAGAAGATGGAGGAACGTTCTATCAGTTGGAATGGCACTCAGCTCAGCTGGAGCTGGATGGACTGAAGCGTTCAAATCTTACAAATAGAGTTCCACAGCAATGCAGACTGGCTAGGGGCCATGGCACCCTATGGGAGTGTGTCCAACCCTTTTGTGAAGCCTGGCCCCACAGAATTTAATGTTGAAGCATTATATCTCTCGCTGAGGGAGATTGGTCAAATCCTGCCTGGGTTTGATCTCACCAGGGGCACTTTAGACATCAATGGGTGAGGGGGAAAGAAAGCCTCTGGAGAATGACGTCTGGGTTGTGTTCACGAGGGCAAGCCATGGCAAAACAGTTTTCAATGGTTTGCAACGGTAGGTGGTGTATGTTTTTGCCAAGGTCGCTACTGTTACTGTACCAGACAGATCTAAGTGCATTTAGTTTGATCTAACACTCAGATAATGGTATTTAACATAGTCCTTCTCCTAAACAACACATTTCCTCCATTCTGAACCCAACCTGAACATCGGTTGTCTGGTATGTGGTATTTTCCTTAAATCAGTTATGCAGAGCGCTGTGCATCGCCATCAACTGGTCCAATCAATAGGTGTTTTTCAAGCCCTGATTCAACTATAGCGAAAAGGGTTGTGGAAGGGCACCCACAGGAATGGGTTTGACAGATGGTTGGTTGCCCCATGGGACCTCAGCATGACCTACCTGGGACCTCCTGTCAATGAAACTCAGTCAATAAGGCTCTCCCTCTTTCTCTCTTAGTAACAACAGGGCCTGGAAAGTATTCAGACACCTTGAATAGGTTACAGCCTTATTCTAAAATTGATTATATAAAACAATTTCTGCAGCAATCTATATACAATACCCCATAATGTCAAAGCAAAAATTGTTTACTTGATTTTTTCCCAAATTTATTACAAAAAATAACAGAAATACCTTATTTACATAAGTATTCAGACCCTTTCCTATGAGACTTGAAATTGATCTCAGGTGCATCCTGTTTCCATTGATCATCCTTGAGATGTTTCTGCAACTTGGAGTCCACCTGTGGTAAATTCAATTGATTGGACATGATTTGGAAAGGCACACACCTGTCTATATAAGTTCTCACAGTTGACAATGCATGTCAGCGGAAAAACCAAGCCATGAGGTCGAAGGAATTGTCCGTAGAGCTCCAAGACAAGATTGTGTCGAGGCACAGATCTGGGGAAGGGTACCAAAAAATGTATGCAGCATTGAAGGTCCCCAAGAACACAGTGACCTCCATCATTCTTAAATGGAAGAAGTTTGGAACCACCAAGACTCTTCCCCGAGCTGGCCGCCCGGCCAAACTGAGCAATCGGGGGAGAAGGGCCTTAGTCAGGGAGGTGACCAAGAACCCGATGGTCACTCTGACCGAGCTCTAGAGTTCCTCTGTGGAGACCTTCCATAAGGACAACCATCTCTGCAGCACTCCACCAATCAGGCCTTTATGGTAGAGTAGCCAGACGGAAGCCACTCCTCAGTAAAAGGCACATGACAGCCCATTTGGAGTTTGCCAAAAGGCACCTAAAGACTTTTAGACCATGACAAACAAGAGTCTCTGGTCTGATGAAACCTAGATTGAACTCTTTCGCCTGAATGCTAATCGTCACGTCTGGAGGAAATCTGGCACCATCCCTACAGTGAAGCATGAGGGTAGCAGTATCATACTGTGGGGATGTTTTTCAGCAGCAGGGACTGGGAGACTAGTCAGGATTGAGGCAAAAATGAACGGAGCAAAGTACAGAAAGATCCTTACTGAAAACATGCTCCAGAGCGCTCAGGACCTCAGACTGGGGCGAAGGTTCAACCTTCCAACAAGATAACAACCCTAAGCACACAGCCAAGACAACGCAGGTGTTGTAACGGGATTCTTCCTGGGAAGAAGAGGCGGACCAAAATGCAACGTGGTTATCTTTATACATCTTTAATCAAGATGATAACGAACAATTACAAAAACAATAAAAGGAACGTGAAAAACCGAAACAGCCCTATCTGGTGCAAACAAACACAGAGACAGGAACAATCACCCACAAAACCCAACACCAAACAGGCTACCTAAATATGGTTCCCAATCAGAGACAATGACTAACACCTGCCTCTGATTGAGAACCATATCAAGCCAAACACAGAAACAGACAAACTAGACACACAACATAGAATGCCCACTCAGATCACACCCTGACCAAACAAAACATAGAAACATACAAAGCAAACTATGGTCAGGGTGTGACAGGTGTGGCTTCGGGACAAGTCTCTGAATGTCCTTGAGTGGCCCAGTCAGATGCCGAACTTGAACCCGATCTACCATCGCTGGAGGATAGAGGATCTGCAGAGAAGAATGGGAGAAACTCCCCAAATACTGGGGTACCAAGCTTGTAATGTCATACCCAAGAAGACTCAAATCAAATCAAATGTTATTTGTCACGTACACATGGTTAGCAGATGTTAATGTGAGTGTAGAGAAATGCTTGTGCTTCTAGTTCCGACAGTGCAGTAATATCTAACAAGTAATCTAACACATTTCACAACAACTACCTTATACACACATGTAAATGGATGGAATAAGAATATGTACATATGAATATATGGGTGAGCGATGGCCGAGCGACATAGGGAAGATGCAATAGGGGTGGCAGCATAGCCTAGTGGTTAGAGCGTTGGACTAGTAACCGGAAGGTTGTGAGTTCAAACCCCCGAGCTGACAAGGTACAAATCTGTCGTTCTGCCCCTGAACAGGCAGTTAACCCACTGTTCCCAGGCCGTCATTGAAAATAAGAATATGTTCTTAACTGACTTGTCTGGTTAAATAAAGATTACAGTTTTATTTATTTTTTTATAAAAAAAAATAGAGGGTACAAAATACAGCACATGAGATGAATGATGTGATGTAAACATTATTAAAGTGGTATTATTTAAAGTGACTAGTGATCCATTTATTAAAGTGGCAAAGGATTTCAAGTCTGTATGCAGGCAGCAGCCTCTCTGTGTTAGTGATGGCTGTTTAACAGTCTGAATGTCTTGAGATAGAAGCCGTTTTTTAGTCTCTCGGTCCCAGCTTTGATGCACCTGTACTGACCTCGCCTTCTAGATGGTAGCAGGTTGAACAGGCAGTGATTCGGGTGGTTGTTGCCCTTGATGATCTTTTTGGCCTTCCTGTGACATTGGGTGCTCTAGGTTTCCTGGAGGTCAGGTAGTTTGCCCCCGGTGATGTGTTGTGCAGACCGCACCACCCTCTGGAGAGCCTTGCGGTTGACGGCGGTGCAGTTGCCGTACTAGGCAGTGATGCAGCCTGACAGGATGCTCTCAATTGTGCATCTGTAAAAGTTTGTGAAGGTTTTAGGTGTCAAATGTCTTCAGCCTCCTGAGATTGAAGAGGCACTGTTGCGTATTCTTCACCACAATGTCTGTGTGTGTGGACCATTCCATTTTCTCCATGTGTACGCCGAGGAACTTGAAGCTTTTCACCTTCTCCACTGTGGTCCTGTCGATGTGGATAGGGGGGTGCTCCCTCTGCTGTTTCCTGAAGTTCACTATCATCTCCTTTGTTTTGTTGATGTTGAGTGAGAGGTTGTTTTCCTGACACCACACTCTGAGTGCCCTCACCTCCTCCCTGTAGGCGGTCTCGTAGTTGTTGGTAACAAGCCCACTACTGTTGTGTCGTCTGAAAACTTGATGATTGAGTTGGAGGCGTGTATGACCACGCAGTCATGGGTGAACAGAGAGTACAGAAGTGGTCTGAGCACGCACCCTTGTGGGGCCCTAGTGTTGAGGATCAGCGAGGAGGAGATATTTCCTACCCTCACCACCTGGGGGCGGCCTGTCAGGAAGTCCAGGACCCAATCGCACAAGACGGGGTTGAGACCCAGGGCCTCAAGCTTAATGATGAGCTTGGAGGTACTATGGTGTTGAATGCTGAGCTGTAGTCAATGAACAGCATTCTTACATAGGTATTCCTCTTGTCCAGATGGGATAGGGCAGTGTGCAGTGTGATGGCGATTGCATCGTCTGTGGATCTGTTGGGGCGGTAGGCAAACTGAAGTGGGTCTAGTGTGGCAGGTAAGTTGGAGGTGATATCATCCTTGACTAGTCTCTCAAAGTACTTAATGATGACAGAAGTGAGTGTTACGGGGCAATAGTCATTTAGTTCAGTTCATCTTTGCCTTCTTTGGTACAGGAACAATGGTGAAGCATGTGGGAACAGCAGACTGGGATAGGGAGCGATTGAATATGTCTCTAAATACACCAGCCAGCTGGTCTGCGCATGCTCTGAGGACATGGCTAGGGAAAGCAGGCAAAGGTGTTTAGTTTGTCTGGAAGCAAGACATCGGTGTCCTTGACGAGGTTCGTTTTCTTTTTGTAGTCCGTAATTGTCTGTAGACCCTGCCACATATATCCCGTGTCTGAGCCATTGAATTGCAACTCAACTTTGTTCCTATATCGACATTTCGCATGTTTGATTGCCTTGCAGAGGGACTAACTACACTGTTTATATTCGGCCATATTCCCCAACATCTTTCCATGGTTGAAGCGGAGGTTCGCACTTTCAGTTCTACCCACGATTTCTGGTTAGGGTAGGTTTTAATAGTCACAGTGGGTGCAACATCTCCAATGCACTTCCTTATAAACTCACTCACCGAGTCAGTGTATAAATGGATGTTATTCTCTGAGGCTTCCCGGAACATTTCCCAGTCCGCGTGATCAAAACAATCTTGAAGCATGTTCAGGTCAGAGTTGAATGGTTCTAGTCACGGGAACATTCTGTTTGAGTTTCTGCCTATAGGACGGTAGGAGCAAGATGGAGTCGTGGTTGGATTTTCCGAAGGGAGGGCGGGGGAGGGCCTTGTATGGATTGCGGAAGTTAGAGTAGCAGTGATCAAGTGTATAGCCAGCTCAGGTGCTACAGTCAATGTGTTGGTAGAATTTAGGTAGACTTGTTCTCAAATTAGCTTTGTTAAAATCCCCAGCTACAATAAATTCAGCCTCAGAAAATATATTTTCCAGTTTACATAGAGTCCAGTGAAGTAACTATTTCTCTCTCTCTATGTCTCTCTCTACGTCTCACTCACTCACTCACTCACTCACTCACTCACTCACTCACTCACTCACTCACTCACTCACTCACTCACTCACTCACTCACTCACTCACTCACTCACTCACTCACTGTGCGCGCCTGGCAAATGAGTGAATGTTGGTGATCCTTGACTTGCCCTCGACCTATACACACAACTCTCCCACTGTTTATTCCTCAAGATCATGTCTTGAAAACAAACACAGAGAAATTATGGAGTGCTACATGCCTCCCCCTGTCCTCCTACCGTCTCCTCCAGCACAGAGCACTCTCTTTCTTTCCTGCCTGACCCCCCCCTCTCTCCCCCTTCTCCTTATGTGAGACAGGACAGAGAGCTGACTGCTTCTAAAAATAGCAGCCTGGGTAGAGGCATGTTCTGGCCTTCTCCATTCATACACTTTGGCTTTTTTGTGCATATAACAAAACTAAAAGATGAAGCTTTTCTAAGAACTTAAAACGAGGTCCTGACATTTCTCAGGAGGGCTTTAGTTTAGAGACTGTTTGCTGGTATACCAGTTCACCAAGGCAGCACATTAAACCATTACCATGGAGTGAAAAGCAAGTGGAATAACAATTCCATAGCTACTATATAACCAAAATGTGTTCATTTATGCTCTTACTCTTTTTATACGTTGAAATGACTATAATAGCCAAAGAAAAAGCGATACTGGTATTAAAACGGAATCTCTTTTCAAGTAGTCAGCAGCCAAAACACCTCTTATTGATAGGGGACTGTTTCAGCCTCACTCTAAACACTGTTGACGTGACAACCATGGAAGCCTAGACATGCACTAAGGAGCTTGTTATATATAATTAACGTAGCGAAAGGAGGAAAAAACAAGCTTTTTCAATTTTCAGATGACATTCCTTCTCCTACATCTGTCCCCCCTCTCTCTCTGTCCCCCTTCTCTCTCTGTACCCCCCTCTCTGTACCCCCTCTCTCTCTCTGTACCCCCCTCCCATCTCTCTGTACCCCCTTCTCTCTCTGTGGACCCCCTTCTCTCTCTGTACCCCCTTCTCTCTCTCTGTCCCCCTTCTCTCTGTACTCCTCCTTCTCTCTGCCCCCCTCTCTCTGTCCCCCTCTCTCTGTACCCCCTTCTCTCTGTCCCCCTCTCTCTCTGTACCCCCCTTCTCTCTGTACCCCCTTCTCTCTGTACCCCATTCTCTCTGTCCCACCCTTCTCTCTGTATTCCTCCTTCTCTCTGTACCCCCTTCTCTCTGTACCTCCCTTTCTCTCTGTACCCCCTTCTCTCTGTACCTCCCTTTCTCTTTGTACCCCCTTCTCTCTGTCCCCCCCTCTCTCTGTACTCTCCCCTCTCTGACTCCCCCTCTCTCTCTGTCCCCCCTCTCTCTCTCTGTACCCCTGTTTTCTCTGTCCCCCCTTCTCTCTGTACCCCCTCTCTCTCTGTCCCCCGCTCTCTCTATCCCCCTTCTCCTTTTACTCCCCCTCTCTTTACCCCCCTTCTCTCTGTCCCCCTTCTCTCTGTCCCCCCTTCTCTCTGTATTCCCCCTTCTCTCTGTATTCCCCCTGCACCCCTCTCTCTGCCCCCCTTCTCTCTGTCCCCCTTCTCTTTCTGTACTCCCCTTCTCTCTCTGTACTCCCCCTTCTCTCTGTACCCCACTTCTCTCCATACTCCCCATTCTCTCTGTTCCCCCTTCTCTCTGTCCCCCACTTCTCTCTCACTCCCCCTTCTCTCTCTGTACTCCCCCCTTCTCTCTGTCCCCCTTCTCTCTGTCCCCCACTTATCTCTGTACTCCCCCTTCTCTCTCTGTACTCCCCCTTCTCTCTCTGTACTCCCCCTTCTCTCTCTGTACTCCCCCTTCTCTCTGTACCCCACTTCTCTCCGTACTCCCCATTCTCTCTGTTCCCCCTTCTCTCTGTCCCCCACTTCTCTCTCACTCCCCCTTCTCTCTCTGTACCTCCCCCTTCTCTCTGTCCCCCCCTTCTCTCTCACCCCCACTTCTCTCTGTACTCCCCCTTCCCTCTCCGTACTCCCCATTCTCTCTGTCCCCCCCTTCTCTCTGTCCCCCCTCTCTCTGTACCCTCTTCTCTCTGTCCACCCCCCTCTGTCCCTCTCTGTCCCCCCTCTCTCCTCCCCCTTCCTCTGTCCCCATTCTCTCTGTCCCCCTTCTCTCTGTCCCCCTCTCTCTGTACCCCCTTCTCTCTGTCCACCCCTTCTCTCTCACCCCCACTTCTCTCTGTACTCCCCCTTCTCTCTCCGTACTCCCCATTCTCTCTGTCCACCCCTTCTCTCTGTCCCCCACTTCTCTCTCACTCCCACTTCTCTCTGTCCACCCCTTCTCTCTCACCCCCACTTCTCTCTGTACTCCCCCTTCTCTCTCTGTACCCCCTTCTCTCTGTCCACCCCTTCTCTCTGTCCCCCACTTCTCTCTCACTCCCCCTTCTCTCTCTGTACTCCCCCTTCGATCTCCGTACTCCCCATTCTCTCTGACCCCCACTTCTCTCTCACTCCCCCTTCTCTCTCTGTACTCCCCCTTCCCTCTCCGTACTCCCCATTCTCTCTGTCCCCCCTCTCTCTGTACCCCCTTCTCTCTGTCCACCCCTTCTCTCTCACCCCCACTTCTCTCTGTACTCCCCCTTCTCTCTCCGTACTCCCCATTCTCTATGTCCCTCCCTTCTCTCTGTCCCCCCTTCTTTCTGTCCCCCCCTTCTCTCTGTCCACCCCTGCTCTCTGTCCCCCACTTCTCTCTCACTCCCACTTCTCTCTCACCCCCACTTCTCTCTGTCCCCCCCTTCTCTCTGTCCCTCACTTCTCTCTCACCCCCACTTCTCTCCGTACTCCCCATTCTCTCTGTCCCCCCCTTCTCTCTGTCCCCCCCTTCTCTCTGTCCACCCCTTCTCTCTGCTCCCCCTTCTCTCTGTCCACCCCTTCTCTCTGTCCCCCACTTCTCTCTCACCCCCACTTCTCTCTGTCCCCCCCTTCTCTCTGTCCCCCCCTTCTCTCTGTCCACCCCTTCTCTCTGTCCCCCCTTCTCTGTCCACCCCTTCTCTCTGTCCCCCACTTCTCTCTCACTCCCCCTTCTCTCTCACCCCCACTTCTCTCCGTACTCCCCCTTCTCTCTGTCCCCCCCTTCTCTCTGTCCACCCCTTCTCTCTGTCCCCCACTTCTCTCTCACTCCCACTTCTCTCTCACCCCCACTTCTCTCTGTACTCCCCCTTCTCTCTCCATACTCCCCATTCTCTCTGTCCCCCTTCTCTCTGTCCCCCTTCTCTCTGTCCCCCCCTTCTCTCTGTCCACCCCTTCTCTCTGTCCCCCACTTCTCTCTCACTCCCACTTCTCTCTCACCCCCACTTCTCTCCGTACTCCCCATTCTCTCTGTCCACCCCTTCTCTCTGTCCCCCCCTTCTCTCTGTCCACCCCTTCTCTCTGTCCCCCTTCTCTCTGTCCACCCCTTCTCTCTGTCCCCCACTTCTCTCTCACCCCCACTTCTCTCTGTCCCCCTTCTCTCTGTCCCCCCCTTCTCTCTGTCCCCCACTTCTCTCTCACTCCCACTTCTCTCTCACCCCCACTTCTCTCCGTACTCCCCCTTCTCTCTGTCCCCCCCTTCTCTCTGTCCACCCCTTCTCTCTGTCCCCCACTTCTCTCTCACTCCCACTTCTCTCTCACCCCCACTTCTCTCTGTCCCCCCTACTCTCTGTCCCCCACTTCTCTCTCACTCCCACTTCTCTCTCACCCCCACTTCTCTCCGTACTCCGCATTCTCTCTGTCCACCCCTTCTCTCTGTCCCCCCCTTCTCTCTGTCCACCCCTTCTCTCTGCCCCCCTTCTCTCTGTCCACCCCTTCTCTCTGTCCCCCACTTCTCTCTCACCCCCACTTCTCTCTGTCCCCCCTTCTCTCTGTCCACCCCTTCTCTCTGCCCCCTTCCCCCTGTCCTCTCTGTCTGTCCCCCCCTTCTCTCTGTCCCCACTTCTCTCTCCCCCACTCTCTCTCTCACCCCCACTTCTCTCTGTCCCCCTTCTCTCTGTCCACCCCTTCTCTCTGTCCCTCACTTCTCTCTGTCCCTTCTCTCTCTCTCTCACTCCCACTTCTCTCTCACCCCTTCTCTCTGTCCCCCACTTCTCTCTCACCCCCACTTCTCTCTGTCCCCCCTCTCCCTGTCCACTTCTCTCTCTCCCACTTCTCTCCCACTTCTCTCTCACCCCCACTTCTCTCTCTCCCCTTCTCCTGTCCACCCACCCACCCATCCAAGCCTCTTCCATTCTCTCTCTGCTGCTCTAAAAATACATCTTCGTTTCCTTTTCTCCCTCTCGTTAATTCACAACATACTCCTGATTAGCCAGGAGTGACCCCTTCGGGCGTCCCTAAGGCTGACTTAGCGTTGGCAATAAGGACATGACAGGCCCATGAAAGATGCAGGTAGAAGAAATTACATTATTCAGCCTGCAATGCCTCCTACTTCACTGTGCACTTTACGTCACTGGCTGAATAAGGCTGCATCTGAAATAGGGCTGGTCAAAAGTAGTGCACTATATAGGGAATATGCGCTCCATTTGGGACACACCCTCACTCTAGCTAGTGCTGTGGTAGACTGGAGCATCACACTTCACTGGCTGGCTGTAAACAAGTCTATAGTTGCGTTAGACAGTATTTTGACCAATCAGATCAGTTCTAAAAAAGATCTGGCGTTATAAAAATGATAATAAGGCCAAACTTATAATATTGGATAGTGTTGCAGTTAGCTGGAGATGTGGAGTTAGAGACCTGCAGTTGTTTTTCTGTTTTGTGAAAGAAGACCAAGGTTGAATTCCCGAATTGGAGCCGTGTTCTCTGACATTGCTGTTGTAAGAAATGGTAATAGAGCTCTGCTGAAGTGGAGAATGTTGTGAGCCATATAGCGTGTTCATATGCCGTCTGTGAATATCGAAACCCATCTTGAACGGACTAATAAAAATAAAAAAGCCACACTGTTTCGGCTCAAAGCCATTTCGAAGAGCACTATGAATGTTCTACTTTTCAAATGGAGATGGAAATGTACATTCATAAATGTAAATTCATGAATTGTGATCATTCCTTCAACGTCGTCAAGCTATTATACCACTAAGATTAACAGGTCACCAGCAACCCATTACCTTGTTTGTGCGTTCTGTTTCCTTTGAATGAGTCACAGATTTACACAGCAGAAGTGTGAAGACTCTTTGTCCCACCATTATTCTTAGCGTTGGTGTTGATGATGCCATACGAAAACCTAATTAGATTTCACAATTAAGGTCCCATCTTTCAACTCTAACTGTGTGGAACAGCCGGAGGAAGGCTCTGTGCATATTCACTAAACCTCATCACATAAAAAGTAGCCTAATTTGGGATGGAAGATCATTTTTAGTGTTTCTGCACAGTCCGACTGCAATGGACTCGACCTCAAACACTCCCATTGTATCTTACCTGTGTTATAGTGCTTGGTGCAGTATCTCAGATCCGTCTCATCCTTCATTATAAACTGTGGGAGGGTCAACCCATCAGCTACCTGGACTGGTCCATTCTCCTGCCACTCAAAGATCAGGTCGTTCATTGTGTAGCCAACTGGAAAAGAAGAGAGGCGGGACTTGCAATCAGACAATATAGCCTCGGCCCGGGTTACTGTACAGTAAAAGTACTGTGTGTGTCAACAGCTGACGTAAAAAATCCTTTATAAATACATATTCAATTGATGATTTCTACATTTCATATCTCCACCTAGACCAGATGTATGGGAAGATCAAAATATCATGGTTACCCTTCGTGTTATATGCTGTATCATACAATATTATTAGTATGGATTACACTGCATCAAGGATAAGTTGTTCCTTTCAATAGATCAACCAGGAGTCAATGTTGTTAATGTCGTGCTGTCTTTTGTGCTAAAGGAATAAGCACGGGCAGACTGCATGGGCCAACTCACTATTTAGTATACCAATCCACTATTTAGTATACCAATCCACTATTTAGTATACCAATCCACTATTTAGTATACCAACCTACTATTTAGTATACCAATCCACTATTTAGTATACCAATCCACTATTTAGTATACCAATCCACTATTTAGTATACCAACCTACTATTTAGTATACCAATCCACTATTTAGTATACCAATCCACTATTTAGTATACCAATCCACTATTTAGTATACCAATCCACTATTTAGTATACCAACCTACTATTTAGTATACCAATCCACTATTTAGTATACCAATCCACTATTTAGTATACCAACCACTATTTAGTATACCAATCTACTATTTAGTATACCAATCCAGCTATTTAGTATACCAATCCACTCATTTGTAAACAAGTCCACTAGTTTAGTATACCAACCTACTATTTAGTGACCAATCCACTATTTAGTATAAAAATCCACTATTTAGTATACCAACTTATACTATTTAGTATACCAATCCACTATTTAGTATACCAATCCACTGTTTAGTATACCAATCCACTATTTAGTTGAATCCACTATTTAGTGTACTCAACCCACTATTTAGTATACCAATCCACTATTTAGTATACCAATCCACTATTTAGTATACCAATCCACTATTTAGTATACCAACCCACTATTTAGTATACCAATCCACTATTTAGTATACCAACCCCCTATTTAGTATACCAATCCACTATTTAGTATACCAACCCACTATTTAGTATACCAATCCACTATTTACTATACCAATCCACTATTTAGTATACCAACCCACTATTCCGTATACCAATCCACTATTTAGTATACCAATCCACTATTTAGTATACCAACCCACTATTTAGTATACCAATCCACTATTTAGTATGCCAATCCACTATTTAGTATACCAATCCACTATTTAGTATACCAATCCACTATTTAGTATACCAATCCACTATTTAGTATGCCAACCCACTATTTAGTATACCAATCCACTATTTAGTATGCCAATCCACTATTTAGTATACCAATCCACTATTTAGTATACCAATCCACTATTTAGTATACCAATCCACTATTTAGTATACCAATCCATTTGGCCGCCTTTCGTTCCAGTTCTCTGCTGCCTGTGACTGGAACGAATTGCAAAAATCGCTGAAGTTGGAGACTTTTATCTCCCTCACCAACTTCAAACATCTGCTATCTGAGCAGCTAACCGATCGCTGCAGCTGTACATAGTCTATCGGTAAATAGCCCACCCAATTTTACCTACCTCTTCCCCATACTGTTTATATTTATTTACGTTTCTGCTCTTTTGCACACCAATATCTCTACCTGTACATGACCATCTGATCATTTATCACTCCAGTGTTAATCTGAAAAATTGTAATTATTCGCCTACCTCCTCATGCCTTTTGCACACAATGTATATAGACTCTCTCTTTTTTTTCCTACTGTGTTATTGACTTGTTAATAGTTTACTCCATGTGTAACTCTGTGTTGTCTGTTCACACTGCTATGCTTTATCTTGGCCAGGTCACAATTGTAAATGAGAACTTGTTCTCAACTAGCCTACCTGGTTAAATAAAGGTGAAATAAAAAAAATAAAAAATGTAGTCTACCAATCCACTATTTAGTATACCAACCCACTATTTAGTATACCAATCCACTATTTAGTATACCAACCCACTATTTAGTATACCAACCCACTATTTAGTATACCAACCCACTATTTAGTATGCCAATCCACTATTTAGTATACCAACCCACTATTTAGTATACCAACCCACTATTTAGTATACCAACCCACTATTTAGTATGCCAACCCACTATTTAGTATACCAACCCACTATTTAGTATACCAACCCACTATTTAGTATACCAATCCACTATTTAGTATACCAATCCACTATTTAGTATGCCAACCCACTATTTAGTATACCAATCCACTATTTAGTATGCCAACCCACTATTTAGTATACCAACCCACTATTTAGTATACCAACCCACTATTTAGTATACCAATCCACTATTTAGTATACCAACCCACTATTTAGTATGCCAATCCACTATTTAGTATACCAACCCACTATTTAGTATACCAACCCACTATTTAGTATACCAACCCACTATTTAGTATACCAACCCACTATTTAGTATGCCAACCCACTATTTAGTATACCAACCCACTATTTAGTATACCAACCCACTATTTAGTATACCAACCTACTATTTAGTATACCAACCCACTATTTAGTATGCCAATCCACAACAACCTTGGATTATAATGTTTTATCCATTCCAAAATGGGTAATTCAGGCAATGATTTCCCAGGATGGAATGTGTGACTGAGGCCTTACAGATAATGGAGTGACTGACATGAAAGGAGGAGGGATGGAATGTGTGACTGAGGCCTTACAGATAATGGAGTGACTGACGTGAAAGGAGGAGAGATGGAATGTGTGACTGAGGCCTTACAGATAATGGAGTGACTGACGTGAAAGGAGGAGAGATGGAATGTGTGACTGAGGCCTTACAGATAATGGAGTGACTGACGTGAAAGGAGGAGAGATGGAATGTGTGACTGAGGCCTTACAGATAATGGAGTGACTGACGTGAAAGGAGGAGAGATGGAATGTGTGACTGAGGCCTTACAGATAATGGAGTGACTGACGTGAAAGGAGGAGAGATGGAATGTGTGACTGAGGCCTTACAGATAATGGAGTGACTGACGTGAAAGGAGGAGAGATGGAATGTGTGACTGAGGCCTTACAGATAATGGAGTGACTGACGTGAAAGGAGGAGGGATGGAACGTGTGACTGAGGCCTTACAGATAATGGAGTGACTGATGTGAAAGGAGGAGGGATGGAACGTGTGACTGAGGCCTTACAGATAATGGAGTGACTGACGTGAAAGGAGGGAGGATGGAATGTGTGACTGAGGCCTTACAGATAATGGAGTGACTGACGTGAAAGGAGGAGGCATGGAAAGTGCTCTACTGTGATCAGATGAACAAAACAAGTCTGATTCTAAAGCTATGTTGACTCTACGATAATATCTCAGGAACGGCATGTAAAACTGGGACCTTGAAATGGGGAAAAAAAGGAATCCATTAGTTTATCCCTTGGAATAAGGTCCCAGTTAACTGAGTACTAGTCATGCTAATGACCTCTTTCCATCTCCTATGGTGTCCATCAGCTAGCTTGTCACGTTCAGACCTTTATTTCCTTTGTTTTGTCATTATTTAGGATGGTCAGGGCGTGAGTTGGGGTGGGCAGTCTGTTTGTTTTTCTATGATTTTGGGGATTTCTATGTTTCGGCCTAGTATGGTTCTCAATCAGAGGCAGGTGTCATTAGTTGTCTCTGATTGAGAATCATACTTAGGTAGCCTGGGTTTCACTGTTTGTTTGTGGGTGATTGTCTATGTTAGTTGCTTGTGTCAGCACAGTTCTCATTATAGCTTCACAGTCGTTATTCGTTTATTGTTTTGCATAGTTTGTATTCAGTGTTCAGTGCTTTCTTTAATTAAAAACTTCATCATGAACACATACCACGCTGCATTTTGGTCCGTTCCTTACGACGATCGTGACATAGCTGTAGGGAACGGGCATGCTAACAGCTATGCACTATTGTGCAAGATGAAAAAACTATCCAGTCTCCAGTAGGAAAATATATCTTTGAACGTAAGAACACTGAAAGATACCGACAAGAGTTAAATAATCAAGAGAAATTATATGAAATATCTGCAGCTGGATATAGAAGCATCTTGAATATATCTGCACCCCGCATGTAGGCTATTTATCTTTAACCCAACGTATCCCATGATGCAGTTCACCAGCCCAGGGGACTAGGCAGTGCAGACATTTCGGTTAATATTGGGAGATGAAATTAGACAAAGCAGCCTCCGCAGTATGAGTCAATGTACTGTAGTCACAACATGACTCAGAGCTTCCTCTGCTCCTACATTCCTATTGGTTCGCACTAATGGCTGATTTTCGAATGCCAGTTTACGTCTTAGGTGGTGGATGAGGTGCGTTTCCCCCTATGTAAAGCACTTGGAGCATCTGGAAAAGCTTTATACACTGTCCAATAAATAATGACATTATTAGGCTAAATACTGGCCATGCACTCTAAAGATGCTACAGTATCCCAACAGACCGACCATCATAACCATTCATTATAATTGATAAGAAATAACCCATGCCTATCTATTTCCCTCCATTCCAGACACTGGGCATCGACCCATCAACGTCATTCCCTTTTCACATTTAAACTCACATTTCAAATGGCTAAAGCCAGCCAGAAGGGCCTCGCCAACTGTGGTACATAAAATAATGAAATAACCCCGGGGCCGTACAAACGAAGACAAATGACCTCCCCAAGCATTAAACAGTACAGCGCCATGGTAACTATCTCCCCAGGCCGCAACTGCACTGGAAAGGACAGGGTGTGTAAAAATGTATAACAACAATTAATGATGGAGCTCCATGTAATTATCGCGTCTCTGTGTCCATTTTGTACTTCTTTCCACACGTTAGAGAGGTGTAGAGGGGGGAGGAGAGAGAGGACGGGGAGGAGACGGGAAAGTTAGAGGAGACCGAGGGAGGGGGGTGGGGGGGGGTCATTTAGCATGGTCATTACTATTAATATAAATGAATCCACCCTCTGCCACCCCTCTGAACATATTTAATTAGTAGGTAATGAAGGGAGACATAAAGGAGGGTTTCCTACTCGCTACCAGACATTGATTCACTTCCCACTCACTGCAGTGTCTCCCACATCTGGCCATGTCTGCTAACCTCTGCCTATACCCAAGTCAAATTATACGCTTTCCTCAACACACTACCTTGCTTATTAAAAATAGAGTCACTTCAAGTTCAGGCCAAGTTACAGCACATCATACAGACTGTTAATACATCGTTCATATTATATCATATGTGCTCCCTCTGTATTCCTTCAATATATTCCTCAAGTCATTGACTCCCAATTCCTGCTGATTGGAGTGTTTCTACATGATCTTCTGTGGGTTCACGTGCTTGGCCTATCTGATCCAAGCCGTTCAGCGGCTGGCCTATCTGATCCAAGCCGTTCAGCGGCTGGCCTATCTGATCCAAGCCGTTCAGCGGCTGGCCTATCTGATCCAAGCCGTTCAGCGGCTGGCCTATCTGATCCAAGCCGTTCAGCGGCTGGCCTATCTGATCCAAGCCGTTCAGCGGCTGGCCTATCTGATCCAAGCCGTTCAGCGGCTGGCCTATCTGATCCAAGCCGTTCAGCGGCTGGCCTATCTGATCCAAGCCGTTCAGCGGCTGGCCTATCTGAACCAAGCCGTTCAGCGGCTGGTTCAGCGGCTGGCCTATCTGATCCAAGCCGTTCAGCGGCTGGCCTATCTGATCCAAGCCGTTCAGCGGCTGGCCTATCTGATCCAAGCCGTTCAGCGGCTGGCCTATCTGAACCAAGCCGTTCAATCTGAACCAAGTTCAGCGGCTGGCCTATCTGAACCAAGCGGCTGGCCTATCTTCAGCGGCTGGCCTATCTGATCCAAGCCGTTCAGCGGCTGGCCTATCTGAACCAAGCCGTTCAGCTGGCTGGCTGAGCCGTTCAGCGGCAGAGCAGCGGCTGGCTTTCAGCGGCTGGCCTATCTTCGTTCAGCGGCTGGTACAGTGCTGGTGTTCAGCGGCTGGCGTGTGTCCACGCCACTGCTGCTAGCTCTGTGGAAGTAAAGTGTTATCTTGTGACTGCCGTTATCACAGTCATGTTTTGACTAGAGAGAGCGAGAGAGCGAGGGGAGTACTACATAGATGTCCTGGCTAAAAGCCTCTGCAGCTGCGACACAGCAGCAATCGGCATGAATTATTTTGCGACACACTCGGGCCCTTGTGCAAATGTACAGTGGGGCAAAAAAGTATTTAGTCAGACACCAATTGTGCAAGTTCTCCCACTTAAAAAGATGAGAGAGGCCTGTAATTTTCATCATAGGTAAACTTCAACTATGACACAAAATGAGAAGAAAAAAATCCAGAAAATCACATTGTAGGATTTTTAGTGAATTTATTTGCAAATTATGGTGGAAAATAAGTATTAAGTATTGTAAGTATTTGCCAATTTGCTACGTCTTTTAGTGGACAGCGGACACATCCAGTGCTGTGTCTCCTCAAGTCCACACATCTTTAACAAGGTAACGGAGCACTTCCTTTACTCCATGTGGTAAGTGCTAATAGGGCAGTGTGCTGTAGGGAGATGGGGAACGCATAGCGATTGATGGTCCACAGGGATTGATTTCTGCTGTGTAGGAACCCCACTCACAAACTGAAGCGGCTCGTCTTGATGGATGAAGTGATTGGGTCTTGAAATGCTCCGTATATGCACATATTCAGCCGGCACTTGATATGCTTATACATGTCCTCCCTTATTAGAAGTGCAGACTTTTGCATATCTAAATATATGTTAATAACCCTCCACTAACAGCCTTCATAACCAATAACAACTGGTCTACTGGCCTGAATGAGTCCATTCCACAAGGCAATATAGACAGTCCAGGCAGGAAGAGACCCTAGAGTATTAGGTCAGCGGTGTGTGTGTGTGTGTGTGTGTGTGTGTGTGTGTGTGTGTGTGTGTGTGTGTGTGTGTGTGTGTGTGTGTGTGTGTGTGTGTGTGTGTGTGTGTGTGTGTGTGTGTAAGCGAGAGCCTACATTCGTGCATCTGTGTGGTCACAAGAGGACATACCACCCACACTGGCATGACAAGGCATTATTATCCTACCCAGGTAAACCCATGCCCACGCTCTCTCAACCACAAATCTTATCATATTATTTTACCAGTGACCTCATTATTTATTGGAACTATAAAAAGCTCCCTACTGCCCGTCAGATGAAAAATTCAATCTGAACATCTTACGTTCTTTTGTCTTTTGTCATTTTATTCCAAATATCCACGATGGATACTGCAGTCACAGGGCTGTAATGGGTGGATAGCATACTAAATACTGCAGTACTACTACAGTAATACTATAGTGCTGTACTCACAGCTCTCTAGCTGCATGATACACGTCTGTACGTCCATGGGGAAGTTCTTCAGGTCCATCGGACAGGAGAGGGTTAATGTCAATCTGGAAAACAGACAATAAAAAAAAAAAAAATTTGAGTATACATCCCAACCTTAAGGCATAGGTATCGTTTGACTTGAAAGGGGCTACACATTAGGCATTCATAACTACTTTGCATATTCATCAGCATTATCACGTGCCTTATGAATGTGTTAAGTATGGGTTCTGAATGTGTTAAGTATGGGTTCTGAATGTGTTAAGTATGGGTTCTGAATGTGTTAAGTATGGGTTATGAATGTGTTAAGTATGGGTTCTGAATGTGTTAAGTATGGGTTCTGAATGTGTTAAGTATGGGTTCTGAATGTGTTAAGTATGGGTTATGAATGTGTTAAGTATGGGTTATGAATGTGTTAAGTATGGGTTATGAATGTGTTAAGTATGGGTTATGAATGTGTTAAGTATGGGTTCTGAATGTGTTAAGTATGGGTTCTGAATGTGTTAAGTATGGGTTCTGAATGTGTTAAGTATGGGTTCTGAATGTGTTAAGTATGGCTTATGAATGTGTTAAGTATGGCTTATGAATGTGTTAAGTATGGGTTATGAATGTGTTAAGTATGGGTTCTGAATGTGTTAAGTATGGGTTCTGAATGTGTTAAGTATGGGTTATGAATGTGTTAAGTATGGGTTATGAATGTGTTAAGTATGGGTTATGAATGTGTTAAGTATGGGTTCTGAATGTGTTAAGTATGGGTTCTGAATGTGTTAAGTATGGGTTCTGAATGTGTTAAGTATGGGTTCTGAATGTGTTAAGTATGGGTTATGAATGTGTTAAGTATGGGTTATGAATGTGTTAAGTATGGGTTCTGAATGTGTTAAGTATGGGTTCTGAATGTGTTAAGTATGGGTTCTGAATGTGTTAAGTATGGGTTCTGAATGTGTTAAGTATGGGTTCTGAATGTGTTAAGTATGGGTTATGAATGTGTTAAGTATGGCTTATGAATGTGTTAAGTATGGCTTATGAATGTGTTAAGTATGGGTTATGAATGTGTTAAGTATGGGTTATGAATGTGTTAAGTATGGGTTATGAATGTGTTAAGTATGGGTTCTGAATGTGTTAAGTATGGGTTCTGAATGTGTTAAGTATGGGTTATGAATGTGTTAAGTATGGGTTATGAATGTGTTAAGTATGGGTTATGAATGTGTTAAGTATGGGTTCTGAATGTGTTAAGTATGGGTTATGAATGTGTTAAGTATGGGTTATGAATGTGTTAAGTATGGGTTATGAATGTGTTAAGTATGGGTTCTGAATGTGTTAAGTATGGGTTCTGAATGTGTTAAGTATGGGTTCTGAATGTGTTAAGTATGGGTTCTGAATGTGTTAAGTATGGGTTATGAATGTGTTAAGTATGGGTTATGAATGTGTTAAGTATGGGTTCTGAATGTGTTAAGTATGGGTTATGAATGTGTTAAGTATGGGTTATGAATGGGTTGGGTTCTGAATGTGTTAAGTATGGGTTCTGAATGTGTTAAGTATGGGTTATGAATGTGTTAAGTATGGGTTATGAATGTGTTAAGTATGGGTTATGAATGTGTTAAGTATGGGTTCTGAATGTGTTAAGTATGGGTTATGAATGTGTTAAGTATGGGTTATGAATGTGTTAAGTATGGGTTCTGAATGTGTTAAGTATGGGTTATGAATGTGTTAAGTATGGGTTATGAATGTGTTAAGTATGGGTTATGAATGTGTTAAGTATGGGTTCTGAATGTGTTAAGTATGGTTTCTGAATGTGTTAAGTATGGGTTCTGAATGTGTTAAGTATGGGTTCTGAATGTGTTAAGTATGGGTTCTGAATGTGTTAAGTATGGGTTCTGAATGTGTTAAGTATGGGTTCTGAATGTGTTAAGTATGGGTTATGAATGTGTTATGTATGGGTTATGAATGTGTTAAGTATGGGTTCTGAATGTGTTAAGTATGGGTTCTGAATGTGTTAAGTATGGGTTCTGAATGTGTTAAGTATGGGTTCTGCATGTGTTAAGTATGGGTTATGAATGTGTTAAGTATGGGTTCTGAATGTGTTAAGTATGGGTTATGAATGTGTTAAGTATGGGTTATGAATGTGTTAAGTATGGGTTCTGAATGTGTTAAGTATGGGTTATGAATGTGTTAAGTATGGGTTATGAATGTGTTAAGTATGGGTTCTGAATGTGTTAAGTATGGGTTCTGAATGTGTTAAGTATGGGTTCTGAATGTGTTAAGTATGGGTTCTGAATGTGTTAAGTATGGGGTTCTGAATGTGTTAAGTATGGGTTCTGAATGTGTTAAGAATGGGTTCTGAATGTGTTAAGTATGGGTTCTGAATGTGTTAAGTATGGGTTCTGAATGTGTTAAGAATGGGTTCTGAATGTGTTAAGTATGGGTTCTGAATGTGTTAAGTATGGGTTATGAATGTGTTAAGTATGGGTTCTGAATGTGTTAAGTATGGGTTCTGAATGTGTTAAGTATGGGTTCTGAATGTGTTAAGTATGGGTTCTGAATGTGTTAAGTATGGGGTTCTGAATGTGTTAAGTATGGGTTCTGAATGTGTTAAGAATGGGTTCTGAATGTGTTAAGTATGGGTTCTGAATGTGTTAAGTATGGATTCTGAATGTGTTAAGAATGGGTTCTGAATGTGTTAAGAATGGGTTCTGAATGTGTTAAGTATGGGTTCTGAATGTGTTAAGTATGGGTTATGAATGTGTTAAGTATGGGTTCTGAATGTGTTAAGTATGGGTTCTGAATGTGTTAAGTATGGGTTCTGAATGTGTTAAGTATGGGTTCTGAATGTGTTAAGTATGGGTTATGAATGTGTTAAGTATGGGTTCTGAATGTGTTAAGTATGGGTTCTGAATGTGTTAAGTATGGGTTCTGAATGTGTTAAGTATGGGTTCTGAATGTGTTAATTATGGGTTATGAATGTGTTAAGTATGGGTTCTGAATGTGTTAAGTATGGGTTCTGAATGTGTTAAGTATGGGTTATGAATGTGTTAAGAATGGGTTCTGAATGTGTTAAGTATGGGTTATGAATGTGTTAAGAATGGGTTATGAATGTGTTAAGTATGGGTTATGAATGTGTTAAGAATGGGTTATGAATGTGTTAAGTATGGGTTATGAATGTGTTAAGAATGGGTTATGAATGTGTTAAGTATGGGTTATGCATGTGTTTTGAATTCCTTTATGTAGGTACCCATCACATTAGGTAGTAGCAGATTTTCTGCTGAGGCCAGACAAAATTGATTCACTGTTTAACGGATTTTCCCCACAGAAAAGAGAGGCGAGCGAGAAAAAAAAAAAAAAAAATTAATAATAATTCAGGAGGATAAGGAATTACAAGACTTTACCACATTGTCCTTGGCTATATGGGCATGAACAATACGCAAAATATTCAATTTCAGACTGATTATCAGATTAACATCATTAATACACAAATGAACATTAATGAACATTATTCACATAGGATGTATAATATAATGCAATATTCTATCATATTCAAATATGATTGAAAAAAATAAAGTTATGAATGTATGAATGTTTTATCAGTGCATTCATCTGCTTAATTGTATAGCCTAACAAATTCAAGAATGATTAACTGTAAATAATTGTAATCAAATTCAAATGTTGATGCACAATAATGAGTTCATTACCTGAATGCATCTCTATAGCCGAGGCGTTGACAAAATAGTCATACACATATGATTAGGCCGCTCATAGAGTAAGGTCTGCCAAATGAATGTAGCAGTGGATAAAATACATCAATCCAGCCATACAGGATAACCTTTCATCATCATTAAAAAAATACATACATGCACAATTAGAAGCATCAATCTACATAGATCAAACGTGACCAAATGCGAGCCCAGTAACTTCTCACCGCCTCCTCCTTCGACTGTCTCGTCTGGCTGCCACGAATAGCCCCCACCTGCTGATCTGCACGAAGTGTGTGAGTGCCACTGGCGAAGCACTTTGCTCGGCGTGCTAGCTGTTCTTGACGGCGCATCATCTCCTCAAACGCATTCCGTCGTGGTGTTATCGGTACTTACATTTTACCGGTACTACCAGTAGTAAATTATAAATCGCCATTCAGCTGACACACTTTGATTCCATCAATCATTTTGACTTCAATTTGGCTGCACTGCGTCTTTGCTGATGAATGCCCTGATCTCCGATGCAATAACCATGAATTTAACCGAATGTTTGTTTATAATGAGGGACGTCCCACGTTTAACCTGGACACATAAATAGTAGGAATTTGCTCTTGCTTCAGCCTAGTAGGCGTGAGAGAGGAATTAAACATCTGCACGTCGACTTCAGGTGCCAGAGTGTGTGTTTCACTGTCCAATCCGAGGCTCGAACATGATCTGAGCGAGTGATCTGAGTTGGTTTGGTCTCTTGGAAAAGCCTCAAAAAAGAGCGGACAGTGCATTATAAACAGAGCATATATTGGCCAAAAAATAACACATCCGATTATTAGTATTTTTTTAAAAATTGGGGTGTTGAGAAAAGTGAGGCAGGGAATCCATTAAACAGTAATTCAACATTGTCCAGCCTAACCTACACTCTTAGGGGAAACAAGTGATATCTAAAAGGGTTCTTCAGCTGTCCCCATAGAAGAACCCTTCGAAGAACCCTTTTTGGTTCCAGGTAGAACCATTTTAGTTCCAAATAGAACCCTTTCGAGTTACATGTAGAACCCTTTACACAGAGGGTTCAACATGGAACCCATAATAGTTCTCCTTGGAACCAAAAAGGCTTTCCTATGGGGGCAGCCGAAGAACCGTTTTGGAACCCTTTTTTTCCTAAGTGTACATTCACATGTATCATGTCTGGACAAATCCTGTCAAGTGTCAAGTAAACTTGGCTCAGTGTTGAACCAGTCGTGCTGCAAATCCCTGGTGAGGAGAGAGAGAAAGAGAGGAGAGAGAGAGAGAGAGAGAGAGAGAGAGAGAGAGAGAGAGAGAGAGAGAGAGAGAGAGAGAGAGAGAGAGAGAGAGGAAAAAGAAAGAGAGAGAGGAAAAGAAGAGAGAGGAGAGAAAGAGAGAGAAGAGAGATGAGAAGGATGGAGAGAGAGGCATCTAGTTGGAGGAGAGGGAATGAAAGAATGAGCAAAAGGATAGAGACAAAACGAAGAAGGCCGACGGTTGCAAATTGGACATGTTTTAATTACGTCCTCCACCCCGGAGGTGCCAGGCTGCGGCGGCCGATGGGATCCCTCCTCTCCGTCGTGTCATATCCTCTCAGCCTTCCATCACAGCTTTTCTACGGCCCTGCCACTACACAACTCCATAACTCAACCCGACTGATGCCGTCGACTCAAGGCTTTTAACAATTCACCGCTCCACCTTGAGATTTACACAACATTGTGACACCCCCTGGCTTTATGTTTAATGACAGAAGATGAGAAGTGTCCCAGCTTAATTGAGGGTGTGGCAAAAAAAAGGGTTCCAAAAGAGTTCTTCAACTGTCCTCATAGGAGAACCCTTTTTAGTTCCAGGTTCCAGGAAGCACTCTTTTGGGTTCCATGTTCTACATAGAACTCAATAGGGTTCTACATGGAACCAACAGGGTTTTACCTGGAACCCCCAAAAATTGTTCAAATGGTTCTCCTATGGGGACAGCCGATGAACCCTTTTAGATTCTAGATAGCACCTTTTATTCTGAAGAGTGTCGTGGATTGAATGTTTCGAGTTGGGATAAGACTCGGGCCTATAGTCTATAGTCTGATTATGTGATTGATGATGCTTAGACCCACACCTCTTTAGGGTTTTTCACACTACTGAGCCGAACTGAGCTGAGCCGAACTGAGCTGAGCCAAACCAAGCTGTACTGACCTAGCCTGGTAATGAATCCACCATAGTTGATGGAATTATCTGAGCCCAGTTTGGTTAAGTTAGGTATTATAATGTGAAAAGGGCGTTAGTGGGATCCATACTGTACACACTCACCGTATAGAATAGAGGACGTTGCCGTTCTTGAATATTCTTAACAGCTTGTTGTCTGTGGTGACTTCGTGGAAATGGGCCCCTTTCTCGTTAGCGAAGAACAAGTCAGGTTTCCAGATAGAGTCCAACATAGAGGGGTCCAGGTCCAGAGAACCGTCAGGGTACTCTGTGTACGCTAACCTGGGGTCGTTCCACTTTTGACGGAGGAAGATGTTCACTCTGTAGTCCTAGTGGATGGAGGGAGGGAGAGGGGAGAGGGAGGGAGGGAGAGGGGAGAGGGAGCGAGGGGAGAGGGGAGAGGGAGGGAGGGAGGGAGGAAGGGAGAGGGGAGTGGGAGCAAGGGAGAGGGGAGAGGGGGCAAGAGGAGTAGGGAATTAGTGACAGGTTGTGATTTGCAGTTGACTGCAGGGTCTTAACATGGTACACTGAGCTACAGTACTGTGTCCTGCCCCTCTGCATTCATCACATTCCCCCAGAGGTCTGAGTTTAGGGTCCTCGTGATCCCAGCTGATGCTCATTGAGCAGGCACCACTGAACCAGGCATAGGGGCACCTACAGGGGCGCGAAGTCTGCATATGGTGGTGACACTTTGGGGACCCAAAGTCAGTACTGTATCCTCCCCTCTAAGGTCCTGGTGGTTCCTGCTGATGTTCAGAGTGCTGACATCAATGAACCAAGGCAGAGAGGACCATGAAGTCCCCATATGATGGGGACCAGGGGCGCAGATGCGTTGGATGCCTCTGGTGCTTCCGGGATCAACTCCCCTATTCTTTCAGTTCCTTTCCCTGTTCTCTGTGCTGTCGTCACTGTCACTTAGCCACACGCCACCGGTGCTTTCTAATAAAGCTGATGCTTTATATGGATTTGCTTCTTAAAAATGTCCCTTACATCTCTACGTCCGATTCCCCATAGTCCATGTTGCAGTGTACGGCCCTGTCCAGTTGAATTCGTGTATAGTACTGCACAGATTTGATGTTCCATAGGGGGAAAAGCCCTGTCAAAATTGACATGCCCTAAAGGCACTTCAGGTTAAAAATGTTTTAATGAATGCTCCAACAATAAACATCTGTTTCAGCCTTTGTTTACTTTCAACTAGGTGATATATATAAAAAAAATCATACTTCATTTTAGGGGATACATCAATCTAAATGGCCTTTTCTTTTTTACCAGTGTTGCTGAGCAAATACCAAGCTGTAATTACATATCTTGCAGCCGGGTGAAAACGCAAGACATTTTTTAATTTGCTTTTATTAGATTTTCCATTAACATTTAGAGTAGATGTTACATAAAGTGCAGTGGAGAGAAAAGGACAAGGCATCTGCTGTTTGGAGACAACGTCAGTACAGCAGCTCTCCTGCTATCAAACATATGGTGCACTATTACCATTAGCACTCATCACTTTAACGGGAATGACAATATCTATTCACTTGAGCTCGTTCAGAGCTGAAAAGGAAGACAGACCACTGAGAGTGACAGCTGGGAAAATTGGGATAGGTTTGATTAGGCATGACGGTGTTTGTTTTGTTCATGGTCCAGGGCCTGTGTAGTTATTCGTTTTCATAATGGTTAACGTTAGGACTCGGCGAGGGAGAGCTGATCCCAGATCAGTTGCTAACGGTAGTTCCACAATGTGTATACGTTCAGCAGCTGATCATGAATAATGACACTGACACAGACAGACTGAACAGGGTAACACACCTCACATTTGGGAGTTCACTTTTCATTGAACTGACACTGGCGCTCGCGAAAAAGCTGTGCGATTTCATCGCTTATTCAAAACATCCATTTTTTCTCTAATCTGTGATGGCGGACAGGGCCTCCAACCCATCTGGGAAATATCTAGCAGCGGTGATCGTCCCACATTTTTCTGCAATACTCAGTCGGTTTCTAGTCCTTCTTATAGAGACACACTAACATACTGTAGTCTATACGGGCCCCTTGAGGTCCTATGGTACACATACTGTAGTCTATACGGGCCCCTTGAGGTCCTATGGTACACATACTGTAGTCTATACGGTCCCCTTGAGGTCCTATGGTACACATACTGTAGTCTATATGGGCACCTTGAGGTCCTATGGTAAACATACTGTAGTCTATACGGTCCCCTTGAGGTCCTATGGTACACATACTGTAGTCTATATGGGCACCTTGAGGTTCTATGGTAAACATACTGTAGTCTATATGGGTCCCTTGAGGTCCTATGGTAAACATACTGTAGTCTATACGGGCCCCTTGAGGTCCTATGGTAAACATACTGTAGTCTATACGGGCCCCTAGAGGTCCTATGGTACACATACTGTAGTCTATACGGGCCCCTTGAGGTCCTATGGTACACATACTGTAGTCTATACAGGCACCTTGAGGTTCTATGGTAAACATACTGTAGTCTATACGGGAACCTTGAGGTCCTATGCTAAACATACTGTAGTCTATACAGGCACCTTGAGGTTCTATGGTAAACATACTGTAGTCTATACGGGAACCTTGAGGTCCTATGCTAAACATACTGTAGTCTATACGGGCCCCTTGAGGTCCTATGCTAAACATACTGTAGTCTATACGGGCACCTTGAGGTCCTATGGTAAACATACTGTGGTCTATACGGGAACCTTGAGGTCCTATGCTAAACATACTGTAGTCTATACGGGAACCTTGAGGTCCTATGCTAAACATACTGTAGTCTATACGGGCCCCTTGAGGTCCTATGCTAAACATACTGTAGTCTATACGGGCCCCTTGAGGTCCTATGGTAAACATACTGTGGTCTATACGGGAACCTTGAGGTCCTATGCTAAACATACTGTAGTCTATACGGGCACCTTGAGGTCCTATGGTAAACATACTGTGGTCTATACGGGCCCCTTGAGGTCCTATGGTACACATACTGTAGTCTATACAGGCACCTTGAGGTTCTATGGTAAACATACTGTAGTCTATACGGGCCCCTTGAGGTCCTATGGTAAACATACTGTAGTCTATACGGGCCCCTTGAGGTCCTATGCTAAACATACTGTAGTCTATACAGGCACCTTGAGGTCCTATGCTAAACATACTGTGGTCTATACGGGAACCTTGAGGTCCTATGCTAAACATACTGTAGTCTATACAGGCACCTTGAGGTCCTATGGTAAACATACTGTGGTCTATACGGGCCCCTTGAGGTCCTATGCTAAACATACTGTAGTCTATACAGGCACCTTGAGGTTCTATGGTAAACATACTGTAGTCTATACGGGCACCTTGAGGTTCTATGGTAAACATACTGTAGTCTATACGGGCCCCTTGAGGTCCTATGGTAAACATACTGTAGTCTATACGGGCCCCTTGAGGTCCTATGCTAAACATACTGTAGTCTATACAGGCACCTTGAGGTTCTATGGTAAACATACTGTAGTCTATACGGGCCCCTTGAGGTCCTATGGTAAACATACTGTAGTCTATACGGGCCCCTTGAGGTCCTATGCTAAACATACTGTAGTCTATACGGGCCCCTTGAGGTCCTATGCTAAACATACTGTAGTCTATACGGGCCCCTTGAGGTCCTATGGTAAACATACTGTAGTCTATACGGGCCCCTTGAGGTCCTATGCTAAACATACTGTAGTCTATACGGGCCCCTTGAGGTCCTATGCTAAACATACTGTAGTCTATACGGGCCCCTTGAGGTCCTATGGTAAACATACTGTAGTCTATACGGGCCCCTTGAGGTCCTATGCTAAACATACTGTAGTCTATACAGGCACCTTGAGGTTCTATGGTAAACATACTGTAGTCTATACGGGCCCCTTGAGGTCCTATGGTAAACATACTGTAGTCTATACGGGCCCCTTGAGGTCCTATGCTAAACATACTGTAGTCTATACAGGCACCTTGAGGTCCTATGCTAAACATACTGTGGTCTATACGGGAACCTTGAGGTCCTATGGTAAACATACTGTGGTCTATACGGGCACCTTGAGGTCCTATGCTAAACATACTGTAGTCTATACAGGCACCTTGAGGTCCTATGGTAAACATACTGTGGTCTATACGGGCCCCTTGAGGTCCTATGGTACACATACTGTAGTCTATACAGGCACCTTGAGGTTCTATGGTAAACATACTGTAGTCTATACGGGCCCCTTGAGGTCCTATGGTAAACATACTGTAGTCTATACGGGCCCCTAGAGGTCCTATGGTACACATACTGTAGTCTATACGGGCCCCTTGAGGTCCTATGGTACACATACTGTAGTCTATACAGGCACCTTGAGGTTCTATGGTAAACATACTGTAGTCTATACGGGAACCTTGAGGTCCTATGCTAAACATACTGTAGTCTATACAGGCACCTTGAGGTTCTATGGTAAACATACTGTAGTCTATACGGGAACCTTGAGGTCCTATGCTAAACATACTGTAGTCTATACGGGCCCCTTGAGGTCCTATGCTAAACATACTGTAGTCTATACGGGCACCTTGAGGTCCTATGGTAAACATACTGTAGTCTATACGGGCACCTTGAGGTCCTATGCTAAACATACTGTAGTCTATACGGGCCCCTTGAGGTCCTATGCTAAACATACTGTAGTCTATACGGGCACCTTGAGGTCCTATGCTAAACATACTGTAGTCTATACGGGCACCTTGAGGTCCTATGGTAAACATACTGTGGTCTATACGGGAACCTTGAGGTCCTATGGTAAACATACTGTGGTCTATACGGGCCCCTTGAGGTCCTATGGTACACATACTGTAGTCTATACGGGAACCTTGAGGTCCTATGCTAAACATACTGTAGTCTATACGGGCCCCTTGAGGTCCTATGCTAAACATACTGTAGTCTATACGGGCACCTTGAGGTCCTATGGTAAACATACTGTGGTCTATACGGGAACCTTGAGGTCCTATGGTAAACATACTGTGGTCTATACGGGCACCTTGAGGTCCTATGCTAAACATACTGTAGTCTATACGGGAACCTTGAGGTCCTATGGTAAACATACTGTGGTCTATACGGGAACCTTGAGGTCCTATGGTAAACATACTGTGGTCTATACGGGAACCTTGAGGTCCTATGGTAAACATACTGTGGTCTATACGGGCACCTTGAGGTCCTATGCTAAACATACTGTAGTCTATACGGGAACCTTGAGGTCCTATGCTAAACATACTGTGGTCTATACGGGCCCCTTGAGGTCCTATGGTAAACATACTGTGGTCTATACGGGCCCCTTGAGGTCCTATGCTAAACATACTGTAGTCTATACGGGCCCCTTGAGGTCCTATGGTAAACATACTGTGGTCTATACGGGAACCTTGAGGTCCTATGGTAAACATACTGTGGTCTATACGGGAACCTTGAGGTCCTATGGTAAACATACTGTGGTCTATACGGGAACCTTGAGGTCCTATGGTAAACATACTGTGGTCTATACGGGAACCTTGAGGTCCTATGGTAAACATACTGTGGTCTATACGGGAACCTTGAGGTCCTATGGTAAACATACTGTGGTCTATACGGGAACCTTGAGGTCCTATGGTAAACATACTGTAGTCTATACGGGAACCTTGAGGTCCTATGGTAAACATACTGTGGTCTATACGGGCACCTTGAGGTCCTATGGTAAACATACTGTAGTCTATACGGGAACCTTGAGGTCCTATGGTAAACATACGGTGGTCTATACGGGCACCTTGAGGTCCTATGGTATACTTGTCTCTCTAGTCTACCATGTCCCTCTAGTCTACCATGTGACCATGTCCCTCTAGTCTACCATGTGACCATGTCACTCTAGTCTACCATGTGACCATGTCCCTCTAGTCTACCACGTGACTCTAGTCTACCATGTGACCATGTCCCTCTAGTCTACCATGTGACCATGTCCCTTTAGTCTACCATGTGACCATGTCCCTCTAGTCTACCATGTGACCATGTCCCTTTAGTCTACCATGTGACCATGTCCCTCTAGTCTACCACGTGACCATGACTCTAGTCTACCATGTGACTCTAGTCTACCATGTGATTCTAGTCTACCATGTGACTCTAGTCTACCATGTGACTCTATGGCTCTAGTCTAGCATGTGACTCTATGGCTCTAGTCTAGCATGTGACTCTAGTCTACCATGTGACCATGTCCCTCTAGTCTACCATGTGACCATGTCCCTCTAGTCTACCATGTGACCATGTCCCTCTAGTCTACCATGTGACCATGTCCCTCTAGTCTACCATGTGACCATGTCCCTCTAGTCTACCATGTGACCATGTCCCTCTAGTCTACCATGTGACTCTAGTCTACCATGTGACCATGTACCTCTAGTCTACCATGTGACTCTAGTCTACCATGTGACCATGTCCCTCTAGTCTACCATGTGACCATGTCCCTCTAGTCTACCATGTGACTCTAGTCTACCACGTGACTCTATGGCTCTAGTCTAGCATGTGACTCTAGTCTACCATGTGACCATGTCCCTCTAGTCTACCATGTGACCATGTCCCTCTAGTCTACCATGTGACCATGTCCCTTTAGTCTACCATGTGACCATGTCCCTCTAGTCTACCACGTGACCATGACTCTAGTCTACCATGTGACTCTAGTCTACCATGTGATTCTAGTCTACCATGTGATTCTAGTCTACCATGTGACTCTAGTCTACCATGTGACTCTAGTCTACCACGTGACTCTATGGCTCTAGTCTAGCATGTGACTCTAGTCTACCATGTGACCATGTCCCTCTAGTCTACCATGTGACCATGTCCCTCTAGTCTACCATGTGACCATGTCCCTTTAGTCTACCATGTGACCATGTCCCTCTAGTCTACCACGTGACCATGACTCTGGTCTACCATGTGACTCTAGTCTACCATGTGATTCTAGTCTACCATGTGACTCTAGTCTACCATGTGACTCTAGTCTACCATGTGACTCTAGTCTACCACGTGACTCTATGGCTCTAGTCTAGCATGTGACTCTAGTCTACCATGTGACCATGTCCCTCTAGTCTACCATGTGACCATGTCCCTCTAGTCTACCATGTGACCATGTCCCTCTAGTCTACCATGTGACCATGTCCCTCTAGCCTACCATGTGACCATGTCCCTCTAGTCTACCATGTGACCATGTCCCTCTAGTCTACCATGTGACCATGTCCCTCTAGTCTACCATGTGACTCTAATCTACCATGTGTCACTACTGTCTACCATGTGACCATGTCCCTCTAGTCTACCATGTGACCATGTCCCTCTAGTCTACCATGTGACCATGTCCCTCTAGTCTACCATGTGACCATGTCCCTCTAGTCTACCATGTCCCTCTAGTCTACCATGTGACCATGTCCCTCTAGTCTACCATGTGACCATGACCCTCTAGTCTACCATGTGACCATGTCCCTCTAGTCTACCATGTGACCATGTCCCTCTAGTCTACCATGTCCCTCTAGTCTACCATGTGACCATGTCCCTCTAGTCTACCATGTGACCATGACTCTAGTCTACCATGTGACCATGTCCCTCTAGTCTACCACGTGACTCTAGTCTACCATGTGACCATGTCCCTCTAGTCTACCATGTCCCTCTAGTCTACCATGTGACCATGTCCCTCTAGTCTACCATGTGACCATGACTCTAGTCTACCATGTGACCATGTCCCTCTAGTCTACCATGTGACCATGACTCTAGTCTACCATGTGACCATGTCCCTCTAGTCTACCATGTGACCATGACTCTAGTCTACCATGTGACCATGTCCCTCTAGTCTACCATGTGACCATGACTCTAGTCTACCATGTGACCATGTCCCTCTAGTCTACCATGTGACCATGACTCTAGTCTACCATGTGACCATGTCCCTCTAGTCTACCATGTGACCATGACTCTAGTCTACCATGTGACCATGTCCCTCTAGTCTACCATGTGACCATGTCCCTCTAGTCTACCATGTGACCATGACTCTAGTCTACCATGTGACCATGTCCCTCTAGTCTACCATGTGACCATGTCCCTCTAGTCTACCATGTCCCTCTAGTCTACCATGTGACCATGTCCCTCTAGTCTACCATGTGACCATGACTCTAGTCTACCATGTGACCATGTACCATACCACTGTTGCCGCTTTAATAAACAAGCGCAAAACTGGAAGGAAAAAACAGTCAACCACTCTAGATAATTAGTCATCCTCCTGTCAAGAATGTTGCTTACATAATTCACAGCCCTAAATGTTACTCACAGGTTAGGCGGATCTCAGAGGACACACACACTTAGATCTCAACATGGTACCCAATACCCCCTCAACCACAACTCCCTACATACCTCTGCTATCGTTGTGAGCGCCTTTCCATGTATGTGTCCCAGTGAGGACCACGGCTCATGGCTGTGGCCACAGCAGCACATACGGGTTTAGTGGAGCATGGGTAATCTGTGGTATAAGCAGGAAGAACCACCGGACGCAGTGGAACCACCAGACACAGTGGAACTCTCTCCTGGGAAGCCTCCTATGTAACTGCATCACTGACTTTGATGACTGACTGGAAGGCACAGCACTCACAGATTGACCTGCTGACCTGAACTAACAACACTTAACTTAAGGAAAGAAGTCAAAGAGCAAATCAATCCTAACTAGGGCCAGGAGTTTTTCCAGGTCAGGTCACACGGTCAGGGAAAACGTGTGCCCTATCATAACAAACAAGCCAACCATACTTTCATGGTTGTAAGCTAGGGCACATGTTGCTAGAAGTGGTCGATTCCAGAACTCAACTGATGATGCAAGCCTCGACTTATGTAGCATGACATCATATACACTGAGTGTACAAAACATTAGGAATTGCTTCCTATAATTGAGTTTTGCACTCAGAACAGCCTCAATACGTTGAGGCATTGACTCTACAAGGTGTCTAAAGCGTTCCGTAGGGATGCTGGCCCGTGTTGACTCCAATGCTTCCCACAGTTGTGTCAAGTTGGCTGGATGTCCTCTGGGTGGTGGACCATTCTTGATACACATGGGAAACTGTTGAGTGTGAAAAAACCCAGCAGCGTTGCAATTCCTGACACACTCAAATCGCTACGTCTGGCACCTACTACCACACCCCGTTCAAAGACATTTAAATATTTTGTCTTGCCCATTCACCCTCTGAATGACTGTCCTACAGTATATCTAGAAGATAAGACAGCTCAGGAAATATTGATGTTATTTTAGGACTGTGACAAAGTCTGGGGAGAGGCTCAGTGAGGCAGAGTAAAACTAGTTTTTATTCCATAATTGACCAACAGAAATGCTTACAAATATCAAAGGCAATCTTAAACTGAGCCGTTCAGCCCCAACATGTCAGCTGTCAGCTGTCTGCTGTCCTCTCCCTCGCCCCCTCCTCAAATGGGAGCAACAGCAGCAGCCTAATAAACAGTTGGGGCTGCTTGTCCAGCCAATCACACACTTGATTGACTCTTGCGTGGCAAGAGGGCTTGTCTCCTCCAGTGCCACATGGACACAGATGCAGAAGGCCGACATAAGTGGATGCGGAGGATTGGGACGCAGCCCATGCAAAGAAACTGATATCTCTAGCTTGAACTGATGGCTTTTGATGGGTATTTTTTGAATTATGTTACCTAGAATGATGCAGTGGTCCAACATGAACACAGCCACCGTCTTTAATGTGGTCACTATAGCTTGGTACTATAGGATTGACCACTGAGCTTTAATCTCAGATCTGATCTGTCTAACCAACCGTCGTTGGTTGAGATGAGAGGGGAGAGGATGGACACACACACCACACACACACACACGCCATAGTAAATAATACGTGGCAGTGTGTAGCCTCCCCCTTTGTACTCTATGACACAATGTTTCCATCCATCACTGACAGCAGTTCAATCCCCATGTCAAAGCAGCACTGTGCTATCAGAAGTTATGTCACAGTCAGAAAGGCTTGTCGTCTGGTCTGCTGCTTGCTGCGAAGGAATCAGAGCCACACAGAGTCAGAGTCCTTTTCAAATCTAATCATATCAGACCCAGAAAGGAATGCATCAAATCTTTGTATGTCTCCCTTGTAAGTCTCTAACAGAATTCTCCTATCCACTCTCTCCCTGTAGCTCAAACAGACTTAACCCACCCACTCTCGGTCTGTCTCTGAATGAAACCTTTTCCCTGTGATGGGCCATGAGCAACGCCTTGCGGGTCAGGCCTTAGTGCTCTTCAGTAAATTCCCTCCCTCCCTCCCTCCCTCCCTCCCTCCCTCCCTCCCTCCCTCCCTCCCTCCCTCCCTCCCTCCCTCCCTCCCTCCGACCAATGTTACATCATCTCCCTGTGTGTGGAGGAGGACAGATGGTGATGGTGGGAGTAGGGCTGCTGCTGCCCCTGAGCCTCTCTAAACCAGCGGTGACATACGGAGGAGAATGATCCTCCTCTCCTGTCTTTTTCTCTCTCAATTGTTTTCCTTTCTCTCCAGCATGGCCCCTCTGTCCTTCACCACCATATCCCCTCTACCCCCACAGCCACACTGGACTCTGAAGTCCCTCCATTTTCTCACTCTTTCCATATCTTGCAGTTCCATGCTATCCCTCTTCAAATATATTGGAGACCTCCACATCGTCCTCGTTCACCATCAGACTTATCACTCCATCATTCCCAAATGATGCCTACTGCTAAGAAATGGAAAGAGTTGTGTTCACTTCTGTTTTCTCACCGAGCTTCAGATGACTTCATCATCATTTGGCACCTTTGTACACCCCATGAAGGGGTACTCATACAAACCCCACATTATAAAAACTAAATCACTCATATCCATGTCACTTCTCATTATAGACTTGCAAAACAGAGTCAAAGCCAGTGAGACAATTCTAACCCTTTATGGGTCGTAGTAAAAACATTTCCATCTACATTGACTCATAAGAAACGTCCCAGAGTCCAAGAACCACTTCAAGCCAATTAGTCTTTTAAATCATCTTTACGTCCAGCTTCACTGACCACATTCCGTTTGGGTGTATTGATTATTTCATCTCGAGGGAAAGATAGAGAGATCTCTACTTCTACAACCACCACTGGGTCTGTGGTTCCTAAGGTAGTTCTGTAATTGCTGAATGATTTGTGAGGTGCCTGCTGGTTGGGTATCTATAAAGCAGGAAGCCTCGCAGTGGTGTGTGTGTGTGTGTTCTGCTTGTCTCATCACTGGTAATGACTTGTAAGCCTGTTTGTCAGCTCCCTGAGGCTATGACTTATTCAGATGGGGACGGGGAGGCAGGCGACAGGGCTTTGTGTGTGTGTGTGTGTGTGTGTGTGAGTGTGAGTGTGAGTGTGAGTGAGTGAGAGAGAGAGAGAGAGAGAGAGAGAGAGAGAGAGAGAGAGAGAGAGAGAGAGAGAGAGAGAGAGAGAGAGAGAGAGAGAGAGAGAGAGAGAGAGAGAGTGAGTGAGTGAGTGAGTGAGTGAGTGAGTGAGTGAGTGAGTGAGTGACAAGTGCAAAGTTAACGCTGGCAGACTGACACAGATGTCCCCTCTTCACATCCACTGTGTGTGGTGTGTGTGTGAGAGTGTGTGCATGCGTGCCTATGCCATTGTGTCTGTGCCTTTCAGTAGTCATTCAAAGCCTTGCTCCAGGGGATCCGTTGTCTAGTCCTTTAACTCCATTCCCCATCCAAACCCATCAACTTCATCTCTGATCCACGTCACAGACACAGGTTAAAATAACACCTTCCTCTTTAAGGAACAACCTTTCCATCAGGCACGTTCATGATCTCATTCAAATAGTAAACACCCTCTTAGAAAACTATGTCTTATTCAGGGGGATGTTTATTGTTTCAGTAAAGTACCCTCAATAATAGCTTAATGGTGCTTGTTCAATTCATCCCTTCAGTGGGAGAGGAAGGGAAATGGATTCTTACTTAAGAGATTCTCCCCAGGAGAGAGTGGAGAAGAGGTCTGAGAGATGCTTGGCCCGGGAAACACGCTGCGTTATGATGTTTCCTCGTCCACATTATCAGTGTGTGTGTGTGTGTGTGTGTGTGTGTGTGTGTGTGTGTGTGTGTGTGTGTGTGTGTGTGTGTGTGTGTGTGTGTGTGTGTGTGTGTGTGTGTGTGTGTGTGTGTGTGTGTGTGTGTGTGTGTGTGACAAAGTGAGCTGGTAACACGCTGGCACGCGAAACACACACTACCCCATGTTACACACACACACTACCCCCACCCTGTCACGTAGTTTGTCATCGTTTGGCAATGCTACCCTTTGGAATTCATTGACTTTCAAATATGTGTTTGACATTGACTGGAATGAAGGCAGTAAATGTATTTATATGAATGCATGAATATATACGTACCATTGTAGTCTCAGCTATGGAGCCAAAGCTGTTGATGAATATATTGCATGATACGTTCACGGGAGGACCTAGACAGAGGAAAATAGCATCAGGAAATATGATATAGCTTCAAAGTAGTTTAAGACAGGTAGGCATAGAAACACATACACATACTCAATGTCTTTGAGAAACATGGCTCTTCACTTAAACCCCTCCATGAATATTTAAAACTGTGGTTCCCATCAACCCATGCCACGATGGCCTTATACATGATGTAACAGAATAGATCCTGCACAGCCTTGTAGCCCTGGAGGCATTCATATATCTTAATCTACTTCCCATTCTTGATAAATGATCTGTTTTTCCCCTCAAAACAAAATACATGCTAACCTACAGGCGTGGGATCTTAATTTGATCAGCTGTTGCAGGAAAACTTTCCCACTATGCAGGAAATGTAAAACTTGTAGTTCTTCAAATGTGTTTTGTCTCTGCCAAGAAGTTTCCTTTCGTTTGAAAGTGTGTTTCTTAAGTCCTTTGTTGCTGTTGTAATTCATTTTTTTCAGTCATGTTTTTTTCCAAATCATATTTTGAATAACTTTCTCCTGTGTCACTTTGCTTGGACTGCGAAAAGTCATCAGTCAAAAGGAGGGTGTCTTGTCCTGCTCCTGCATTTATCCCACTCATCAGCAACAGAGCATTGTGGTAGGCGCATGTCCGACATCAATTTGTACACAATTACAATGATAATTCAATATTACATTTCAGAAAATGTTATACAACAAACTATGGTGTAATGGAATGTTTTTGCCTTGTGTTGTAGGTTTTGTGGGTTTTGACCCATCATGTAGGTGTCCTAAACAGTCATACAATGCAATACATGTCACAACAGGTCTAAATATACAGTATGTGTCATGACAGTGTTATGACAAGTTATGTCAGCTGTTATGACATATTATCATATGGTTATGACCATGTGACAACATGTTATGACGCTGGATGTCAAGTGAAGTGTTGCCAAAATGTCAGACTTGATTTTCCCTTAAGACAAATGTCTAAACCCTTACAAAAATGTCCATGAATTATAAATCCACATAATAATTCACATTTCCTGTTGCTGCAGGATTATTTCCCTGCTGTAGCAAACGGACTCAAATTAAGATCCTACATTGACATCTGACAACATAATGTGCTTTTACGACATTAGCAGTCATTTTCATTTCATCATTTCACATTTCTCCATTCAAGACGATTGGCATGTCTTAAGGACAAAGTCCTTTCACTGTTGCATGACTGTACGTGACCAGCATAGAAACTGTGGCCATGCTTTCTACACTACAATAGAAACAGCAATACACTTGGAGCAGCATGTACAGTGATGTCAGTAAGTGGTTAGTGCATGTCAAATCAAACATGACAGGTATGTTTTTTCCTAGGAGTCTAGTTGTCAAGCAGAGCCGGGCGATCCGTATTCCCGTGGCTTTCTGCGTTCTGTGACTCTGTCATCGACAATGATGACAAAAGGAGAGATAAGGGAGAGTGTGGGTTTTTCACTTTGCTGTGTGTGTGTGTGTGTGTGTGTGTGTGTGTGTGTGTGTGTGTGTGTGTGTGTGTGTGTGTGTGTGTGTGTGTGTGTGTGTGTGTGTGTGTGTGTGTGTGTGTGTGTGTGTGTGTGTGTGTGTGTGTGTGTGTGTGTGTGTGTGTGTGTGTTTCTCTCTGCCGGTCCAACTGAACACTCCACTGACCACTCCATCCCATTTCCCCTTCCTGCTCAAATGTGTGGATGGATGTGGCCACATGTGGCAACCACGACTGATAGATCACATACCCTGTGGATGGTCCTATTTTTCAGCTGAATCCCAATTTGATTGGCTAACAAACCCTTCTCTAGACCATGGCCTTATCACAAGCATCCTATCATGGACACTTTCTTTACTCATTGTATTGAACATGGCCTACATGATGTCAATCAGGACAGCTCAGAACAGAGTGTGATGGCAAGCTTTCGTGGACGGCCTTCTACTCCTACTTCTTTTTGGGTAGTCACGGCAACACCAATCTGACTCGTATCTCTGTGTTTGCCAAGCTAAAAAGTGACAAACAGAAACATAACGTGTCTTTTACTTCCAGACAGACCATTCTGTTAACTCACATCTCTGCCATGAGGGACAGGACCAGGGCTGGAGGCAGTCGGTCCCTGGGCCTGGCCAGCAGTATGGTAAACAGTAGAACCGAGGGGACTAAACGGGAGAGTAAACACCGTCTGTTCTGACTCCATTTTAGGAGCTGTTCACTGCGGCCTCAGTCAGCAGCTAACGGCCACCTGACGTTGTGATGTTGGATGTTACTTGTAAGACGGTACATAACGAAAGGATTTTGGGGGTGATATGGGAACTTTATTCTGGAAAGTATTATTGTGGACATTCATGTAAATACATCACATCAGGCGATGAACCGAGGATGAACTGACTTGCTCATTGGGTAAAGAGGAAAGTTACATTTAATGTTTGGCCTGAATTTAACTTGTAACTGCCAGTTCTACTTTTGGCCAGAAACAAACTGTAGGCCCATACTGTACCTTTAAAGTTGGGTCTAATCCTGGCATCGTAGCCAGAGGTTCTCCCCATGAGTTTGTCCAAGAAGTCGGAGGGTGATGGAGGATGCACTGCTCTCCCCCGAGGACTCTCTGGCTCTTTAGACGCCACCAGACTAAAAGAGAGAGAGAGAGAGAGAGAGAGAGAGAGAGAGACAGAGACAGAGGGAGAGTGACAGAGAGAGAGTGACAGAGAGAGAGTGACAGAGAGAGAGAGAGAGTGACAGAGAGAGAGAGAGTGACAGAGAGAGAGAGAGAGTGACAGAGAGAGAGTGACAGAGAGAGAGAGAGTGACAGAGAGAGAGAGAGAGTGACAGAGAGAGAGAGAGAGTGACAGAGAGAGAGAGAGTGACAGAGAGTGAGAGTGAGAGTGAGAGAGAGTGAGAGAGAGAGAGAGAGAGAGAGAGAGAGAGAGAGAGAGAGAGAGAGAGAGAGAGAGAGAGAGAGAGAGAGAGAGGGAGAGGGAGAGGGAGAGGGAGAGGGAGAGGGAGAGGAGAGGGAGACAGACAGACAGACAGACAGACAGACAGACAGACAGACAGACAGACAGACAGACAGACAGACAGACAGACAGACAGACAGACAGACAGACAGACAGACAGACAGACAGACAGACAGACAGACAGACAGACAGACAGACAGACAGACAGACAGACAGACAGACAGACAGACAGACAGACAGACAGACAGACAGACAGACAGACAGACAGACAGACAGACAGACAGACAGACAGACAGACAGACAGACAGACAGACAGACAGACAGAGAGAGAGAGAGAGAGAGAGAGAGAGAGAGAGAGAGAGAGAGAGAGAGAGAGAGAGAGAGAGAGAGAGAGAGAGAGAGAGAGAGAGAGAGAGAGAGAGAGAGAGAGAAGAGGCACACAGATAAAATACAGACTTTAGTGAAATGTGCAGCAGAGTTAACCCAGGCCATTAATGTACACACTAACACTAATGTCCCCTGACATCATAATGCATATTCAGGACTTCTCTTTTGTGGCCGAAGTAGCGGAGGCTGAAGAAATGTATTTAGATTCCCAGAGAGAGAAGGAGAGGGGTAGAGAGAGGGAGGGAGAGAGATGGAGAGAGAAAGAGATAGTGAGGGACAGATGGAGAGAGAGAGAGAGAAAGACAGAGTGGCTGACCAGACAGATATAGGAACCATCTAATATTGAATGTGTGTGTTAATTATAGAGTTCCTCTCGCAGGACTTTCCCTGTATCAATACAATAAATGGCTATATATGTTGCGGTATCATTATAGCAAACCTCAATCTGTTCATTTAGATACAACAGCTGAATATAACAGGGGTCTTTCGTGGCACCAATAACGCTCCACACTAAATATTTGAACATGGCTGAAATATAAATAGCTGTCGATACGAATTTCCTAAAGGCAAAAAACGAAAAGGTTAAAATGACATTTGATACGGCATCCTAGACCTCCCATCCACTAAAAGTCCTTATTCATTATCCAGAGAGAAGCTCAGGGGAGGACACACTTATTTACCATGCATTGGATTGGGACCCGTTGTCTAATGTTGTTCCCTGTATTGCTAAACCCCAATCCCTGAGAGAATGCCTGGGTAACTCGTCAAATATGCTCAAGTATGTTGTGCTATAGCCCAGAGCAAACGGCATACACAACCCTCATCTTGTCTTTTTAGACAGAGTTTTGGCATGGGGATTTGAAAACATACAAAATAAAAAATGTAAAAAAGACAAGATAGCTTTGTAACGAATAAAAAACAACTGTTGACAGCGAGAGGACCAAAACATAAACAGTGATTAAACTCCAAGACTCTCTTCCTCCCTAGCCCATCACAATGCCAGCACAACGGTCCTCCATCAAGTATTTATTCACAGCTGTCAACCCACGTTGGCAGGGAAAGTAAAACCCTGCTAGAGGGAGGGACTGCGAGACTGCGAGTCATTATGGTATAGCCCCGATAGCCCAATGACTAATTAAAACATCAAAGCCTGGGATCTTCTCGCTCTTTCTCTCTTCTAAGGAAAATTACAGGTAGTAGAAGAATATAAAGTCTTCTCGTAAGTGAGCTGGGCCCGTGTAGGAATTATTAAATAATGTGAGCCACAATACAGTCAGTCTTCGTTTCTTATTTCATCCCCGATTTTAACGTGTTGGTTCGGTAGCTCCCAGCGGTACCCGTACATTTATCCTGCTGTGACTCCACCCCCTTTGCTTTAAGCAGACACAGCATGTAGTTGCCTCTCACTCCCCCAGTGGATTACATGTTAGACGGTGCTACCGGTGCTCTCTTTAAGCCCTTACACCTGGGACAAGGCAAGCAGTTTTTTCCTGGAAAGTTGTAAAAATCAGATGTGCTTTAAACCTGGTTATTGGAGACCCCCAGGGTGAACAGGTTATGTTCCTGCCTTGCACTAAGGCTGCGTCGACACAGGCAACCTGATTCGGATCTTTTTTTTCTCCACTAATTGGTCTTTTGACCAATTAAATCAGCTCTGACAAAGATCTGACGTGATTGATCAAAAGACCAATTAGCGGAAAAAGATCAGAATTGGGCTGCCTGTGTAACCAGACCTTCTCATCGGATACAAATACAGACAGTGAAAGTGGCAGTAAAATAGTTAAAAAATATCAAACATTAATTTTCAAATTGCATGACCACATAACATAGCTTCCTTACGACTAAGTAGGGTGTAAGTGGTGTGAAATCTTACACTGTCTGACTTCACAGAGACATCTAGACTGACTCATTTCAGTGTTAGAAACCAGGCATAATGCCATGCTGTCTGCATGCCGTGGACAAAACAAAAACAAGCCGGTTGAAAATGAAAACAATAATTACCAAAGGGGATTTAGGTCAAGAAGAACAACATTTTCCCCCGGCTGAATATACAATATGAAAAGGGGAAACATTTGGAATATTTGAAACAAACAAAACGTTGCCAGCCTTAATGAACTCAAAAGAACCAGACATACAGAACAGTACGGCAACGGAACGTGATTGGTCAATTTCACATGGCCTCAATTGTGAAATATAATTTGTGCTCAGTTACCAGTTATAGTGTACATGAGCACTTATATGCCGTGAAATTAAAAATAGTTTTTTCCTGGTCGGGTCACGGGGTCAGGGAAAAATGAGGGCACAAAGTAGGGATAGACATTTACAGCTCTAATAATAAGCCACAGAAAACATTCCCCAAATGTTATTATTTTCATTTCCACATACTCCACATATCTACTGATAGTATTTAAATCAAAGTTGATCAAATCAAACTTTATTTGTCACCTGCGCCGAATACAATGTGTGTAGACCTTACCGTGAAATGCTTACTTACAAGCCCTTAACCAATAGTGCAGTTCAAGAAAGAGTTAAGAAAATATTTACCAAATAAACTACAATATAAAATAATAAAAAGTAACGCAATAAAATAACAATAACAAGGCTATATATAGGGAGTACCGGTACCGAGTCAATGTGCGGGGGGACAGGTTAGTCGGGGTAATTTGTACATGGAGGTAGGGGTGAAGTGACTATGCATAGATAATAAACAGTGAGTAGCAGCAGTGTAAAAACAAATGTGGGGGTGTCAATGTAAATTATCCGGTGGCTATTTGGTTAATTGTTCAGCAGGCTTTAGAATCTGTTTAGGAGCCTTTTGGACCTAGTCTTGGCGCTCCGGTACCGCTTGCCTTGCGGTAGCAGAGAAAACAGTCTATGACTTGGGTGACTGGAGTCTGACAATTTTGGGGGATTTCCTCTGACACCGCCTAGTATATAGGTTCTGGATGTCAGGAAGCTTGGCCCAGTGATGTCCTGGGCCATACGCACTACCCTCTGTAGCGCCTTGTTACCATGCCAGGTGGTGATACAACCGGTCAGGATGCTCTTGATGGTGCAGCTGTATAACTTTTTGAGGATCTGGGGACCCATGCCAAGTCTTTTTAGTCTCCAGAGGGGGAGAAGATGTTGTCGTGCCCTCTTCACGACTGTCTTGGTGTGTTAGGACCATGACCATCCTTGGTGATGTGGACACCAAGGAACATGAAACTCTCAACCTGCTCCACTACAGCCTTTTCCTATAGTTATGTAGTCCACAATCAGCTCCTTTGTCTTGCTCACATTGACGAAGAGGTTGTTGTCCTGGCACCACACTGCCAGGTTTCTGATCTCCTCCCTATAGGCTGTCTCATCGTTGCCGGTGATCGTCAGCAAACTGTCGTCAGCAAACTTAATAATGGTGTTGGAGTCGCGTTTGGCCACGCAGTCGTGGATGAACAGGGGGTACGGGGGGGGGGACTAAGCACACACCACTGAGGGCCTCTAGTGCTGAGGATCAGCAGGGCAGACGTGTTGTTGCCTACACTTACCACCTGGGGGCGGACCATCAGGAAGTCCAGGATCCAGTTGCAGAGGGAGGTGTTTCGTCCCAGGGTCATTAGCTTAGTGATGAGCTTTGTGGGCGCTATGGTGTTGAATGCTGAGCTGTAGTCAATGAACAGCATTCTCACATAGGTGTTCCTTTTGTCCAGGTGGGAAAGGGCAGTGTGGAGTGTGATTGAGATTGCATCATCTGTGGATCTGTTGGGGCGCTATGCGAATCTCTCGGTAGCCAATATGAGCAAGACCTTTAAACAGGTCAACATTCACAAAGGCGCAGGGACAAACGGATTACAAGGACTTGTAGTCAAAGCAAGCGCAAACCAACTGGCAAGTGTCTTCACTGACGTTTTCAACCTCTCCCTGACCGAGTCTGTTATACCTTTCAAGCAGACCACCATTGTCTCTGTGCTCAAGAAAGTGAAGGTAACATACCTAAATCATAGCACTCACATCAGTAGCTATGAAGTGCTTTAAAAGGCTGGTCATGGCTCACATCAACAGGATCCTCCCGGATACCCGGGTCTAGGATACCCGGGTCCGTATGTCCCGGAGCCTTTGTGAATGTTGACCTGTTTAAAGGTCTTGCTCATATTGGCTACCAATAGAGTTATCACACAGTAGTCCAGAATAGCTGGTGCTCTCATGCATGCTTCAGTGTTGCTTGCCTCAAATCGAGCATAAAAAGGCATTTATCTAGTGTCACTGGGCAGCTCGCGGCTGGGTTTCCCTTTGCAATAAAATGGAAATTAATTACTTAAAAATCATACAATGTGATTTTCTGGATATTTGTTTTTGATTCTGTCTCTCACAGTTGATACAAATTACAGACCTCTACATGCTTTGTAAGTAGGAAAACCTGCAAAATCAGCAGTGTATCAAATACTTGTTCTCCCCACTGTAGTTCCTATACATAGTGTATACAGTAGCTTATAGTTATAACAAGACTCCCATTGACCAGCTGTGACATCACTCCTCAGCCTCTGCTAACAACGATAGGTCAAAGGTCACTGTAAGCAATTAGGATTAAGCCTAAATTGCGGATTAACCCTGACTTGCCTAGTTAAATAAAGGTTAAATAAACTTACAAATAAAACAAATGAGAAGAGCCCTGGAGTATGCGTGTGTGGATACCTTCATGTGTCTTTTTGCACATGTGTGTGTGTGAGACCTGGTTGTATGTGTGGGGAGGGGGAGAAAGCAGAACGAAATGTTCCAGTATTATAGCATTACTCCATTCCGAGTGTCCAGAGCTGTGCCCTAGCCGAGGCCCGAGAGCCCCCAACCCACTTACCTCAGCAAGGATCGGCTGAGTGACGTATGGATTTATAGTACCTCGTCCACATGATCTTACTTCACTCTTTCTGTCCGTTCCAGTTGTACTGATTACATATATCCTGGCTCCTTGTTTCTAATTATCAAGAGAGCAGAAATGCAGACTGGCACCCAGGCTAGATTACATTATGTTTATCAAGGAAACAACCGTTGAATGGATAGTTCTGGCAAAATCGATATTTGGGTGGAATAACCTTTACCTTAAGATGTGTCTACAGCCCTATAACGATAGAATCCACAACAATCCATTGTGAACAACTGCCACAGCCAGGAGCTAGCATAATTAGCATTGTGAAAATTAATGAATGTAAACACCGGCACCGATGTTAGCGAAGCTGCATTGCAAGCTGAAACTTCCTAAAAAAAAACCTGTTAAACTAAGTTTGGTAGCAGGTGGAATTTGCAGGGATTTTTATCGTTCAGACTGCTGAAATAATCGCTGGAATTTTGTCACTCGTAACTGGAACGATTTCCTTATGTTGACTCACAGCCGCATCTCTTTCTGTTTGCTGTAACATGGACAATAAAGTTGTATTATACTGTATTGTATTCCACTGGGCACTCAGATGCGGATTGATTACCAGCTGTGAATAAACTCACCCGTGGCTTGATGGAGCATTGGAATATTCTGGAATTCTCGCGGTGAAGAAAACATGAACAGATCCTTCGCCGGTGGCAGACGGCAACAATGGATTACTGTGGATTCTCTCACTATGGGCCTTCAGACACATCTTAAGGTAAAGGGTAATTGCCCCCAAATCTAGATTTCGCCTGAATTATCCCTTTGACCTCCAGCTATGAGATTCCCCTACGTTTGATCCCAATCCAATATCTTTATTCCAGCCCCAACTCAAACCAGCCCCACCACGAGCCATTGTAAGTCCAACTTGTCACAACTTGACTTCGTGCTGGAGTTAGTGTCTGCAGGGGGAAAGCTGAAAGACTTTGAAAGACTCTTGAAGGAGGACAGCGACATGATATCTGCCAGAACCTATCCTTATACACAGAAAGACTTAACAACAGTACACAAGAAAAATTGTCCTGGAGGGTACAGACTAACATCAATTAAATTGAACATATAAACATTGAGGTCACTGCCTACTGTGCAACCCCACTTCAGCACTGAATCTCCTCCTGGTTTGACAGATAAGATCTCTGCTCTCTGAATAACCCAGTGATAGAAGACTGTCTTTATGCTGAATACAGGAGAAATTCCTAAATACTTTCACATTACTCAGCACCAGTGTTACCTATGAGGATATGCGTAATTTGCATATGTATCCCTTGTGGCAGAAGATACTGAGGGAAAATGTATACTGAGTAATGCTGAGAGAGCTACAATATGTCTGACATGAGGGTTTGGGCTGGACGCATCTGACGCCCTGATGATGGCGATAGAGAGACTACTGACAAGGCCTCCTGAGGCAGCAAGTAACCTCCTTGACTGGGGTCTCACTCGTGGAGCTCCATGACAGTGACAGACAGGGTCTTTTGAGGAGTTCTGATGTCACTGGGCACCATGACAGGCTCAAGCCTCTCCTCAGGGTCCCATAGTGCCCTCGTCTCACCCAAAGAAAAGCTCTGCTGTGATTCATAATCCTCCAAGGAGATCGTTGTCAGTGGCCCTCTATCCTTCCACAGTGTAGTCTAGAGCCAATGTTTCAGTCCATCCGCCATCTCCCAAACAAACAAGGAGCACTCTGGGGAAAAAAACTTCCAGCAGCAGGCAGACGAGGCGAGCCATAGAGATAGGAGGGACGGTCGTCATGGCAACACTGTCCTGGCTGCTGGAGCGTCCAGCTGCAACCGCGGTGGTCGACGGAGCGGAGTGGTAGGTCACCGGTGTCGGGTTATGCTTTTGTGAACCAAACCAGCCGGTTGAACAGACCGAGTAAGAGAACTGTTTAAAACACAGCAATCCTCATGGGATTCTTCTCAGTTTGGTAGAGAAAATGTCTCATAATATAGAACAGTTACACAGAATGGATAAAACAGCCCCAGTTTGGTTATTGAACAGCCCCAGTTTGGTTATTGAACAGCCCCAGTTTGGTTATTGAACAGCCCCAGTTTGGTTATTGAACAGCTCCAGTTTGGTTATTGAACAGCCCCAGTTTGGTTATTGAACAGCCCCAGTTTGGTTATTGAACAGCCCCAGTTTGGTTATTGAACAGTCACAGATTGGATATAGAACAGTCACAGATTGGATATAGAACAGTCACAGATTGGATATAGAACAGTCACAGATTGGATATAGAACAGTCACAGATTGGATATAGAACAGTCACAGATTGGATATAGAACAGTCACAGATTGGATATAGAACAGTCACAGATTGGATATAGAACAGTCACAGATTGGATATAGAACAGTCACAGATTGGATATAGAACAGTCACAGATTGGATATAGAACAGTCACAGATTGGATATAGAACAGTCACAGATTGGATATAGAACAGTCACAGATTGGATATAGAACAGTCACAGATTGGATATAGAACAGTTACAGATTTGATATAGAACAGTCACAGATTTGATATAGAACAGTCACAGATTGGATATAGAACAGTTACAGATTTGATATAGAACAGTCACAGATTTAATATAGAACAGTCACAGATTGAATATAGAACAGTTACAGATTTGATATAGAACAGTCACAGATTTGATATAGAACAGTCACAGATTGGATATAGAACAGTTACAGATTTGATATAGAACAGTCACAGATTTGATATAGAACAGTCACAGATTTGATATAGAACAGCCGCAGTTTGGTTATTGAACAGTCACAGATTGGATATAGAACAGTAGCAGAATGGACTTAAATGAACCCTTCTGGCTCAAAGGCGCTCCATAATTGGAAATAATATTCAGTTCAAAGTCCTTGTTTTTCTGAAGCTTGCAGTCTATTACACATCGGCGGAAGCATAGTAAACAAGCAAAAAAAATACACAGGCCAATATTCTTATGCACACACATTTTGGTCTCCCCCACCCGCCCCCCGGGGTGTCAAGGTTACATCCAGATGCTATGGCTCCCTAACGGGGCTAAAAAAGTGTGTCACACTGACAGAGAGAGAGGGAGGGAAATAGAGGAGGCACAGGATGAGAGATTGAGAGTGCTTCCCTGCCTTTCCTCCCCTCTTCCCACCTTCTTTCACTTACTTCCTCCCTCCCTCTCTCTCTTTCTCTCTCTCTCTCTACCTCTCTCCCTCCATCCCAACTTCCACATCCCTCTTTCCTTCCCTGCCCCCCTCCCTCCTTCCTCTCTCCCTCTCCTCTTTCTCTCCCTTTTCATCTCTTCGTTCTCCCACCTTCCAGTTCCTCCCTCCATCCCTCTCTCCTCCCCAGCTGCTTGGAGGCATGGCAGAGAGGCTGGCTGATGGGGATGCGAGTCAGACGAGCTGAAGCGTTTCGGGAGTGGGGATATGGGGGAGGGAGGGGGAGGGACGTGGAGGAACGGTCTAGCGGACAGCTAAGTGAGATTAACCGATAGCAACAGCGCGCAGCCCAGCTATGAGAGAGATAGGAAGAGGATGGGAGAGGGAAGAGATGGATGAGGGTTTAACTGACAGATAGCTATACACCCTGCATCCCAACAGTGACCAATAGGCCAGACAGAATTGCACTTACAATATTGAATAATGTAGCATCTTGCGCCACAAACTCTTGCACGTACAAACAAACAAAACAAACACACACACACACCTTGTAAATCTACAAAATGGCTGATGTCTACAGCTTGAAATACAAATGCCACATGTGAGGTGTAATTGCTGTTCAATTATTCATCATACCTCTCCCCTCCAGCTTTTCCACGTCGTCGGTAAACAAATGACATTGATTGCTGCTGTTGTTCTGAAGGGTGTAAACAGTGATGGAACGTCTGACGAACGTTGTTGATCATTTTGACACAATTCATGTGTGTGTACTGTATGTGGTTTGTGTGTGTGTGCACGCGGGTGTGTGTGTATGTGTGTGTACCGGCGGCGCCTCTTGTTGTTGGAGACATCAAAGCATCCCCTCTAAAACATGAAAACCACAAACCGTTGTATTCATTTCAGTTCTATCTACCCAGACAATACACCCATTGTCTATTGTTTCTATTGTTCAAAACGCAAATGCGTAGCATTAAATTCTCACAGTTTATGATTACACACGGCTCATGTGTTGCGTCTCGTTCTGCATACATTTGAGGCCTGTAGAGGATAAGCAGCGCTTTAACTTTATGTGACCCTATGGACAATACTATATTCTAGGAAAACAGAAGCACTTCTCAGCAGGAGGTGCCAGTGTCATACTTGAGAACAATGAACCATCAAACCATGAAACAAAAGCCTAGAACACTATAGCACTATCTGTTCTGTAACAGTGAAATGTCCCCATAACCCAGTGGCATGACAATAGGCTAGAGAGCCGGGAACCCTTCCAGGCCTTAGTCTCATTGTGTTGTCATTGCCAAGGGAAGTAGCCTACGACCACCGACGCCCACAGTCAATCGCTCTGTACAACCTCCTTTATGTCTCCCCCGTGGAGCGTATTGCTAGCATACCATCCGTGTTTCATTCTGTGTCTTGTTCATTGGGACCTGTATGTGTGAGTACGAGATGGCAATATTGTATAGCCTGTCATAGTATATATACCCTGGTGTGTGCCTCCTTTCACCCTCTCGGACAGCCTCCCCGGGGGACTACAGGGGCACAATAGCTGGTTCCACATCACCCATAGGCTGACATGATGTCCTGTTCCATTAAAAGGGGATGAGAACAAGCTATAGCTCACAGGCTGAAAACAGGCTGTAACCATATAATGAATTATATGGGCTGTGCTTTACCATTAGAGACTTTAGGCCTAACATGTCACTGGCATTTATGGAACTACGGCTTCAAAGTTGCTCTATGGTTCCGTTGGGATCTGTGAGAGGGAAACGGGTTTGAAGGTGTAAATGCCGACACAGGGTTGGTAACAGAGTGTGTGGGGGTGTGTCGTTCAAGCACAGCTGTGATGTATAATTTCCCACCTGTGCGAGGGGGTGTTACAGAGTCACGGCTCTCTCTGACCGAGAGAGAGAGAGAGAGAGAGAGAGAGAGAGAAAGAGAACGAACCCGTTTGTTTGTACACCTCCGTGGCGTCTGCACAAACCGATACATATCCGTCCTGTCTGTCTGTGTCGTGACTCGTGAGGCTTCACAAACGCCAGCAGAGTCTTTGCAATCAGTGACAGTTGCTTAGTAACCAAACCCTGTCCCCTTCACCTGTAGAGGGATACCACGGTAACCACCATCCATCCATCCATCCGCTGATGTTTGCCAAGCCTTCTGGATGAAACGATAGCGGTGTTTTTAATGAATCCGCTCCAAAAGCATGATACGTCATCAATTAAACAACAGCAGAGAAACGACTGGAGGACAGTGGAGACGAGGAAGTGTTTTTAGATCCTGAGCCACCTATGTTGACTGGAGGACAGTGGAGACGAGGAAGTGTTTTTAGATCCTGAGCCACCTATGTTGACTGGAGGACAGTGGAGACGAGGAAGTGTTTTTAGATCCTGAGCCACCTATGTTGACTGGAGGACAGTGGAGACGAGGAAGTGTTTTTAGATCCTGAGCCACCTATGTTGACTGGAGGACAGTGGAGACGAGGAAGTGTTTTAGATCCTGAGCCACCTATGTTGACTGGAGGACAGTGGAGACGAGGAAGTGTTTTTAGATCCTGAGCCACCTATGTTGACTGGAGGACAGTGGAGACGAGGAAGTGTTTTTAGATCCTGAGCCACCTATGTTGACTGGAGGACAGTGGAGACGAGGAAGTGTTTTAGATCCTGAGCCACCTATGTTGACTGGAGGACAGTGGAGACGAGGAAGTGTTTTTAGATCCTGAGCCACCTATGTTGACTGGAGGACAGTGGAGACGAGGAAGTGTTTTTAGATCCTGAGCCACCTATGTTGACTGGAGGACAGTGGAGACGAGGAAGTGTTTTTAGATCCTGAGCCACCTATGTTGACTGGAGGACAGTGGAGACGATGAAGTGTTTTTAGATCCTGAGCCACCTATGTTGACTGGAGGACAGTGGAGACGAGGAAGTGTTTTTAGATCCTGAGCCACCTATGTTGACTGGAGGACAGTGGAGACGAGGAAGTGTTTTTAGATCCTGAGCCACCTATGATGACTGGAGGACAGTGGAGACGAGGAAGTGTTTTTAGATCCTGAGCCACCTATGTTGACTGGAGGACAGTGGAGACGAGGAAGTGTTTTTAGATCCTGAGCCACCTATGTTGACTGGAGGACAGTGGAGACGAGGAAGTGTTTTTAGATCCTGAGCCACCTATGTTGACTGGAGGACAGTGGAGACGAGGAAGTGTTTTTAGATCCTGAGCCACCTATGTTGACTGGAGGACAGTGGAGACGAGGAAGTGTTTTTAGATCCTGAGCCACCTATGTTGACTGGAGGACAGTGGAGACGAGGAAGTGTTTTTAGATCCTGAGCCACCTATGTTGACTGGAGGACAGTGGAGACGAGGAAGTGTTTTTAGATCCTGAGCCACCTATGTTGACTGGAGGACAGTGGAGACGAGGAAGTGTTTTTAGATCCTGAGCCACCTATGTTGACTGGAGGACAGTGGAGACGAGGAAGTGTTTTTAGATCCTGAGCCACCTATGTTGACTGGAGGACAGTGGAGACGAGGAAGTGTTTTTAGATCCTGAGCCACCTATGTTGACTGGAGGACAGTGGAGACGAGGAAGTGTTTTTAGATCCTGAGCCACCTATGTTGACTGGAGGACAGTGGAGACGAGGAAGTGTTTTTAGATCCTGAGCCACCTATGTTGACTGGAGGACAGTGGAGACGAGGAAGTGTTTTTAGATCCTGAGCCACCTATGATGACTGGAGGACAGTGGAGACGAGGAAGTGTTTTTAGATCCTGAGCCACCTATGTTGACTGGAGGACAGTGGAGACGAGGAAGTGTTTTTAGATCCTGAGCCACCTATGTTGACTGGAGGACAGTGGAGACGAGGAAGTGTTTTTAGATCCTGAGCCACCTATGTTGACTGGAGGACAGTGGAGACGAGGAAGTGTTTTTAGATCCTGAGCCACCTATGTTGACTGGAGGACAGTGGAGACGAGGAAGTGTTTTTAGATCCTGAGCCACCTATGTTGACTGGAGGACAGTGGAGACGAGGAAGTGTTTTTAGATCCTGAGCCACCTATGTTGACTGGAGGACAGTGGAGACGAGGAAGTGTTTTTAGATCCTGAGCCACCTATGTTTCTTACGTTAGTCTGCAAATGTTCACGATGTGAACAAAGGATTGCTGTAGAAAAGAAGGGGTAAGACCTACCATATAGAACAACGTACTGTATATCGCCCAATCCAATACATGAAGCATGGAGCATGAAGGAAAAGGACACAGCTAGATGAGAAGCAAAGCTATTGAAAGCGAGGCAGAAAATATATATATTTTTTAAAATAAAGGTAAAATAACTTGTCAAAGCCGTGCTCTGGCTCCCTCCCTCTTCATTTCGACTCATTCTTTTTTGTCTGAGCCCAAAGAGAGAGACGATGCAGCCAGAATGCCACGCAGCATTTCTTTGCAAAATTCTCTTCTCTTTGCCTTTATATTCCTTGCCCATGCTCTGAACTGGACTGGCATTCCCATCCCTTTATATGCGTGGCGAGAATGTCATTCCGTCATCCCCGAAACATGCTGTCAGTGTCAGGGTACATTATGGGTACATACTGTACCCATAACGGAGATGGTGATGATGATGATGATGGGGTATGTGTTGGGGAAAAAAATAACATGAATATTTCACAAGTACTTCTGGGCCTATAAGCCATATGTTTCTTTAACGGCGTGTCTAAAGTACCATAAAATACATCTGCAATCACGGAACCGTGCACATACTTACCATATACTTTATACAGTATAATCAATCCATCCATATGTGTTTTGCAGTCACTTTACGGAACTGTCATATTTTCTGCTTGACTGAAAAGGTTTCGTCACCACCGGGGTCATTACTCTATACAGTGGGGGAAAATGGATTTAGTCAGCCACCAATTGTGCAAGTTCTCCCACTTAAAAATATGAGAGAGGCCTGTCATTTTCATAATAGGTACACTTCAACTATGACAGACAAAATGAGAAAAAGAAATCCAGAAAATCACATTGTAGGATTTGTAATGAATTTATTTGCAAATTATGGTGGAAAATAAGTATTTGTTCACCTACAAACAAGCAAGATTTCTGGCTCTCACAGACCTGTAACTTCTTCTTTAAGAGGTTCCTCTGTCCTCCACTCATTACCTGTATTAATGGCACCTGTTTGAACTTGTTATCAGTATAAAAGACACTTGTCCACAAACTCAAACAGTCACACTCCAAACTCCACTATGGCCAAGACCAAAGAGCTGTCAAAGGACACCAGAAACAAAATTGTAGACCTGCACCAGGCTGGGAAGACTGAATCTGCAATAGGTAAGCAGCTTGGTTTGAAGAAATCAACTGTGGGAGCAATTATTAGGAAATGGAAGACGTACAAGACCACTGATAATCTCCCTCGATCTGGGGCTCCACGCAAGATCTCACCCCGTGGGGTCAAAATGATCACAAGAACGGTGAGAAAAAATCCCAGAACCACACGGGGGGACCTAGTGAATGACCTACAGAGAGCTGGGACCAAAGTAACAAAGCCTACCATCAGTAACACACTACGCCGCCAGGGACTCAAATCCTGCAGTGCCAGACGTGTCCCCCTGCTTAAGCCAGTACATGTCCAGGCCTGTTTGAAGTTTGCTAGAGAGCATTTGGATGATCCAGAAGAAGATTGGGAGAATGTCATATGGTCAGATGAAACCAAAATATAACTTTTTGGTAAAAACTCAACTCGTCGTGTTTTGAGGACAAAAAATGCTGAGTTGCATCCAAAGAACACCATACCTACTGTGAAGCATGGGGGTGGAAACATCATGCTTTGGGGCTGTTTCTCTGCAAAGGGACCAGGACGACTGATCCGTGTAAAGGGAAGAATGAATGGGGCCATGTATCGTGAGATTTTGAGTGAAAACCTTCCATCAGCAAGGGCATTGAAGATGAAACGTGGCTGGGTCTTTTAGCATGACAATGATTCCAAACACCCCGCCCGGGCAACGAAGGAGTGGCTTCGTAAGAAGAATTTCAAGGTCCTGGAGTGGCCTAGCCAGTCTCCAGATCTCAACCCCATAGAAAATCTTTGGAGGGAGTTGAAAGTCTGTGTTGCCCAGCAACAGTCCCAAAACATCACAGCTCTAGAGGAGATCTGCATGGAGGAATGGGCCAAAATACCAGCAACAGTGTGTGAAAAACTTGTGAAGACTTACAGAAAACGTTTGACCTCTGTCATTGCCAACAAATAGTATATAACAAAGTATTGAGATAAACTTTTGTTATTGACCAAATACTTATTTTCCACCATAATTTGCAAATAAATTCATTAAAAATCCTACAATGTGATTTTCTGGATTATTTTCCCTCAATTAATGTCTGTCATAGTTGAAGTGTACCTATGATGAAAATTACAGACCTCTCCCATCTTTTTAAGTGGGAGAACTTGCACAATTGGTGGCTGACTAAATACTTTTTTGCCCCACTGTACATCTATGTGACAGTACTCCTAAGCAGTGTTTAAAACATACACACACATACACACACACACACGTGCACGCTTGGGCTTGGCAATATATATGATTAATTTTATTAATCCAAAATATGATTTATTTATTTGTCGTTTTCATGAGCGTTTATGTCTGCTTGTTCTCATGCCTTTGGCTCCTTCTGTGCTGTGTGCACCTTCCCATTTACACCAGAGATCTGTATATAATGACGAGATGCTCATGTCTCTGCCCTAACAATGGGAGTCGTTGTCCCAAAGGCGAGAAGGCAAGCGACGAGCTTAGGTCCAAACTAAGCCCATCGAAACGCATTGGGTTTATTTTGGACAGAAGTGGTTTCAACTCATTATTTGCATTTGAGGTTTGGTCCAACAGAATTGATCACATGGACATCAAAACACACTGAGACGTTATTGTACTGTAATAGAGAAGAAGTGAACCTTTCCAACAATACCCTTTTTATGTCTCAACTACTCACATTGATGCTTGAAAATGAATGTTCAGTTTGTCGCATGCATACCGCTAACAGCATTTTAGCCAAAGACTGCTAATACTAGCTGTCTAGTCTGTGTTTTATAAATGTGCAATAAGCATAAAACACTATTCTATAAGGAATTGGAAACTCCTTTTCATTCTGAGTAGTAAGGTAGGCCACTTGATTTGAACATCTGAACAAAGTGGACAGGCTAGCGTGCTGTTCAAACAGTTGGAGACGGACAGAAGGGTGTCTTCATTACAATTCAACTGCTCTGCCTTGTTAGCAAGGTGTTATAGTTGTAGAAGGCTTGTATTTAGCCTAGGTATAATTTCACAAGCCATGATGAATGTATTTGACCTTTCGTTGTGCAACAAAGCTTATTTCGAGAATTACAGTAAACAAACTGAGATATATATATTGTGAATCGTCCACAAGTTTGAACACATTTAGATATGATTTTTAGGCCATATCGCCCAGCTCTAGCACGAGCACACACACAGCGTTTCATCTCTCTGCATGGCTCTAGTTGTAAATGTGATCCATGTCAGAAATGCCTTGCAGAGAACTGCTGAAATGACATTCCATCACCAAGGCACTATAACAGCAGAATGTCAGTGGGTCGAAAGGAATTGGGGGGGAAGAACTGAAAGAATAAGGCTTCAGGATGGGGTCTCTCTGTCCCAACGGGGACGTTTTCCCTTAATGACACCTCTCTGCCGAAACACCATGCAACTGTGTGACCGCCTGGTGACCCATAATGGGAAGCCAGGAGCACTCCACTTTGTCAGTGTCCCAGGCTGGGAACCCAGAACCAAACAGTCACATTCATTTCACTGGCTTCACTCACACACACACACAGAGCGAGAGAGAGTGAGAGAGAGAGGCGAGAGAGAGAGAGAGAGAGAGAGAGAGAGAGAGAGAGAGAGAGAGAGAGAGAGAGAGAGAGAGAGAGAGAGAGAGAGAGAGAGAGAGAGAGAGAGAGGAGCGAGAGAGAGAGAGAGAGCGAGAGAGAGCGAGAGAGAGAGAGCGAGAGAGAGAGAGCGAGAGAGAGAGAGAGAGAGAGAGAGAGAGAGAGAGAGCGAGAGAGAGAGCGAGAGAGAGAGCGAGAGAGAGAGAGCGAGAGAGAGAGAGAGAGAGAACCCTCTCTTTACGTTACAGTTCACTTGGTTGCAGTCAAACACATGTCCAGTCAGTTCTCATTAGCCAAGTCATTAAAAGTGGTCACTGGGCATGCATAGGGGAGAAAGGAGGGATGAAGGGAGGGAGATAAGGAGGGTAGAAAAACAATCCCCTTGAATCAGGAGCAAGGCGTTCACCAGGCAGGTCGGTTAGATAAGACAGGTGCCATATGCAAGTGTACTGTAGGTGGAAGACATAACAATAACAAGCGCTATCATTCTCCAAGCTTCTCTGTGCAGGATGCGACAGTGCTGGAAGTAACAGCGGCGACCATTTTGGATTGAGGGAACAAATCCAGAGCAGTTTATATGACATCAAATTCACATTATGGACAACCTTATTCATATGTATGTTTGTTAAAGCATCAGTTTCAAATGTAGATATGGTTTGGGGAAACTATGCCCAGAGGAAATGTGCTCCATCCATCTCCATCTTACATGCAGATTCTCATACAGTATTACACTGTACACTTGAGTGCTAAGCTTAGTAATGAAGATAGACCTGGAACAGTCGCAGCCGTCTTGACTACATAATGAAGATAGACCTGGAGCAGTAGCAGCAGTCTTGACTACATAATGTAGATAGACCTGGAACAGTAGCAGCAATCTTGACTACATAATGTAGATAGACCTGGAGCAGTAGCAGCAGTCTTGACTACATAATGTAGATAGACCTGGAACAGTAGCAGCAATCTTGACTACATAATGAAGATAGACCTGGAGCAGTAGCAGCAGTCTTGACTACATAATGTAGATAGACCTGGAGCAGTAGCAGCAGTCTTGACTACATAATGAAGATAGACCTGGAGCAGTAGCAGCAGTCTTGACTACATAATGTAGATAGAGCAGGAGCAGCACAGTAGCCATCTTGACAATATAATGAAGATAGACCTGGAGCAGTAGCAGCAGTCTTGACTACTAATGAAGATAGACCTGGAGCAGTAGCAACAGTCTTGACTACATAATGTAGATAGACCTGGAGCAGTAGCAGCAGTCTTGACTACTAATGAAGATAGACCTGGAGCAGTAGCAACAGTCTTGACTACATAATGTAGATAGAGCAGTAGCAGTATCAGCAGTCTTGACTACATAATGAAGATGGAGCAGCAGCAGCACAGTAGCCATTTTGACAATATAATGAAGATAGACCTGGAGCAGTAGCAGCAGTCTTGACTACATAAAGTAGATAGAGCTGGAGCAGTAGCAGCATAGCAGCAGTCTTGACTACATAAAGTAGATAGAGCTGGAGCAGTAGCAGTATCAGCAGTCTTGACTACATAAAGTAGATAGAGCTGGAGCAGTAGCAGTATCAGCAGTCTTGACTACATAAAGTAGATAGAGCTGGAGCAGTAGCAGTATCAGCAGTCTTGACTACATAAAGTAGGTAGAGCTGGAGCAGTAGCAGTATCAGCAGTCTTGACAATATAATGAAGATAGACCTGGAGCAGTAGCAACAGTCTTGACTACTAATGCAGATAGACATGGAGCAGTAGCAACAGTCTTGACTACTAATGCAGATAGACCTGAAGCAGTAGCAGCAGTCTTGACTACATAATGTAGATAGAGCTGGAGCAGAAGCAGCAGTCTTGACTACAAATGCAGATAGACCTGGAGCAGTAGCAACAGTCTTGACTACTAATGCAGATAGACCTGGAGCAGTAGCAACAGTCTTGACTACTAATGCAGATAGACCTGGAGCAGTAGCAACAGTCTTGACTACATAATGTAGATAGACCTGGAGCAGTAGCAACAGTCTTGACTACTAATGCAGATAGACATGGAGCAGTAGGAACAGTAGTGACTACATAATGTAGATAGACCTGGAGCAGTAGCAACAGTCTTGACTACATAATGTAGATAGACATGGAGCAGTAGCAACAATCTTGACTACTAATGCAGATAGACATGGAGCAGTAGCAGCAGTCTTGACTACATAAAGTAGATAGAGCTGGAGCAGTAGCAGCAGTCTTGACTACATAAAGTAGACAGAGCTGGAGCAGTAGCGGTATCAGCAGTCTTGACTAGATAAAGTAGATAGAGCTGGAGCAGTAGCAGTATCAGCTGTCTTGACTACATAAAGTAGATAGAGCAGTAGCAGTAACAGCAGTCTTGACTAAATAAAGTAGACAGAGCTGGAGCAGTAGCAGTATCAGCAGTCTTGACTACATAAAGTAGATAGAGCAGTAGCAGTAACAGCAGTCTTGACTACATAATGTAGATAGAGCTGGAGCAGTAGCAGCAGTCTTGACTACATAATGTAGATAGAGCTGGAGCAGTAGCAGTATCAGCAGTCTTGACTACATAAAGTAGATAGAGCTGGAGCAGTAGCAGTATCAGCAGTCTTGACTACATAAAGTAGACAGAGCTGGAGCAGTAGCAGTATCAGCAGTCTTGACTACATAAAGTAGATAGAGCTGGAGCAGTAGCAGTAACAGCAGTCTTGACTACATAAAGTAGACAGAGCTGGAGCAGTAGCGGTATCAGCAGTCTTGACTACATAATGTAGATAGACCTGGAGCAGTAGCAACAGTCTTGACTACATAATGCAGATAGACATGGAGCAGTAGCAACAGTCTTGACTACTAATGCAGATAGACATGGAGCAGTAGCAACAGTTTTGACTACTAATGCAGATAGACATGGAGCAGTAGCAACAGTCTTGACTACTAATGCAGATAGACCTGAAGCAGTATCAGCAGTCTTGACTACATAATGTAGATAGAGCTGGAGCAGAAGCAGCAGTCTTGACTACATAATATAGATAGACCTGCAACCGTAGCAGCAGTCTTGACTACATAATGTAGATAGACCTGGAGCAGTAGCAGCAGTCTTGACTACATAATGTAGATAGAGCTGCAACCGTAGCAGCAGTCTTGACTACATAATGTAGATAGAGCTGGAGCAGTAGCAACAGTCTTGACTACTAATGCAGATAGACCTGGAGCAGTAGCAGCAGTCTTGACTACATAATATAGATAGACCTGTAACCGTAGCAGCAGTCTTGACAACACAATGAAGAAAGAGCTGGAGCAGCAGCAGCATTCTTGGCTACAGTATAGTGAACAGATAAATAAAGACAGAGCCAAGCTGGGAGACACAAGGAACACAAGGAATCCGACATCCAGTCATGGGTGTGTGTACTGTGTGTGTACAGTGTGTGTACAGTGTGTGTACAGTGTGTGTACAGTGTGTGCCCTCGGGTCCCTGGAGTAATTAGAGCAGATGCAAAAGTCCAACTGAATATCCAACAGCGCAGCCTGCCTCCTTTGCAATTAACATGAACAATAGCTCCCTTTTGTTGCTATGTTTTCATGGATCTACAGTTCATATTTTTGCCCGTCATTTCCTTTAATACAAGGGGGAAGATGTGGGAAAAACAGACATTGCATCACACACGTGTAACTTGATTTGTTTTCTTTGCTAGCTCCGTGGACACCCAGTAATATCAGGCAAAACGCATAAACACGTGTAACTTGATTTGTTGTCTTTGCACCGTGGACACCCAGTAGTATCAGGCAAAACGCATAAACACGTGTAACTTGATTTGTTGTCTTTGTACCGTGGACACCCAGTAGTATCAGGCAAAACGCATAAACACGTGTAACTTGATTTGTTGTCTTTGTACCGTGGACACCCAGTAGTAGAAAATCGGTCAAAACGCATACACACGTAAACACACATACGATGCGTTCGGAAAGTATTCTGACCCTTTGACTTTTTCCACATTTTGTTACATTACAGCTTTATTTTTAAATGGAATTAATCGTTTTTCCCCCCCTCATCAATCTAAGCACAACACCCCATAATGACAAAGAAAAAACAGGTTTTTATCATTTAGAATTTTACATACGTTTTCAGACCCTTCACTCAGTACTTTGTTGAAGCACCTTAGGCAGCGATTAGGCATTCTTCTCTGTAGATCCTCTCAAGCTCTGTCAGGTTGGATGTTGAGCGTCGCTGCACAGCTATTTTCAGGTCTCTCCAGAGATGTTAGATCAGGTTCAAGTCCGGGTTCTGGCTGGGCCACTCAAGAACATTCAGAGACTTGTCCCGAAGCCACTCCTGCGTTGTCTTGGCTGTGTGCTTAGGGTCGTTGTCCTGTTGGAAGGTGAAACTTCACCCCAGTCTGAGGTCCTGAGTACTCTGGAGCAGGTTTTCATCAAGGATTTTTCTGTACTTTACTCCGTTAATTTTTCCCTCGATCCTGACTGATCTCCCAGTCCCTGTCGCTGAAAAACATCCCCACAGCATGATGCTGCCACCACCATCACCGTAGGGATGGTGCCAGGTTTCCTCCAGACGTGAACCTTGGCATTCAGACCAGAGAATATTCAGACCAGAGAATATTTGCCTTTTGGCAAACTCCAAGCGGGCTGTCATGTGCCTTTTACTGAGGAGTGGCTTCCGTCTGGCCACTCTACCATAAAGGCCTGATTGGTGGAGTGCTGCAGAGATGGTTGACCTTCTGGAAGGTTCTCCCATCTCCAGGCAAAGGGTGGCTACTTTGAAGATTCTAAAATATAACATATATTTTGATCTGTTTAAAACTTTTTTTGTAACGACAGGATTCCATATGTTTTTCATAGTTTTGATGTCTTCACTATTATTCTGCAATGTAGAAAATAGTAACAATAAAGAAAAACCCTTGAATGAGTAGGTGTGCCCAAACATTGACAGGTACTACATTTAAACTTATTGTTATTTTATTGTGTTACTTTTTTAAACCTATCTTAATTTAGTAATTTTCTTCTGAACTCTTTTTTTTAACTTAAAACTGCATTATTGGTTAGGGTTTGTAAGTAAGCATTTCACGGTAAGGTTGTACCTGTTGTATTCGGCGCATGTGACAAATACAATTTGATTGGATTTGATCACAATGTTCTCTACTCTTCTCTCATATAGTATGCAGTATGATTCCCTATGACACTAGTAAATAGGACAGAGCAGCACAGCTCAGCACTATATGGAACATTGGAAGGCAAAACAATAGAGGACGGACATGAAAAATACATAACAGTGAATAAATCATCACCTCCCATTGGATGAGCTCTGTTTTGGTTGAAAGTAGGACTTCCGAAACCCATGCTGTGTCGTTGATGTGACCTGTCAAATGAAGCTCAATCCATATCGCTCTCTCTGTTTGAGCACTGCGCAGGGGGTCCGGGTCAGGTTGTCACAGGAGAACGCGTCAAAATGATAAATCAGCCAAATGTAGATGCTTGGTGTAGATTTACAGTGCCTTCAGAGAGTATTCACACCCCTTGAGTTAATCCACATTTTGTTATGCTACAGCCGGAGTTCAAAATGAATCAAATGGTTGTTTTTTTCTCTCACCGATCTACACACAATACCCTGTAATGACAAAGTGAAAACGTGTTTTTAGATATTTTTCATAATTTATTGAAAATGAAATACAAAATGTATTCACAACCCTGAGTCAATACTTTGTAGAAGCACCTTTAGCAGTGATTACATACTTTGTAGAAGCACTTTTGGCAGTGATTACAGCTGTGTCTTTCTGGGTAAGTCTCTAAGAGATTTTCACACCTGGATTGTGCAACAATTGCCCATTATTCTTTTAAAAATTCTTCAAGCTCTGTCAAATTGGTTGTTGAACATTGCTAGACAACCATTTCAGGTCTTGCTGTAGAATTTTGGCCACTCAGGAACATTCACTGTCTTCTTGGTAAGCAACTGAGTGTAGATTTGGCCTTGTGTTTTAGATTATTGTCCTGCTGAAAGGTGAATTCATCTCTCAGTGTCTGGTTGAAAGCAGACCAAACCAGGTTTTCCTCTAGGATTTGCATGTGCTTAGCTCCATTCCATTTATTTTTTATCCTGAACAACTCCCCAGTCCTTAACGTTTACAAGCATACCCATAACATGATGCAGCACTATGCTTGAAAATATGGAGAATGATACTCAGTAATGTGTTGTATTGGATTTGCCCTAAACAGAACAGTTTGTAGTCAGGACAAGAAGTTAATTGCTTTGCCACATATTTTGCAGTAGTACTTTAGTGCCTTGTTGCAAACAAGATGCATGTTTTGGAATATCTTTTCACTCTGTCAATTAGGTTAGTACTGTGGAATAAATACAATGTTGTTGATGCATCTTCAGTTTTCTCCTATTACAACCATTCGACTCTGTCACAACTGGCCTCATGGTGAAATTCCTGAGCGGTTTCCTTCCTCTCCGGCAACTGAGTTAGGAAGGACTGTATCTTTGTAGTGACTGGGTATATTGATACACCATCTGAAAATGTATTAATAACTTTACCACGTTCAAAGTGATATTGAATGTCTGCTTTTTTTTTTTACCCATTTACCAAGATGTGCCCTTCTATGAGATGAATTGGAAAACCGGCCTGGTCTTTGTGGTTGAATCTGTGTTTGAAATTCTCTACTCGGCTGAGGGATCTTACAGATGATTGTATGTTTGTACAGAGATGAGGTAGTCAATCAAAAAATGTTGTTAAATACTATTATTGCACACAGAGTGAGTCCATGCAACTTATTATGTGATTTGTTAAGCTTGCCATAACAAAGGGGTTGATTACTTCAGTCTCAAGTACACATACTACAAGAAAAGTACAGGATGCGAGGCTTATGAGTGAAACCATCGTGTAACCAAAAAACAATGGTAGATGGATTAGGAAACATGGACCTGGGAAAGCATCAACCCTCAGCAACAACCCTCTGTTCTCCCCTCAGCGTCGACTTCGACCACTGACATCACCTCTTCAGTAACAGATCTCATTTCACCGAGATAACGGAGCAGAATTCACTAAGCTGACAGCTTGCTAATGGGAGACAATACATTGCTCACAACCACAAAATACATGTAGCGATAGCCTGCTAGGCTAGCTAACTCAAGACCTATTACAATCACCTGTCACTGTTGACGGTAAAGTGGGCTGTCAGCGTTAGGTGCACGCACGCACGCACGCACGCACGCACGCACGCACGCACGCACGCACGCACGCACGCACGCACGCACGCACGCACGCACGCACGCACGCACGCACGCACACACACACACACACACACACACACACACACACACACACACACACACACACACACACACACACACACACACACACACACACACACACACACACACACACACACACACAGTCAACGCCAAATAGAAAAGCCATTCACTACACACAAATAGGTTATAACTGAGGTTGTATAGTGTGCAAACGTAATATGCGATATGGGTTTCAGACAGCAATACATTCTCCCATTTCCTGTTTACTGTCTGGGTCTTTGTCTGTGTCTGATGGAATGTAAATAGCTGTATATTATGTTCACACACTAGAGTAGCACTAACAATGCCCAATATCTTATATCGTCTGGAAGGAACTACTTAAGTTTGACTTATCATACCAAAGGTATATTGGCAAGGGTTAATTGCACAAATTCAAATCTTATTCAATTCCCTTTCCCTGTAAATTACATTTAATTTAATTCATGTTCCAGGTCAGTCATTGAATTCAGATCATTAAATTCCTCTCAATTTCAATGTTAGTTAAATTTCAAGAATTAAATTCCCAATTTTTTATATTTTCCCCAACAACTTCACAAATTCCAATTCCAATGCATGAATTACATTAACTAGGAAATGTACAAATACTGAATTCCCAATTAAATTAAATCCCGAAGATGTAATGTTTTTTCAATTTCAATTCAAACAGTCCAAACTGTCTAGTTTACAATTCATTTCCAATTTCATAACTTAAAGATAGTTGAAATTCAAATTGAATTCAAATAAATTCTCGACTTCACGAGTGAATTCCTTAATTTAATTTAAATGTCCAATTAAATTTGAATTGACCCCAACCCTGCTATTGGCATTGCCTATAGGGCCAATCCAGATGCATCCCTCTACTCCGCTTAGTTGATTTCTTTTAAACACATGACTGCTCTTGCATTACAAAATCTCTCAGCTCAACATCTTGAATTTAGCATTGATTCCAAAACAAAGGGCTATCAGTCACTAAAATTACAGGTTAAATGTAACGATTAAACCCCCCACTATTAGACAATTGCATGTTCTGTCTGCGTGAATTACACACACACACACACACACACACACACACACACACACACACACACACACACACACACACACACACACACACACACACACACACACACACACACACACACACACACACACACACACACACACACAGAGAGAGAGAAACACCTCCCTGTGTGTGGCCTCCAGTCTCTTATTCTCTTCCCTTGACTGGCTATTACAAAGACTGCGTGAATCCGCCTGGCCAGATGTTTGATGTATTGCTGTAAAGTTGACATGCATATGGCGATGACTTGGGATTAATGGACCCAACGAGACCTTTGTATAAACACTTTTTTTGATCCCCTTGAGGCTTGATTACGTCTTACGTTCATTTTGACGCCTAACAGCATTAGCCACTGTTTAACGCTTCTCGTTGGTGGAAGGAGAGGAGGACCAAAATGCAGCGTGGTAAGTGTTCGTCATGTTTTAATTGAACTAACTGAACACTACACAAAATAATAACGAAGAGAAAACTAAACAGTTCTGCCAGGTGAACAGACACTAACCAGAAATTAAACACCCACAACAAAAATGGGGAAAACAGGCTACCTAAGTATGATTCTCAATCAGAGACAACGAACGACACCTGCCTCTGATTGAGAACCATACTGGGCCAAACACATAGAAATATAACAACATAGAAAAAAGAACATAGACTACCCACCCCAACTCACACCTTGACTAACCTAACACAAAGACATAAAAAAGGAACTAAGGTCAGAACGTGACACACTGATCAGGCTGCTTAGGGGAGTTATTGGATGGTAGTACTGTACATAGGAAGGACAGGGCCAAGCTTAAATTGTTTTCAGGAAATCAATATTTAGCTTTTTTTGAAGGGTCACACAGGCACACACGTAATCCATACACACCCTGAGAGCCTCCAACTCAGCAATACATCTTCAAACCCTGAGAGCCTCCAACTCAGCAAAACATCTTCACACACCCTGAGAGCCTCCGACTCTGCAATACATCTTCAAACCCTGAGAGCTTCCAACTCTGCAATACATCTTCACACACCCTGAGAGCCTCCAACTCTGCAATACATCTTCACACACCCTGTGAGCCTCCGACTCTGCAATACATCTTCACACACCCTGAGAGCCTCCAACTCTGCAATACATCTTCACATACCCTGAGATCCTCCAACTCCACAATGCATCTTCACACACAGAGATTCTCCAACTCAGCAATACATCTTCACACACCCTGAGAGCCTCCAACTCAGCAATAGTTCTTCACAAACCCTGAGAGCCTCCGACTCTGCAATACATCTTCACACACCCTGAGAGCCTCCAACTGTCCAATATATCTTCACATGTGCACATGTAACATAAGGGATTCCTTCAAGTCATGCAGACTTGACTGAGCCCTGAAGAGTTGTGTTAGCTTCCCCAATGAATTCCCTGGCTTTAGGTCAACAGGCTCACATAGTGTGGCTCACAGACAACCCGGTTTCAAAACCAGTAGGGCACACACTCAAACATAGTCACGCAAGCAATCCCAACCTATCACAAACACTCACACACACTTCATTTAATCCATTTACTTAATGCTTCCATATCTGTCTGAAATATATCTGTCTGCACAATAGACTGATTGTGTGTGTGTGTGTGTGTGTGGTGTGTGGTGTGTGGTGTGTGTGTGTGTGTGTGTGTGTGTGTGTGTGTGTGTGTGTGTGTGTGTGTGTGTGTGTGTGTGTGTGTGTGTGTGTGTGTGTGTGTTTGACTGGGGCTCCACAACATCAATACCAACCTCAGCCAGTCGAACAATCAATCCACCAGCCAGGACTGATGGGCTCCCTTGGACATCGATATAGAGCACGACTCTGCCATCATATCTCTGACAATTTAATATCCTCTTCTACAGCACGTTAGCCTCACATCAACCATCTGAGGCAGAAAACACAGATCTAATCGTACCAGGGCTGAAGACAAACATAGACTAGAGTCCATTGCCTTGGTACTGTGACAAGTCTTCCATTGGGCTGTTTGGTGATGAGAGAGCGATAGAGAGGCAGAGAGAAAGAGAGAGAGAGAATCTCTTCAAATGTACTGTATCGAGTGAATTCGAGTGAAATGTCCATGATGTCCGATGTCAGAAAGATCTTTCCTAGTGAGAAAGAGAGTGAGGGGGACATATGTTACATGCTGTCTCTACTGTAGTACCTCTCTTAGTGGATGGTTTCTCCCTAATCTGTCCTATTCAGAACACAGCAGGTAATAAAAGGCAGTGCATGTCTAACCTCCCACATGAAAAAATACTACAGTTTACTATAGAATACTACAGTACTACTAGTATACTGTAGAATACTATACTGCACATTGTAGTATCCTTCGATCATGTGTAGTACTTACTGTATCATATTCTAGTGTACTGTAGAATACTACAGTAAATACTACAGTATTATCCACCAAAAAAACACTGCAGTAAAGACTACAGTTATGTCAGCAAAAACATGAATGTTTTTTTAAACTATAGTAAATACTACAGTATTTAACTAGCATATACCCTGCCCAACCCCTCCCCCATATCTCAATGTGTGCCACACGTGAGTGAGAAACCTACGTATATTGTGTTCCCTACAGGTTGTAGAAAAGAGAAGACGCTCTGAACTATCCATTCAGACCAGGCCCCCAGTGTACGGTCTGGAGTGGGAAGTCACGAGCTCTGCTTGTCGGCTACTGTGTAGCAACCTACCAGGGCCAAAAGTCCGGGTCTGCCCTAGAAAGCATGTGTAAATTTCGATCGCCAGAACGGCCAAACAATATTTTTTAGACAGCCGCTTTGTGCTCTAAAACGTGTTCATTTTGATCAAGTTAGATTATTTCAAAGTTTGATTTATTTTTAAGTTCGCTACAAGTCGAGATATTTAATTAAATAGAGATCCATTCTGACTACTACATTTGTTGTCACATGGGGCCTCATGCACGCTCTTTGCATGTGTATCTCAGGCTGGATGAAAACAACTACACCGACCATGATCCTTTGCTAGTCAATATGGCACCTTCAACAATATGGCACGCTTCAAATGTAAATACTTAAAGTGCCATCAGGAGTTTTCCATATGAATACATGGATGACGTCAGCGCTATCACTAAATCAAATCAAAGGTTTTTATATGTCTTATGCGCCGAATACAACAGGTGTAAACCTTACAGTGAAATGCTTACTTACAAGCCCTTAACTGACAATGCTTTAAGAAGTAAAAAATAATAATAATAATAATTTAACAGCTGCAGTAAAATACCAGCGAGGCTATATACAGGGGGTACCGGTACAGAGTCAATGTGGTTAGTTGAGGTAATTTAGGTAATATGTAGGTAATATTTAGGTAAGCTGTTCAGGAGTCTTATGGCGGAGATCTTTGTGGGCTATACTCAGCCTTGTCTCAGGATGGTAAGTTGGTGGTTGAAGATATCCCTCTAGTGGTGTGGGGGCTGTGTTTTGGCAAAGTGGGTGGGGTTATATCCTTCCTGTTTGGCCCTGTCCGGGGGTGTCCTCGGATGGGGCCACAGTGTCTCCTGACCCCTCCTGTCTCAGCCTCCAGGATTTATGCTGCAGTAGTTCATGTGTCGGGGGGCTAGGGTCAGTTTGTTATATCTGGAGTACTTCTCCTGTCCTATTCGGTGTCCTGTGTGAATCTAAGTGTGCGTTCTCTAATTCTCTCCTTCTCTCTTTATTTCTCTCTCTCGGAGGACCTGAGCCCTAGGACCATGCCCCAGGACTACCTGACATGATGACTCCTTGCTGTCCCCAGTCCACCTGACCGTGCTGCTGCTCCAGTTTAAACTGTTCTGTCTTGTTATTATACGACCATGCTGGTCATTTATGAACATTTGAACATCTTGGCCATGTTCTGTTATAATCTCTACCCGGCACAGCCAGAAGAGGACTGGCCACCCCACATAGCCTGGTTCCTCTCTAGGTTTCTTGCTAGGTTTTGGCCTTTCTAGGGAGTGTTTCCTAGCCACCGTGCTTCTACACCTGCATTGCTTGCTGTTTGGGGTTTTAGGCTAGGTTTCTGTACAGCACTTTGAGATATCAGCTGATGTACGAAGGGCTATATAAATACATTTGATTTGATTTGATTTGATTTATGGCATGGTTAAGAAGCTTTTAGAACCTCGACTTGGCGCTCCGGTACCGCTTGCCGTGTTGTAGCAGAGAGAACAGTCTATGACTTGGGTGGCTGGAGTCGATTTTTAGGGCCTTCCTCTGACACCGCCTGATATAGAGGTCCTGGATGGCAGGAAGCTTGGACCCAGTGATGTACTGAGCCGTACGCACTACCCTCTGCAGTGCTTTGCGGTCGGAGGCTGAGCAGTTGCCATACCAGGAAGTGATGCAACCAGTCAGGATGCTCTCGTTTGTGCAGCTGTAGAACCTTTTGAGGATCTGAGGACCCATGCCAAATATTTTCAGTCTCCCGAGGTTGGAATAGGTTTTGTTGTGCCCGGTTCACGACTGTCTTAGTGTGTTTGGACCATGATAGTTTGTTGGTGATGTGGATACCAAGGAACTTGAAGCTCTCAACCTGTTCCACTACAGCCCCGTCGATGAGAATGGGGGCGTGCTCAGTCCTCCTTTTCCTGAAGTCCACAATCATCTCCTTTTTCTTGATCACGTTGAGGGAGAGGTTGTTGTCCTGGCACCACATGACTAGGTCTTTGACCTTCTACCTATAGGCTGGCTCATCGTTGTCGGTGATCAGGCCTACCACTGTTGTGTCATTGGCAAACTTAATGATGGTGTTGGAGTCGTGCCTGGCCATGCAGTCATGAGTGAACAGGGAGTAAAGGAAGTGACTGAGCACGCACCCCTGAGGGGCCCCCATGTTGAGGATCAGCGTGGCGGATGTGTTGTTACCTACCCTTACCACCTGTGGAAGGCCCGTCAGGAAGTCCAGGATCCAGTTGCAGAGGGTGCCGTTTAGTCCCAGGGTCATTAGCTTAGTGATGAGCTTTGAGGGCACTATGGTGTTGAACGCTGCGCTGTAGTCAATAACTAGCATTCTCACATAGGTGTTCCTTTTGCCCAGGTGAGAAAGGGCAGTGTTGAGTGCAATCAACATTGCATCATCTTTGGATCTGTTGGGGCGGTATGCAAATTGGAGTGGGTCAAGGGTTTCTGGGATAATGGTATTGATGTGAACCTTGACCAGCCTTTCAAAGCTCTTTATGGCTACAGACTAGAGGTCGACCGATTAATCGGAATGGCCGATTAATTAGGGCCGATTTCAAGTTTTCAAAACAATCGGAAATCTGTATTTTGGGGCGCCGATTAAAAAATATATATATATTTTTATACCTTTATTTAACTAGACAAGTCAGTTAAGAACATGTTCTTATTTTCAATGACGGCCTAGGAACGGTGGGTTAACTGCCTTGTTCAGGAGCAGAACGACAGATTTTCACCTTGTCAGCTCGGTGGATCCAATCTTGCAGTTAACTAGTCAACGCAATAACGACCTGCCTCTCTCTCGTTGCACTCCAAAAGGAGGTAAGTTAAGGTAAGTTGCTAGCTAGCATTAAACTTATCTTATAAAAAACAATCAATCATAATCACTAGTTAACAACACATGGTTGATGATATTACTAGAAATTATCTAGTGTGTCCTGCATTGCATATAATCTGACTGGGCATACAAGCATACAAGTATCTAAGTATCTGACTGAGCGGTGGTAGGCACATTCGTGCGTTTTGCCAGCAGCTCTTCGTTGTGCGTCAAGCATTGCGCTGTTTATGACTTCAAGCCTATCAACTCCCGAAATGGCTAGCTAGTTAGCGCGCGCTAATAGCGTTTCAAACGTCACTCGCTCTGAGCCTTCTAGTAGTTGTTTCCCTTGCTCTGCATGGGTAACGCTGCTTCGATGGTGGCTGTTGTCGTTGTGTTGCTGGTTCGAGCCCAGGGAGGAGCGAGGAGAGGGACGGAAGCTATACTGTTACACTGGCAATACTAAAATGCCTATAAGAACATCCAATAGTCAAAGGTTAATGAAATACAAATGGTATAGAGGGAAATAGTCCTATAATTCCTATAATAACTACAACCTAAAACTTCTTACCTGGGAAGACTCATGTTAAAAGGAACCACCAGCTTTCATATGTTCTCATGTTCTGAGCAAGGAACTGAAACGTTAGCTTTCTTACATAGCACATATTGCACTTTTACTTTCTTCTCCAACACGGTTTTGCATTATTTAAACCAAACTGAACATGTTTCATTATTTACTTGAGGCTGAATTGATTTTATTGATGTATTATATTAAGTTAAAGTAAGTGTTCATTCAGTATTGTTGTAATTGTCATTATTACAAATAAATAAATAAAAATAGGCCGATTAATCGGTATCGACTTTTTTGGCCCTCCAATAATCGGTATCGGTGTTGAAAAATCATAATCGGTCAACCTCTACTACAGTCGTGAGTGCTTCTGGTCGATAGTCATTTAGGCAGGTTACCTTAGTACTCTTGGGCACAGGGACCATGGTGATCCGCTTGAAACATGTTGGTATTTCAGGGACAGGTTGAAAATGTCAGTGAAGACACTTGCCAGTTGGTCAGTGCATGCTCGGAGTACACGCCCCGGCATCGAAACGAGCATAGAAGTAATTTCGGTCATCTGGTAGGTTTGTGTCACTGGGCAGCTCGTGGCTGTGCTTCCCTTTGTAGTTTGTAATAGTTTGCAAGCCCTGTCACATCCGACGAGCGTCGGAGCCGGTGTAGCATAGCGAGATTTCTTATAGGCTTCCGGGTCAGAGTCCAGCTCCATGAAAGGGGCAGCTCTACCTTTAGCTCAGTGTGGATGTTGCCTGTAATCCATGGCTTCTGGTTGGGGTATGTATGTACGGTTACTGTGTGGACAACATCCTCTATTCACTTATTGATGAAGCCAGTGACTGATGTGGTGTACTCCTCAATGCCATCAGAAGTTTCTCGGAACATATTCCAGTCTGTGTTAGCAAAACAGTTCTGTAATTTAGCATCTGCTTCATCTGACCACTTTCTTATTGACCGAGTCACTGGTGCTTCCTGCTTTATTTCTTGCTTGTAAGCAGGAATCAGGAGGATAGAATTATGGTCAGATTTGCAGAATGGAGGGAGGGGCAGAGCTTTGTACATGATTCTGTGTGTGGAGTAAAGGCGATCTAGAGTTTTTTCCCTCTGGTTGCACATTTAACATGATGATAGAAATGAGGTAAAACTGATTTGAGTTTCCCTGCATTAAAGTCCCCGGCCACTAGGAGCTCCACCTCTGTATGAGTGTTTTCCTGTTTACTTATGGCCTTATACAGCTCATTGAGTGCGGTCTTAGTGCCAGTATCGGTCTGCGGTTGTAACGGTTTTCTAGGTGTGAAGGAGAGTCGGATCAAAATGCAGCGTGTAGATTTCGATCCATGTTTATTCAACAAACGTAACACGAATCTATATTAAACACTACAAAACAATAAACGTAACGAAAACCGAAACAGCCTAATACTGGTGCACATACACATAGAACAAGGACATCAAAACACTAAAGACAATCACCCACGAAACACACAAAGAATATGGCTGCCTAAATATGGTTCCCAATCAGAGACAACGATAAACACCTGCCTCTGAGTGAGAACCACTTCAGACAGCCATAGACGTAACTAGAACACCCCACTAAGCTACAATCCCAATACATACACACCACATACAAAAACCCATGTCACACCCTGGCCTGACCAAATAAATGAAGATAAACACAAAATACTTCGACCAGGGCGTAACAGAACCCACCCCCCTAAGGTGCGGACTCCCGAACGCACCTCAAAACAATAGGGAGGGTCCGGGTGGGCGTCTGTCCATGGTGGCGGCTCCGGCGCGGGACGTGGACTCCACTCAAACACTGTCTTAGTCCCTCCTCCTCGCGTCCTTGGATAGTCCACCCTCGCCGCCGACCATGGCCTAGTAGTCCTCACCCAGAACCCCACTGGACTGAGGAGCAGATCGGGACTGAGGGGCAGCTCGGGACTGAGGCAGCTCGGGACTGAGGGGAAGCTCGGGACTGAGGAGAAGCTCGGGACTGAGGGGAAACTCGGGACTGAGGGGAAGCTTGGGACTGAGGGGAAGCTCGGGAGTGAAAGGAAGCTCAGGAGTGAAAGGAAGCTCAGGAGTGAAAGGAAGCTCAGGAGTGAAAGGAAGCTCAGGAGTGAGAGGAAGCTCAGGCAGGTTGATGGATCTACCAGATCCTGGCTGGCTGGTGGTTTCGGCAGATCCTGGCTGACTGGCAGATCCTGGCTGACTGGCGGATCCTGGCTGACCCTGGCTGACTGGCGGATCCTGGCAGATCCTGGCTGACTGGCGGATCCTGGCCGACTGGTGGATCCTGGCCGACTGGCAGATCCTGGCCGACTGGCAGTTCTGGCAGATCCCGGCTGACTGGCGGATCTGGAAGAGTCTGGTTGACTGGCGGATCTGGAAGAGTCTGGTTGACTGGCAGATCTGGAAGAGTCTGGCTGACTGGCAGATCTGGAAGAGTCTGGCTGACTGGCGGATCTGGAAGAGTCTGGCTGACTGGCAGATCTGGAAGAGTCTGACTGACTGGCGGATCCTGGCAGACTGACGGATCTGGCTGCTCCATGCTGACTGGCGGCTCTGGCTGCTCCACGCTGACTGGCGGCTCTGGCTGCTCCATGTAGGCTGACAGCTCTGGCGGCTTCTTATAGACTGGCAGCTTTGGCGGCTCCGTGCAGACTGGCAGCTCCGTGCAGACTGGCAGCTCCTTGCAGACTGGCAGCTCCTTGCAGACTGACAGCTCTGGCTGCTCCATGCAGACTGGCAGCTCTGGCTGCTTCATGCAGACTGGCAGCTCTGGCTGCTTCATGCAGACTGGCAGCTCTGGCTGCTCCATGCAGACTGGCAGTTCTGGCTGCTTCATGCAGACTGGCAGCTCCATGTAGACTGGCAGCTCTGGCTGCTCCATGCAGGCTGGCAGCACTGGCTGCGCTGAACAGGCAGGAGACTCCAGCAGCGCTGTAGAGGAGGAAGGCTCTAGCTGCGCTGAACAGGCGGGAGACTCCGGCAGCGCTGGAGAGGCGAGGCGCACTGTAGGCCTGATGTGTGGTGCTGGCATTGGTGGGACTGGACCAAGAACACGCACAGGAAGCCTGGTGCGGGGAGCTGCTACCGGAGGGCTGGGGTGTGGAGGTGGTACTGGATAGACCGGACCGTGCAGGCGCACTGGAGCTCTTGAGCACCGATCCTGCCCAACCTTACCCGGTTGAATGCTCTCGGTCGCCCTGCCAGTGCGGCGAGGTGGAACAGCCCGCACTGGGCTATGCAGGCGAACCGGAGACACCGAACGCAAGGCTGGTGCCATGTAAGCCGGCCCAAGGAGACGCACTGGGGGCCAGATGCGTAGAGCCGGCTTCATGGCATTTGGCTCGACGCTCAATCCCGCCCGGCCGATACGCGGAGCTGGAATATACCGCACCGGGCCATGCACCCGCACTGGAGACACCGTGCGCACCACAGCATAACACGGTGCCTGCCCGGTCTCTCTAGCCCCCCGGTAAGCACAGGGAATTTGCGCAGGTCTCCTACCTGGCGTAGCCATACTCCCTGTGAGCCCCCCCCCCCAAGACATTTTTGGGGCTGACTCCCGGGCTTCCTTGCCAACCGTGTTCCCTCGTATCGCCGGCTCCTCTCTCCGGCTGCCTCTGCTCTCCTAAGTGCCTCCACCCGTTCCCATGGAAAGCGATCCCTTCCCGCCAGGATCTCCTCCCATGTGTAGCAACCCTTGCCATCCAATATATCGTCCCATGTCCATTCCTCATTGCGCCGCTGTTGCTGCCTTTGTTGCTTCTCCTGTGGCTCCTGCCTGTTGACACGCTGCTTGGTCCTGTGGTGGGTGATTCTGTAACGGTTTTCTAGGTGTGAAGGAGAGTCGGACCAAAATGCAGCGTGTAGATTTCGATCCATGTTTATTCAACAAACGTAACACGAATCTATATTAAACACTATAAAACAATAAACGTAACGAAAACCGAAACAGCCTAATACTGGTGCACATACACATAGAACAAGGACATCAAAACACTAAGGACAATCACCCACGAAACACACAAAGAATATGGCTGCCTAAATATGGTTCCCAATCAGAGACAACGATAAACACCTGCCTCTGATTGAGAACCACTTCAGACAGCCATAGACTTAACTTGAACACCCCACTAAGCTACAATCCCAATACATACACACCACATACAAAAACCCATGTCACACCCTGGCCTGACCTATTAAATTAATATAAACACAAAATACTTCGACCAGGGCGTGACAGCGGTGGTATATAGACAGCTACAAAAAAATGTAGATGTAAACTCTCTTGGTAAATAGTGTAGTCTACAGCTTATCATGAGATACTCTACCTTAGGTGAGTATAACCTCGAGACTTTCTTCGATTTTGTGCACCAGATATTACAAATATGCATAGGCCGCATCCCCTTGTCTTACCAGAGGCCGATTGTCACGTCCTGACCTTAGTTCCTTTTTTTATGTCTCTATTTTAGGTTGGTTAGGGCGTGAGTTGGGGTGGGCATTCTATGTTTTGTTCTATGTTTGTATTTCTATGTGTTTGGCCTGGTATGGTTCCCAATCAGAGGCAGCTGTCAATCGTTGTCTCTGATTGAGAACCATACATAGGCAGCCTGGTTTCGCCCTTGAGTTGTGGGTAGTTGTTTTCTGTTTTGTGTATTCACCTGACAGAACTGTTTTGTTTCTTCCTTTCACTTTGTTATTTTGTTTTGTGTGTTCAGTCTAATAAATTAACATGGACACTTACGACGCTGCATATTGGTCCGATCCTTCCTACTCCTCCTCAGACGACGGAGAGTTTTGTTACACCGCTCTTCTATCCTGCCGAATAAGCTTAAAACCCGGCAGCTGTATGTTAATCATGTCGTCATTCAGCCACAACTCCATGAAACACAATATATTACAGTTTTTAATGTCCCATTGGTATGATATACGTGCTTGTAGTTTGTCTATTTTATTATCGATTGATTGTAAGTTGGCTAATTGGACCGATGGTAAAGGTAGATTACCCTCTCGGCGACGGATCCTTACAAGGCACCCGGACCGTCGTCCACGATACCTCCCGTCTATTCCTCCTGCGAATGATGGGGATGTGGGCCTTGTCGGGTGTCTGGAGTAAATCCATCCCATCCGACTTGTTGAAGAAAGATTCCTCCAGTACGGGGTCTTTGTTCACACCCTAGAGGGGGGAATTGACTTCAGCTGTGTGCTTTTGAGGGGATTTGAGCGCATGACAACAAGTGCTAGACTATGATGACTTATAATAGTGTAGTTACAATACATGTACAGTATTAGGGCTAGCATGACTTTTTGTGTAGCTTATACCAAATGATTTGCATGGTGTATTTTCAAGGAATCATTACGAAAATATATCTATCACAAACCAACTAAGTTGCGAAGAAGTTGTTATATTTCATTCCTATTAGTCTGTAACATTAAGTTCATATTGAAACGTAAAAACCATCCCTGTGTAGCTCGAGGACCCCAAAGAGCAACAACTGCAGCATTTATGTTGACAAAAACTCACAATAATGACTTGAGTAAACTTAATTTGTGCATGGAGAACTCTCTCAGTGAGTTTATTTATTTTCAGTCAACCCACATGATGAGCAGTTTGTCTCAGAAATTACTCACGGCTATTGATGAATTTCTTTAATAAACATAAAGCCCCAAGAATACAAACCACCCCCGAGTCTTATTGCCATAGCGATGCTCTAGTCTCTCTAGCCTAAGTGATACACAGTCAAAAAAATGATTCCTTGTGAAGTCTAATTGTTACCAGGTATATTTAAAGCCTCCCTCCAGATCCTTGCTTCCTTCTCATCCGCCTGCATATGAAGCAGGCTCACACTAAACTCATCTTGGGCTTTACCCGCCTTGTTTTCAGTACCTGTCAAATGCACAGCGTGATTCACCTTTACGATATAACACCAGTTTTGCCTGAAACCTCAACCACCGAAGAAGAAGCCATTCAGATCTGCTCCAGCAGGGTATAATACATATTGTGGTGGGAAAAAAGATTTGGGATTATGTGATAATTGTTTCTATATATCTAAGACTTCTTATATGCAGAAAAAAAGCTTGCTGTTCATATCATTCAGCAAGCCAAAGAGATATCCAGTCTGAGAGACAAATAGTATTTGACGTCGTATTGTGGTCGTAAAATACTGCCTTCTCTTTCCCTTAGCTCCAGTCAGGCCTCTCGCTTGTCTGATTAGAATGACTAGTGACAAAACAGCGGGCCTTCGCTGGCATTTCTCATCTTCTGCGACATGCTCTCCTCTCCGGAGTGTCATTTGTACTCTTGTTCCCACAAGGACATTACAATGAGGGTCATGCCTGTCACACACACACACACACACACACACACACACACACACACACACACACACACACACACACACACACACACACACACACACACACACACACACACACACACACACACACACACACACACACACACACACACACACACACACACACGCACACGCACACGCACCCACACACACACGCACAAAGACACACATACAATAAGATGCAGACACATGCTGAGTCGACACTATGCTGACACTGGGCCGACCCTCCAACCCCTCAGGCAACATGCCAGCATGGCCAGCGGTGCCCGATGACCTCTTGACCTTGCATCATTCCCCCTTGCCCCCTGTGTCACCCCTGCATGTCACGGAGGGTTACGGACGAAGGGGATGACAACTCAACGGGGGGGTGACACCGGACTGGCCTGCCTCACAAGAGAACGCGACAGGCTGCAGCCCAGCTGTTTGGGATTCGCTCAAATGGCAGAGTCACAGGCACAGCCATGGGTAAAGAGATGCCTGCGGAGTGGCACGACGTGATTATTTTGGGCTAACCGTCTGGCCCTTTCGCTTGCTTGCTCAGTCGCTCACTGACCCTACCTCCTCAGGTCATGCAGTTGTATGGAAGTAAGTAGAAAATAAAAACTACCCAGGTTGGGTTAGTTTCCATTGTTTTCTTGTATCTTTGTAGGATTCATATAACAAGCTGTCAGGATAACTGCTTCAGTGTCCAGTTCACTCGATTTCTAAAAGCTAAAGGGTGAAATAAAGGTCTGCTTGGGAATGTTTTGGCAGTGTGCCATATGACAAAGCCCAGTCTGTGTGTGTGTATGTATGTACCAGTGTATGTATGTATGTATGTATGTATGTATGTATGTATGTATGTATGTATGTATGTATGTATGTATGTATGTATGTATGTATGTATGTATGTATGTATGTATGTATGTATGTATGTATGTAAGGGCTTTCCTCCTCTTCGTCTGAAGAGGAGAGGAGAGAAGGATCGGAGGACCAATATGCGGAGTGGTAAGTGTCAATGGTTCTTTTTATAAGAAATACTCAACATGAACACAACTGAATATAAAAACAATGAACGTGAAAACGAACAAAAACCAAAACAGTACCGTGTGGTGAAAAACAGACACGGAAACAAACATCCACAAACAAACAGTGAAACCCAGGCTACCTAAGTATGATTCTCAATCAGAGACAACTAATGACACCTGCCTCTGATTGAGAACCATACCAGGCCGAAACATAGAAATCCCAAAATCATAGAAAAACAAACATAGACTGCCCACCTCAACTCACACCCTGACCATCCTAAATAATGACAAAACAAAGGAAATAAAGGTCAGAACGTGACAGTATGTATGTATGTATGTATGTATGTATGTATGTATGTATGTATGTATGTATGTATGTATGTATGTATGTATGTATGTATGTATGTATGTGTGTGTATGTGTGTGTGTGTGTGTGTGTGTGTGTGTGTGTGTGTGTGTGTGTGTGTGTGTGTGTGTGTGTGTGTGTGTTCAGTGCAGCCATGCCTGACCCTGACTCACTCTTGATGTGCTCACTCAGTCAACTCAGTAGGCCACTGAACACTGGGCTATTCACTCTACCACTTGGTTATCTACAGAACACAGAGGGGTTGAATCACTGTCAACACAAAAACATATCCTCTGTCAAAAGAGGGGCTTTCTTCGACTTAATATTAACAATGTTCCTGTATTTGTCTCCACATTCTACACTGGTGAGTTGGGTTTAAGTGAGCTAAGGCGTTATTAACCTCTTTATGTCAAAACCATTATGAATCCTATTATCTTAAGAACATAATGTTTATTGCATGAAAAGAGTGTTTCATCATAATTCAAGAAGAAAAGGTGGAGTTTTGCATCATTACAAATTCCGATTAGTATTCAATTCACACACACAACACACACACACACAATAAGGCTGTAAAGTAACAAAAAGTGGAAAAAGTCAAGGGGTCTGAATACTTTCCGAATGCACTGTGTCATTATATATATATATATATATATATATATATATATATATATATATATATATATATATGTGTGTGTGTGTGTGTGTGTGTGTGTGTGTGTGTGTGTGTGTGTGTGTGTGTGTGTGCGCATAGCATTAGCATTAAGCTAGTGCTGCCATACAGTGAAATCAGGCCTGAATGTTTCTGCTCCAGATCCTCCATAGCTCTGAGATAACTTAAATAAACATAGTTTTAAGCAGCTTACTAGGCCAGCTAGCTGCTTCTGCCCTGGCTCTGATTTCCAGAGGCAGCTATGAAGATTTTCACCCAGCAAAAAGACAGAGAAAGGGAGAGACAGAGAAAAAGGGGGGTGCCCATACAGAGAGATGGGGGAAAGAGAGAGAAAATAACTTCAAGATGAAAAGAGCGTTGGGGCAACGAGTTACGCGTCCAGCAAACGTCATCAATAACTCAACACTTCCCCTCCTTAATCTATCCGTTAAAATACAAGTCCGTGACACAAGGCCGATGGAGGGGGGAGGAAGGGAGCGGATCGAGTTTAAGACCCCCAGATTCTCCTCTCTCCCTTCGCAGAGAGAGTTCTTACTGAGAGTCAGAGAGCCAGCGACGTCAAGCGTACGGCTTCTATGTGCTAATGTAGTCAATGGTAAAACATAATGGATGTGTCCCTAAGCAGGGCAAATCAGACACTGAAAAACATATAACGGAATTGTCCCAAAGCACACATTCAAGTAGAGTTAGAATGGCAGAGCCACTGCTGGAGCATAGAAACTATGAGACATAAAAATACGTTATAGAATTGTCCCCAAACACACCTGGAAGTATAGCTACAGTATAATGGAGCAGAGGAACTATGGCTGGGCCCTGGTCAAAAGAAGTGTACTATAATAGACCAAGACTATAAATGAGCAGTTATCTGTGCCCAGGCAGGTAGGGTAGATGCCCGCCTCATGCCTCATGCCCCTTGCCCTGCACCCGGAACATTCCGCTCCAGTGAGCAGCCAGTGAGTCGCCCTATCTGGAGAGAGAGAGGGCACAGATGTGGTTTCACATCGGCCCTAGCATCATATAGGGGGGGTGAGAAGACGTTTATACTGTCGTATCCACTCATACATCAAGTACCATGCAGACGTATAGTTACTTAGCTATCTGTATATCTCGGAGTTAAAGCTGAAGTTGGAAGAGGGAAATGTCCAATTGACTCAGGCTCAAGGTGATGTACAGTAGCTAGCTGGTGTAGATATGCAACAAGGCAAAAATCCATAGTGCCTCTTGTAAACCATCTCATGTTAATACAGGCCAAGTCAGTGAAATGAGCCATCAAGCAGACCGTTGCTCTTTTCCCTCTCATATCCAGAACCTTACATCACAGTCACATGTATCTCAAAGAAAACCATCCAGCTGCATACCAGTACTTTAGATTAGAGCGTCCACTGGGACACCAGCCAGACTGTGTTAAAAGTGTTGTTAGTTCTATGGCAGCAGGTGGATATCTACCAGAGCTTAGATCATAACCACATCTTCCAACCTCCTTAAAGCTTTATAACAGTGCTTTAGAAGAGCCACTATCAGGCTTTGTGAGTGTTGGTAGTTCTAGCAGGCAGATATCTATCTTCCAGAGCTTATCTCCTGGGACATGGTTGGAAGTTCTAGCAGGCAGATATCTATCTTCCAGAGCTTATCTCATGGGACATGTTTGGTAGTTCTAGCAGGCAGATATCTATCTTCCAGAGCTTATCTTCTGGGACATGGTTGGAAGTTCTAGCAGGCAGATATCTATCTTCCAGAGCTTATCTCCTGGGACATGGTTAGAAGTTCTAGCAGGCAGATATCTATCTTCCAGGGCTTATCTCCTGGGACATGGTTGGAAGTTCTAGCAGGCAGATATCTATCTTCCAGAGCGTATCTCCTAGGACATGTTTGGTAGTTCTAGCAGGCAGATATCTATCTTCCAGAGCGTATCTCCTGGAACTCCATGTTAGAGCACAGTGACCAGGTGAGCTGCTATGACATCTTTTAAAACGGGTTGTTTGGATCCTGGAAGCCGATTGGTTGATAGCAGGGAGTTATAGCACCACAACCCCCAAATTATCCAGGTAATGCCTGTTAACAGTTCCATTAGATTGATTAATGCACATCCACTTTCCCTCAGCCGTCAATTTATAAGCTTAATCTCCGGTGGAAAAAAAGTGTCTAGACAATATTTCACCATGCTACCAGGCTAGCATTTGGTTCGCAACAGTTGAGATTTGTCTGAACCTTGCTGTCTGCCTGACCTTGTTTGTGATCTCCACTGTGCCATGCATATGAACGTGAGGAGGCTGACAGCTTCTCTGATCCACGCCAATTCATTTATAAGGATCATTAATGGATATATCCAAAGAATTGGAAGTGCACATAGTTGGCTGTCATTTCAGCTGCTTGGTGTGATTTAGTGGGCTAGCTAGCTCGCAAAGGAGAAGTAGCTAGCATGCATAGATAACGTGGTTGCTTAGCAACAAAACCGACGCGTAGCGCAACTAAACAAAACAGACGGTTCGTTTTAAATTGTTTTATTACATTTTTGCACTGTCTATATGCACACACACAGGACTCTACACACTCACTGACACTCCAACACACACATAACAGGCTCACACATTTATACTGACTCTACACACACACAAACACACACAGGACTCTACACACTCACTGACACTCCAACACACACATAACAGGCTCACACATTTATACTGACTCTACACACACACAAACACACACAGGACTCTACACACTCACTGACACTCCAACACACACATAACAGGCTCACACATTTATACTGACTCTACACACACACACACACACACACACACACACACACACACACACACACACACACACACACACACACACACACACACACACACACACACACACACACACACACACACACACACACACACACACACACACACTCACTGACACTCCAACACACACATAACAGGCTCACACATTTATACTGACTCTACACACACACACACACACACACACACACACACAGGACTCTAAACACTCACTGACACTCCAACACACATATCACAGGCTCACACATTTATACTGACTCTACACACACACAAACAGGACTCTACACACTCACTGACACTCCAACACACACATCACAGGCTCACACATTTATACTGACTCTACACACACACAAACACACACAGGACTCTACACACTCACTGACACTCCAACACACACATAACAGGCTCACACATTTATACTGACTCTACACACACACAAACACACACAGGACTCTACACACTCACTGACACTCCAACACACACATAACAGGCTCACACATTTATACTGACTCTACACACACACACACACACACACACACACACACACACACACACACACACATATATCCTGATGCCTAGTCACCTTACCCCCATACCTACAGTATCTACCTCTACCACTCTTGTATCCCAGCATAATGTAAATGTGTACAGCTTCTTACTTTCTCGTGTCCTTATTTCTTTTTCTTTTTTTTCTCTTGTGTGTTTTTGTTCTACCTTGTTATTTTTAGTGCTACATTGATATTGATCACTGCATTGTTGGGTCTGGAGCAATAAAGGCATTTCACTGTACTTGTGCACGTGACATTAAAACTTGAAACATGTAAACTAGATTTTGTCTCCGATGTTTATTGAAAACATAAATAAATTTGCACAATGAGCACTTTTTGGTTCTCAAATACATCATTACAGTTGTTGGTTAGCTAGCCAGCAGATTTTGGGCATATTAGCATGGACATGACATCTGTCAAAACACTTCAAAAGAAGTCATGGTAACAAAGAAAAATCTAAAACTAGCTGAAACGAACCACCTACGACTCCACACATTGCAGCTTCTTGTCATTGTCTCTAGCTATCTGGCCATCCAGAATCACAACAACACACGGCCTTCTGCCCCATTGAAGCACACGCATCAGTGATGTTGTCAGCTAACCCTTCTATAGCTGCATGCCAGTGATTTGTTTAGCATCGCTACCCACTGCAAACAGAATGGATAGAATGAACAACCAGCCCATTTGGCTAACAACTTCACAATCTCAGAACTAACCACTGACTTTTGCATGGCGGAAATATTAATTTACAAATTTACTCAATATAACAACATTTATGAAAACATGTTGTTCATATTTTTTATATGTGGACAACCATTTTATAAAAGAAATAAGGCCCAAGAAACAAGGAACTCCGTCCTAAGGGCTGTAACTCCCATCTAAGGGCTGTAACTCCCATCTAAGGGCTGTAACTCCCTCCTAAGGGCTGTAACTCCCATCTAAGGGCTGTAACTCCCATCTAAGGGTTGTAACTCCCATCTAAGGGCTGTAACTCCCATCTAAGGGCTGTAACTCCCATCTAAGGGCTGGAACTCCCATCTAAGGGCTGTAACTCCCATCTAAGGGTTGTAACTCCCATCTAAGGGTTGTAACTCCCATCTAAGGGCTGTAACTCCCATCTAAGGGTTGTAACTCCCATCTAAGGGCTGTAACTCCCATCTAAGGGCTGTAACTCCCATCTAAGGGCTGTAACTCCCATCTAAGGGCTGTAATTCCCTCCTAAGGGCTGTAACTCCCATCTAAGGGTTGTAATTCCCTCCTAAGGGTTGTAACTCCCATCTAAGGCCTGTAACTCCCATCTAAGGGCTGCAACTCCAATCTAAGGGTTGTAACTCCCATCTAAGGGCTGTAACTCCCATCTAAGGGTTGTAATTCCCTCCTAAGGGCTGTAACTCCCATCTAAGGGTTGTAATTCCCTCCTAAGGGCTGTAACTCCCATCTAAGGGTTGTAACTCCCATCTAAGGGCTGTGACTCCCATCTAATGGCTGTAACTCCCTCCTAAGGACTGTAACTCCCATCTAAGGGTTGTAACTCCCATCTAATGGTTTTAACTCCCTCCTAAGGACTGTAACTCCCATCTAAGGGTTGTAACTCCCATCTAAGGGTTGTAACTCCCATCTAAGGGCTGTAACTCCCATCTAAGGGCTGTAACTCCCATCTAAGGGTTGTAACTCCCATCTAATGGTTTTAACTCCCTCCTAAGGACTGTAACTCCCATCTAAGGGCTGTAACTCCCATCTAAGGGCTGTAACTCCCATCTAAGGGCTGTAACTCCCTCCTAAGGGCTGTAACTCCCATCTAAGGGTTGTAACTCCCATCTAAGGGCTGTAACTCCCTCCTAAGGACTGTAACTCCCTCCTAAGGGCTGTAACTCCCATCTAAGGGCTGTAACACCCATCTAAGGGCTGTAACTCCCTCCTAAGGGCTGTAACTCCCATCTAAGGGCTTCGCGTCGGGAGTTATCACATGATAATCCCCAGGTTCTCCTGCCTTATTGCTTACTGAAGACCCTGTCAGGCCTGTCCAGCACCTCGTCACAGGCCACTCACTCAATCGCCCTGATACAGAGGGTTGAGTCACTCTGTGTGTGAGTGTGTATATGTGTTTGTGTGTGTAAGACACAACCAGGGTTACATGAGTCAGCAAGCCAGTGTGGCCACATTCATGACAACAAATAAAGTGCAGGGGCCAGAGAGACCGCAAGCTCTGGAAGACATGACCAAGTCAGACACACACGAGCGCACACCATTCAAAACCAATTTCAACCCTTAGGCAATCTATGTTTTGGGGAAAAGTGGTGAGCACTATCACAACATCCAGCTTTATTGTCACATCTTGTATTCTTCCACATTGGATTGATACGCGCCTGTAAATACACTAGAGGAAAAAGTCTATGTCCCAAATGACACCCTATTCGTTCTTATAGTGAACTACTTTTGACATAGGGCTCTGATCAAAAGTAGGTCAATATAGTGAAAAGGTTGTCATTTGGGATGTAGGCTAATAAACTAAGGCTGTTTTTACAGAGACAGCCCAACTCTGATATATTTTTTTCCACTTAATGCTCTTTTGACCAATCACTTCAGATCTTTCCACATCAGAAGCTGATCGGATTGGTCAAAAAGACCAAATTAAATCAAGTCACATTTTGTTCCATCTCACATAGGTTAATAGACTAACAGTGAAATGCTTACTTACAGGCCCGTCCTAACAATGCAGCGAGAAAGATTTCAAACATAATAGAACAAATAATAACACGAGGGATAAATCCACAATGAGTAACGATAACTTGGCTATATACACGGGGTACCAGTACCAAGTTGATGTGTAGGGGTACGAGGTCATTGAGATAGATGTACATATAGGTAGGGGTGAAGTGACGAGGCAACAGGATAGATAAGAAGCAGTAGCAGCATAGTATGTGATGAGTCAAAAAAGTTAGTCCAGGTAGCTATTTGGTTAACTATTAAACTATTTATCAGTCTTATGGCTTGGGGGTAGAAGCTGTTCAGGGTCCTGTTGGTTCCAGACTTGGTGCATCAGTACCACTTGCAGTGTGGTTGCAGAGAGAACAGTCTATGACTTGGGTGGCTGGAGTCTTCGACCATTTTTAGGGCCTCCTTCTGACACCGCCTGGTATAGAGGTGATGGACGGTAGGGAGCTCGGCGGGCCCCCGTGTTGAGGGTCAGCGTGGCGGAGGTGTTTGCCTACTCTCTGCACCTGGGGGCGGCCTGTCAGGAAGTCCAGGATCCAGTTGCAGGGGGAGGTGTTTGGTCCCAGGGTCCTTATCTTAGTGATTGAACTAAGATAAGCTGTGAGCTGTAGTCAATGGACAGTCTTCTCACATAGGTTAATTTGGTCAAGGTGGGAAAGGGCAGTGTGGAGTGCAATAGAGATCGCGTCACCTGTAGATCTGTTGGGGCGGTATGCAAATTGGAGTGGGTCCAGGGTATCTGGGACGATGGCGTTAATGTGAGCCATGACCAGGCGTTTAAAGCATTTCATGGCTACAGGTGTGAGTGCTACAGGGCGATAGTCATTTAGACAGGTTACCTTGGCGTTCTCGGGCACAGGGTCTATGGTGGTCTGCTTGAAACATGCAGGTATCACAGACTGGGTCAGGGAAAGGTTGAAAGTATCAGTGAAGACACTTGCTAGCTGGTCAGCGATAGTGAAGAAAAGGCCAGAATTGTGCTGCCTGTGTAAACGTAGCCAAAGAGATTCCAGATAATTGACACCAATTCCAGAGTCCCCAAGGGTTGCTCTGACATTTACACTTAGAATTTTACACCAAATAGGGGTCAAATGGTTAAAGGTATCTTCCAGCCAACAACACATTACTGTACAGTATTACCATTGGTCAAAGCTCTGTGACAGAGAGAGAGAGAGACAGAGAGAGAGAGTTCCGCACTACAGAAACCTGACCTCTCAAAACATCCCCCACCACTAACAGCAGCACATCTCCCTCTCGACACATGACCTTAACTGTCTGTGCTGAATAGTAAAAGGAGAGAGATGAAGTTGAGTGACAGCAGTCAAGAAGGTGCTTCTTAGTGACCTCAGTATGTTTGGCTGAGCATGGTGTTCGTTTGCAATACCATAGCTGGGATTTGGTTTGATTTCCTACATGGGACACTAAACATAATTACATGTTCAACTGTTAATCACTTTTGCGTAAAAAAAACGTCTGCTAAACGACCATATTATATGATATTATCAGATTACAGATTGAACAGGCTCCCTCCAGTGTGCTCTCCCTACGATGTCTGATTCCTGCATTGGACACATGTATAAATATGACTAGGTGTTGAACTGTAAATCGTTTAGGATGAACGAGCATATCATCATTACTATTTATGACAGTTTAAATAGGTTTCCTCCAGTGTGCTCGCTCTCTTTGCGTGGTGTGGCCCGCCTGCGTGTGTCGCCCACTGGTTGGCACGGTAATGCCCGGTGGGGCATGGGAACACTTGCTGTTTACCTCACAGATCATTTAGTAATCCCCACAGAGCAGGCACGTACAGAACAGCAGTGCACGTAAAACAGCGCATGTTAAACTAAACCCAGGGGGATGGAGTGGAGGATACAAACAAACGAATGTGTGTGTCCCAGTGAGGGCGGATGGACACACAGTAGATGCACACACCACATGAGTTCTGGTGACAATCATGTCAGATTGTCCGACAGAGGATTTGGAGATTAAGACTCTTTGTTCTAAGTTAATGACTCATGAGGCTGGGCTGAAGAAGTCTAGTTGTTTGCGTTTATCAGTGATTTAGACTCTTTGTCCTAAGTTAATGACTCACTGGGCTGAAGAAGCCTATCAGTTAGTGTTTATCAGTGTTCCCCAAACCTCTCCTCGGGAACACACAGCCAAGTAGCTATACTTATTTGGTGTGCTTCAGCACTGGTAGCACTTGATTAGTTGAATCAGGTTCCAGTTGTGGAATAAATTAAATAAGTGGAACGGGCTGGGAGTCGGCTGACTCCAGGAGAGGTTAGGGAAACCCTGGTGTACATGAGTTACTCCCCAAAATATAGTGACTGCCTGCCTAAATGTCCGCAGGGGGACACGAATGAGTCCAAGCATGAAATCTACAGTGAAATATTAAAAGCTCTGCTTTCCAAAAATCTCCCTCCCATAACTCCAGTCTGTCTGCAACATCCTCTCCCTCAGACTGCCATTTTGTAAGCAGTCCAGCAATGACATGGATTCAAAAAGCAGATCCTATAAGAGCCCAAATGGAGGTCATTCAACTTTGAGAAGCAGGAAAAACATCCCTTTCTTGTAAGTAAGCATTTCACAGTAAGGTTCACATCTGTTGTATTCGGCGCATGTGACAAATACAACTTGATTTTATTTTATTTGAGTGCTAAAAATGGAATCCACTACTTCTCCTGGCAGTGCTGCCCGCCAGGTCACCTCTCTCTCCTCTCCCAGCCCTGGTAAGACAAACAGCTTTATAGTGGAACACCACCTCTAAAATGGTGTCTACCAGGGCTTACCCCTACCCTCTTCACCATGCCCCTTGCCACCAACTCTACAACCCTGTCTGATGCCGCTTCAATGGTTTCTGACCGTTTGCTCATGTTGCTCCACATTGCCATAGTACAGGACATGGGTCTGCTCTAGAGGGAAGCTAGCACCCCTCGCGGACCACAATGCACGGCACAGTGCAAGCTTTGCAAACAGTAGGCTAGGTACCCAAGTGAAATGTCTCCCCTGATGAAGATCTATCTGGCCAGCAAAACATAGACAGACTTTCCCATAAATGTTTCATTTGTAAGTACTCAGCTTCCTCTACACTGTGTGCAAAGAGTCCCTTTCGCCATTCAAGTGAAGTGACAAACCTCAAACATGGACTGGCTGCCATGCACGGCCAGAGTATTGAAGATGAGGGAGAACAGTGTTTAAAGCCTAGACCCCTCAACCAAAAATAAGCATCTGACCTATATGTCCTCTGAATTCTAATTACACACATAATCTGAGTCCCAAATGGCACTCTATTCCCTGCATAGTGCACTATTTTTGACCAGGGCCCAAAAGTAGTGCACAATGTAGTAGAATAGGGTGCTATCTGGGATCCAGCCCATAGATAAACCCTATAAAAAAAACTCTCCAGTCTCCTTGGACTCTGAGCTGACACTAAACCAATACACATTGCAGTCAGGGACATGGCACCAGGCATGGCCTGCATCCCAAATGGTACCCGATAGCCTAAATAGTGTCCCACTTTTGACCGCTTACGGTGCCTTTCGGGACACAGCCATGATATCAATAATTCAATACAGGGGGATGCCAGCGGAGGACCATTACTATCACAGACACATCACACGAGAATAATGCGTTGCGTCGTTAAATAATGGAGGATGATCGAAGGTTCATGGACGGGGCCTTTGAATGAGAAGACTTGTGTTGGTGGTTGGTGATGCACGGCTTGAGTGGGATTAGACTTTGCAGCAATTGCATTACCTCTGTGGAGTTGTACTGTGCTGTGTTGAGAAGGGCTCAGGGAAGGAATGAGAGCCGGAGAGAGTATTGAAGTGGGAAGATAGTATTGAAGTGGGCGGGCTAGAGATATCCTTAGAGAGAGAGAGAGAGTAGCTATTGAAAGGGGAGTCCAGCCCGCTTACCACGAATAAGACATTGCAACATGCCGTGTGTTTTGTAAAGGTGGGTGGGCCCCAACGGTTTGCTCTGTAGCATAGCTGTTTGTCAAGCCTGACATAATGTCAATTAACAAGGCCCTATGACCCAATTAAAAAGACAAATGACAAATGACAAATATGAGGTGGGTAGACTGTCAAACTTGTTACACATGAACCAAACTGACATCTGAACACTGCACTTGGCTTGAGCAAACATATGTGGATCAGACATGTGTAGGTGATCATGTGTAACCTGCTCTCTAGATGGTAAGTAGATTTGGGAATGTGCTTGAGTTGTATCAACATGTAAAAAGGTTTTTGTTATATCTATCAATGTTTCATATCATGTTTCTTGGACATGAGTGAGTGAGTGAGTGAGTGAGTGAGTGAGTGAGTGAGTGAGTGAGTGAGAGCTTTACTATTAAAACCTTAATATTTGACCAAATCCAACACATCAGCCTCTCCAGCATGTTGTATTCCATAACAAATGACAGTGGCTGGCTGGGACCATAATTGCACTATAAAGATTGCTTCTACGTGAGAAAGCTTATGTTATAACTTGATCTACAAATACCTTCACTTTCACAATAGCCCATAGTGTTTAATCGTTAATTAACTGTCAATCATTTAAGGTGTTACATATATAGAGATAATTCTGCTCATTCGGATTGCAGGCAAATATACAATTTCTTTGGATAATTTAAGCGGCTTTTTCTTTGATCTCGGCCCAGAAATCTATTCCATGAGATTTCTCGATAACGGAACCTGTTACTGAGAGAGTGAGAAGAGAAATCCTCGTCAAGATCAGATCAGCACACCGAGCATGCCGATCGAATTCCTGGGAAACGGGGATTTGAGGAATACGCAGACAGTTTACAGGGTCTAAATGTAATACAGACAGAAATGTAATTCACTTATCACGAATACTAAAGGACGCGTGCATCATGATCGCACCGTTTCTGACTGATTTGTTGGGCAATGGCCAGAATCCCTCGCGGAAGGATCACCACATGTGTGTTTGTCGAGATAAGACATCATGCATAGGTGATTGTCTTAGAGGCTTTTGTACTTGATATTATTCTTATATCTATGTGCCTGTAGCCTAATCCACAAATTTGAGAGGAAAATCCACTCCGTATTAAACGCTTCCAGTGTTTTAGGGTCATATAGCCTATTTGCGAACCACTCAAGTCATTGGCGCAATCAAAGCACCTAACATGAATCAAACAGTTCGGGAACTTCAACAATCAGTGTGAGTAAATCAAGCCGCGTAATGTTGGCTGCTGCCGAACTCCCTTACCTTAGCAACACAGCTATTTCCCACGCGAAGAATCCCCATACAGCTACAGATTGCAGCCTTTTCCGCGTCATCTCAAGATTTGAGTTGCATATACATATACCCGGGAACGCCTCAGCTGCCTCTGTTCGCCACTTAGGGTAAGGCTCTTGACTTTCAGCACCGTGGACAGTGCTCCAACTGATGTCGACACAATCCAACACGCGGCAGGCTCGTGGCGCACGGTAAACGCAAACGCATAACAGTTTCGGAATCCCACATATTACTAATCGACTTCACTACTCATAACTGGACAGGTTTTTACCGACCTAGCAACGACATCAACAAGAGAGCATAGTCAATTCTGGAATACGACTCTAAAGTAGGAACACCAGTAATGTGGGGTAGCGCTCGGCAGCTGTACATATTCTTGACACATTCACAGACATCTCAGCCGTCTTGGAGAGCGGGGGCACAGAGAGAGCCCGCCCCAGACGCGCGCTGCACCGGTGACTGACAGCGAATTATTCCATTCGCTCCTATAAATGTTCCAGCAGAGCCACGCTATAGCTTCAATTAGACAAGCACTGATGTGGAACATCATTACTGCATGGGCATCCTGCATCTCTCTCTCTCTCTCTCTCTCTCTCTCTCTCTCTCTCTCTCTCTCTCTCTCTCTCTCTCATTGACATATTACAGCACGATCCTGTAATATGTATCAAATTTGTTGTCATTTATTAGATGTTACTTGTCGAGTTGCTGTCCAGATCAGCGTCATGTGTAAGCTATAGCAGCCATAGTTTACACATGACTATTTACTATTATATTACAAAACAACAACATTGAATGTTATTCATGATTGCTTTTAAGTACCATTATGGATTACTACATTATGCATCGTATCTCTACGGGTATGGTTTATTAAACCATATGAGTCTTGATAGTTTCCCCCGCTATGAACACGAGCAAGGCAGTCAGGAAAGCTTAATAAATAGTACAGTAATGGATTTTAGAACATGGACAATTAGGATAGAGTTACTGCTAGGGAATGTGACGTTTCCACCAAAGCTTACCTCCATATGAGTAATATGTCCGTTCATGTATACAATATCGAGAACATCCGTATGCATATGATATTATGTATACGGTCGGGTCGGATCTGCACGCACGCACGCGCGCACGCACACACACACACGGGATGACGAGTAACATTGTGAGTTAAAAGGGGGTGTATGATGCTTGGCTAATGAAGACTGGCAGTGTGGTGCCATGAGCAGGGTGTCCAGCACAGCTGGGTGGAGGTGGTTGCATCTGTGTGTGCTGTACTGTAGACACACACATTCACAATCAAATGTTGTGGGTCATGTTTTTGACAAACTGATCTGGAATCAGATGATAAGCAGGCATGGGGCAGCAGGCATGCACTCCAAGTTTAGCCTGCCGAACTGAGCACTCATGCAGTCAGACTATTTGGCCTGTCCCTGTCAGTTTGACATGCATTACTGATGCTATCAAAAGTGCAGTCTCTACACATGTGAATATTACTGTTGAACTGGGTTGAACCCTGATGTCCATAGAATGGTGTGTAATTATTTAATTACGTTGCCAAGGTGATGGGGGTGATGGTGTTGAAGTGTAGTGTGGTCAAGTGCTGGTTCCTCAACAGCTGTGATGACTACACCACAGGCCAGGACAGGTCTGTAATGCCTTTGGGCTGCTGGTGATAGCTTGCTGAAGGTGTGAGGAGCACAGCCCTCTCCAATGTCACCTCAGATGATGGGGTGAGAGGGAGGTGTGTATATTTAAGAGAGAAAGAGAAAGGAGGATTGTCCTGTTCAGTTATACGCTGTCAAAATATTCTCAAAACACTATGATTGTGTAATGAAACCGTGAAAGGTAGTGTACCTGACCTGAGATCTGGTGTTTGTAGGGTGTTTGAATATAAACCTAATGCAAGTGTTATGATACACAGAAAGTGGTTTAAAACAATAGAAGCACTCTGAAACACCCAAAGTGGTTCTTAAATCTGAATATTGGTGTTTTTAAGAGAATGTTGTGAAGACACTTTTTGGGGTTTCAGTGCATGTAAAAGGTAGCATCAAAACACTAAACAATATTTTTGCAGACTGTGCCTCTCATACAATCAAATGGTAAATCAATGCAAATGGTTTATAGCCTCAATATTGATTTGATGATAAGGGAATATGGATTTTTTTTGTCTAAATTCTTTAGACTGATTAGAAACAGGAGACAGAGAAGGAGTGACAGTGGAACAGGCGGAAGCGGGAATTGAACCCCCGACCTCTGGGGTAGTAAGATGGTACATTTCATTGGAATTTAATTGGTATTTTATACACTCAACCACACAGCCACACTGTAAAAATAATGATGAATTTGACAAAAAATGTATGCAAGTCGTTTCAATGATTTGTTCATTTCATTTTACCCCAACATTTTAAAATAAACATAATATGTTGCTCAAAAGATGGAGGAAATTGAGTGATTGAACTCATTGGAAGTCTGGTTTAAATCTCTTTGCACTTCTTACCTTGACACGTGGCTCTGTTTTCAGAGGACCGTGGGTAATTCAAACATTTTAGACTTATTCATTATTTTACACAATGTTGTATGCATGCTTGAAGAAATAAAGTGTACATCTATATTACTATTAATATATGACTATTAATATAGATGTACTTTTCTTTCTTCGTGTGTAAGCTTCTTGTGTTTTCAACCTTTCCTGTTAGTGCTACCAGTCCTTGGCGAGGTGTTGCAACATACGTGATTAAGTGGTGTTACAACACACCATGTAATGTTTCAGAACATCTCAGGGCCATGTTTCAATACTCCAGCAAAGTTAAGGTTTCGTCTCCTTTACGTTGGTGGCAGCTCAGTTGCCAGTAGTTTTGGTATTACAAAGCACTTCGTTTTAACAGTGTATGAACAGGAAAAGACATATTTGAAAGAAGGATGTCGGCTGTCAGGCAGCTAATTTCTTATAAAAATGTATTAAAAAAATGACACATGACATGCAACTTCTCCTAGCTGGCTCCCTAATTGCTTTCTGTATGTCATCTAGCGCCTTGCTCTCCTGATAGTTCTTTCTATCCTGTTAAGGAATGATTCTCAAACTTTTGTATAATTTTAGCCAGTAGTTTTGAAAGTGGTGCTCACCAGCCAAAACGGTTCGCCGTTATCTGTGTACTAAGTCATCCATTTTGTGATATATGTCCCGAATTTTACAATTCTTATGATATTGTCAGAATTTTGCAATTTTTGTGATATGTTTACAGATCCAATTCTCGCAATCTGTTACGAATTTGTTCTTAAGATTCCAGAGTGCATCTTTAAGGGAAAACGAGGAGCTCCTCTTTGGAGGAGGTTGATTTATTTACCCTAATAAACTCAGTTTCACAGTTTGCGACATTCCTTTTAACCACTCGCCTCCCTAGAGTGCCTGGTGACTCAAACTGGCATATGCCACATAGCTTCAGAACTCAAAACGCCCCCTGGTTGGAAGTTTACAGTCTAATTACAAAATACCCTCGTGAGTGTGAGGTTGATGCCGGTATCTGCAGATGTTCTTCTGACGCACAGTGAGAAAGAGAGAGCTCTTATGGATGCTAAGTTCATCGCCAGGCCATGTCTGCCACTGTCAACATTCTCAGTCAGGCTAAGAGCTTGTGGTGAGAGAACAAGAGACGATGAGAAGTTTGAAAGTCTGCGTGGGTGGGTGGGTGAGAGGGTATGACAGATGAAGAAGCTGAGAGAGAGAGGGGTTGGGATGTTATGGATGCTGTGGATAGGATGAGAGACAAGGAGGGGGTGGTCTGGTATCTAAGGGCTTTTATTATCCATACTGATCTACAACCGCTTGTCAATTTGCCCTCTGATAATTTCCCCATCCTTCCTCGGTGAGAGAGAGGCCAGTGATCCATGACTGATCAGTCCCTGTCACTGTCCCTGTCCCTGTCTCTGTCCCTGTAATAGATTCATATCAGGGACTATGTTCCCATATTCACACTAGAATGCATGACAGAAACAGTGTTTCATTTGAATTGGTTTGCTAGTGTGGATTTAGAAATAGAGCTTGGGACTCAGACATCTTTATTCAAAGTGTAGTATGAGTTTGGACAACTCTTATGGCCTTGCTGGTAAAATGTAATTTAGGAGAGCCAGGATAAGGAGGAGATATCAGACCTAAGTGGCATCAGGGAGACTAGAGGGACTAGAGAGGAGAGAGGAGCTCGAGAGTGATAGTCTGTAAGCCCTGGATGATGATTGAAGAGTGTGGTCAGAGTGGAGTATAGACTTGGCTTTCATTGCCGGAGACCCATAAAATGCGAAATATGGAAATTGCAGGAGTAATAACAAGTAGCTTCGAAAGTCTCACAGAAGTATTTAAATGTACCATTTTAAGTACATTTACATTACATTTAAGTCATTTAGCAGACGCTCTTATCCAGAGCGACTTACAAATTGGTGCAAACACCTATGACACCCAGTGGAACAGCCACTTGCATCTAAATCTTGTTGGGGGAAGGGGGGTGAGAAGGATTACTTACCCTTACTTACCCTATCCTAGGTATTCCTTGAAGAGGTGGGGTTTCAGGTGTCTCCGGAAGGTGGTGATTGACTCCGCTGTCCTGGCGTCGTGAGGAAGTTTGTTCCACCATTGGGGGCCAGAGCAGCGAACAGTTTTGACTGGGCTGAGCGGGAACTGTACTTCCTCAGTGGTAGGGAGGCGAGCAGGCCAGAGGTGGATGAACGCAGTGCCCTTGTTTGGGTGTAGGGCCTGATCAGAGCCTGGAGGTACTGAGGTGCCGTTCCCCTCACAGCTCCGTAGGCGAGCACCATGGTCTTGTAGCGGATGCGAGCTTCAACTGGAAGCCAGTGGAGAGAGCGGAGGAGCGGGGTGACGTGAGAGAACTTGGGAAGGTTGAACACCAGACGGGCTGCGGCGTTCTGGATGAGTTGTAGGGGTTTAATGGCACAGGCAGGGAGCCCAGCCAACAGCGAGTTGCAGTAATCAAGACGGGAGATGACAAGTGCCTGGATTAGGACCTGCGCCGCTTCCTGTGTGAGGCAGGGTCGTACTCTGCGGATGTTGTAGAGCATGAACCTACAGGAACGGGACACCGCCTTGATGTTAGTTGAGAACGTCAGGGTGTTGTCCAGGATCACGCCAAGGTTCTTAGCGCTCTGGGAGGAGGACACAATGGAGTTGTCAACCGTGATGGCGAGATCATGGAACGGGCAGTCCTTCCCCGGGAGGAAGAGGAGCTCCGTCTTGCTGAGGTTCAGCTTGAGGTGGTGATCCGTCATCCACACTGATATGTCTGCCAGACATGCAGAGATGCGATTCGCCACCTGGTCATCAGAAGGGGGAAAGGAGAAGATTAATTGTGTGTCGTCTGCATAGCAATGATAGGAGAGACCATGTGAGGTTATGACAGAGCCAAGTGACTTGGTGTATAGCGAGAATAAGAGAGGGCCTAGAACAGAGCCCTGGGGGACACCAGTGGTGAGAGCGCGTGGTGAGGAGACAGATTCTCGCCACGCCACCTGGTAGGAGCGACCTGTCAGGTAGGACGCAATCCAAGCGTGGGAGCCAGGATAAGTACAAATGAACACATCGTTTTGAATAGAATGACACTGTGAGGCTATCCAGACATCTAGTTCAATTACCTTTGAACGAGGCACCCGTATTATAACTCGACAAATGTATCTACAGAAACCTTTTCTACAGAGCAGCGTCCATATCTTTGATCGTGCATATTAACCAACAATCATCTCTCAGGCATCCCTCCCTGGGATGATGGTGCTTCCGTTTGCTTAACCAATAGGACTAATCTGGTGGATTTTACTTCCTTATGTAGAGTCCGGCCTCGTCGCTAAGATGATATGCATGTGCATGGATTAACAGACACTCCCATCAACGTGACTAGAGGTGGTTAGGCAGGTGATGAACGATATCCTACACACAGGCAGCCAAACGACTTCCCCCATTCACATCCATCATTAAACAGAATACACTGTATATCTCCGCCTCGCAGTAAACTGGAAAGCTGCTGATCTTATTATGACACACATTTCTTCATCTATGGGATGAAAGCCAAGCATGACATAGTAGAGGGGCTCCATATGACAGAGATTATGGCTGCTGTATCGTAGCTGCGGAAAAGATCAATTGCTCAATTGTGTTTTTTTGGCCAGCCATTATAAATCTCCCCCCAGTGTGCTGTGGCAGAGTATTATGGAGAGGTTTATATTGGAGGTATCGGTGGGGCATGGTTGTAGTTCAGCGGGTCTGGAATCTAAAGCATATGGAGTGATTCATAAATGATGGAATTGTTATTATTAGCCTTGTTTTTATTCCTATAGGGCCTTTCAAGACAAACGCTACAATGTCTTCTGTGTTTATTGACATGATAGACAATGGAATAGGAATAACAAGATGATGTCATTGTATTTACAGATGTAGGATCTTAATTTGATCACTCTTTTGTTGCTGAGAAATTTCCTGCACCTCAGGGTATACAAACTTGTGGTGCATTCAAGGCTTCAAAATACTTCTAAAGTTTGTAATTTACACTATTAAATGTCAGACTTGATTTGCCCTATCAAAAAATGTTTCAACCCCTACACAAATGTCCATTAATTATAATCCACATTTTAATTCACATTTCCTGTTGCGCCATGATTATTTTCCTGCTGCAGTAAACAGACTCAAATTAAGATCCTACATTTGTGTATGTTGTCTATAGCACAGATATACACTACATGGCCAAGAGTATGTGGACACCTGCTTGTTGGACATCTCATTCCAAAATAATGGGCATTAATAGGGAGTTAGTTCCCCCTTTGCTGCTATAAACAGCATCCACTCTTCTGAGGCTTTCCACTAGATTTTGGAACACTGCTGTGGGAACTTGCTTCCATTCAGCCACAAGAGCATTTGTGAGGTTGGCCCGGTGTTCCAATTCATCCCAAAGGTGTTTGATGGGGTTGAGGTCAGGGCTCTGTGCAGGCCAGTCAAGCTCTTCCACAGCGATCTCGACAAATCATTTCTGTATGGACCTCGCTTCGTGCATGGGGCCATTGTCATGCTGAAACAGGAAAGGGCCTTCCCAAACTCTTGCCACGAAGTTGGAAGCACAGAATCGTCTAGAATGTCATTGTCTGCTGTAGCATTAAGATATCCCTTCCCTGGAATAAAGGGTCCTAGCCCGAACCATGAAAACCAGCCCAGACCATTATTCCTCCTCCACCAAACTTTACAGTTGTCACTATGAATTCCGGAAGGTAGCGTTCTCCTGGCATCCGCCAAACTCAAATTCCATTGGACTGCCAGATGGTGAAGCATGATTCATCACTCCAGAGAACACTGCTTTCCAGTCCAATGGCGGCGAGCTTTACACCACTCCAGCTTTGACATTGTGCATGGTGATCTTAGGCTTGTGTGCGGACGTTGCTTCCAGAGGCAGTAGTAGTGAGTTTTGCAACCGATGACAGTGGATTTTTACTCGCTACACTCTTCATGCCCTCGGCAGTCCTGTTCTGTGAGCTTGTGTGGCCTACCACTTCGCGTCTGAGCCGTTGTTGCTCCTAGACGTTTCCACTTAACAATAACAACACTTACAGTTGAACGGGGCAGCTCTAGCAGGACAGAAATTTGACGAACTGACTTGTTGGAAAGGTGGCATTCTTGACAAACACGTCACGTTAAAAATCAGTGAGCTCTTCAGTTCGGTCCATTCTACTAGCAATGTTTGTCTATGGAGATTGCATGGTGGTGTGCTTGATTGTATACACCTGTCAGCAACGGGTGTGGCTGAAGTAGCTGAATCCACTAATTTGAAGGGGTGTCCACATACATTTGTGTGCTAGTGTATTGTATTTGACGTAAGACAATAGAAGAATAGCCATAACATAACAGATCTTTCTGTTGAAATCAACACCGATCTCTCTGTCCTGCACAGCCGTGATCACAACATGGCCCCTGATTCACGCTCTAACAGAACTCACTTTATCACATAGCGTACCCTGCAACAAGGACAGAAGTCTTCCCTTTCATGCACAGTTTTATACCATCGTTAGCACTCTGGGGGTATGCTAATTCCAGGAGCTTTGCAGTCGTTAATGATTTACTCACAAGCTGCCAAAGGGAGTCTCATACTGTAGCAGCACAAACCAAATGGGTCACACCAGTGGTAAATAACCCTCTAGCTAGTGCCTATACGGACCTCCCTTAAGAGAACTGTAGTGCAGACACAGCTAGCCCCATGGATGGATCCAAGCAGAACAGGCATTTTGGGGGAGACTCCATCGAGTCATCAACATTGGGCATCTGGACTGGAATGGTCTGGCTGAATGTTAGGGAGGGGAGCATGGTGTGTGTATTCGTGCGCGTGTGTGTGTGTGTGTGTGTGTGTGTGTGTGTGTGTGTGTGTGTGTGTGTGTGTGTGTGTGTGTGTGTGTGTGTGTGTGTGTGTGTGTGTGTGTGTGTGTGTGTGTGTGTGTGTGTGTGCGTGCGTGCGTGCGTGCATGCAGAAGAGGAAGACCAAAAACCCCAATATTCAGCCCTTTGCCGAGTTGTTGTCTGTCTGGAAGGTGGTTTGATTGTCTGCTATTAAGAGCCACAGGCTGGCTGGCTGGGGAGAGATATTGGAGAGAGAGTCTGGTTGGAAGGATGGAGTATATTGCGAGTCAGAGTAAGTACATTAAAGGTAAACAACTGACTTGTACGAAGTGGTAGGAGTTTTGATTCCACCATGCTTTTTGGCTGTGGTGGCCCGTCATGATAATGATTCAAAAATGTATATGTATCTACGCGTGCCAGGAAATAACATTTTTCCAAAATGACATCTACCGATATTAGGCAACCTTTGACATATTGTTCTGTGCTGTTCTGTGCATTGGTTATGACGACTTGACTTGACCCAGACTGGAACAATATCTACTTTGGTTTACAGTTGACAAACTGTTTCCCTCACGCTTCACGCACAGTAAAATACCACAGAACCATAGGACTGCAAGGTCCAGCATTATTCCAGAAAAAACATACATCACGAACTAAGCACATGACTCATCTTCAGCCAGTACCTCTTCTTCAGAGAACATATTAAGTGTGTGTGTGTGTGTGTGTGTGTGTGTGTGTGTGTGTGTGTGTGTGTGTGTGTGCGGAGGGGGGGATTCAAATATAATGCGTTGTGAGAAGTCACATTACACAACATGTTTTATTCAGCTGTCTGTAGCAATCTCATCTTTGATGTTAATTGTATTCTTCTTAATTTGCCCACATACAGTACTCTCAGGACCTAAGCCCTCTATTTTATTTTTACATTTTAAAATGTAACCTTCATTTAACTAGGCAAGTCAGTGTGCTAGCCTACAATAACCATCTTGAAAGGACTATCAAATATTTACTTTATTTTTTATCTAACCTTTATTTAACCAGGCGAGTAAGTGAAGAAAAACATCTTATTTTCAAGTAGCTGCCTGTATTCAGAATGTCCACAGTCTTACGGCTGTCAAACAGATGTAAGATGTTAATTTGAGCCACTTTGCTAAAGCAGAGAAATATTCCTGCAGCAACAGGAATTTTTATTATGTGGATTATAATGAATGGACATTTTTCTAGGGGTTGATACATTTTTTTGAAAGGGAAAATCAAGTCTGAAATTTCAAAGTGAAAACTACACATTTCAGAAGCCTTTTTAAACCACAAATACACTACACATTTGATATTTTCTACAACAGGGTGATCAAATTAATATCCTACATCTGTAGCTGCACAAAGACTAAAACATTCTGAAATATGCAGATGCACCCAAAGCCACATGCTTTGTCTGCAAGAACTGAGTATTCAGTCAAACATAAAAAATGATGTAACATAAACATTATGACAGAAAAGAAGGGAAGAATGAATGACGGAAGAAGAGAAGCCAAGGAAAACATATCAACTCAAAACCTTGATCCAAGGCTATATTGTGTTTGTCGTTATCAAGAAAACAGGGTCACCATTTGGCCCCAAACTGTGATCTCACCATTCTACAGAAACATGAAATTGAACCGTTACTAATGTTACCATGGGTTTGATCATTCCAACTATTGTTGCTATACATAATTTACCTTAATGGTGTCTGCCTACAGGGAAGAAATTATGCAGTATCATCACCAACGCCAACCCAGCCAACCACAAAAGCCAACCCAGCTAACACTCATATCCCAGTGCTACACTAACTACACTGCCCACTCTTTTAGCAACAGATGTAGGACATTAATTTGAGACAGTTTGTGAATTGTGAATTATAATCAAACTTTTTTGTTGGGGTTGAATATTTTTTTTTGTCAGGGAAAATCAAGTCTAACATTTTTAAGTGGAAATTACAAATGTTAGAAGCCTTTTTAAACCTCAAATACACTACAAGTTTGTATTTCCTGCTGTGCAGGAAAATTCTCTGCAACAGAAGTGTGATTAAATTATGATCCTACATCTGTATAGTACCGAAGAGGAAATACTAATGATATAATCAAAATATAGACAGATAATGAGGATAAAACACACATAATATCCAAAAAGACAACGCTCATATCCCAGTATCATAATATCCTCACAGCCACTGCCCACTCCTTTAGATACACTACTTCCACACAGGATTGGATAGGTTTCTTTAAATAGTTACCTGTCCAAATTTGTAATCAGCAATTTAACGTAAAAATATATATACATTTCCAATGCTGAATTAAATGTCATTGAGAAAACAGAAAGCTGTCATGATTTTAATCACACTTCTAAGTAATTATCTACTTATTCAAAAGTATCGATCATCTAATTACAATATTTTGGCTGTTAACGTAACTGATTACAGTTTGTTTTTTTGTATCAGATTACTGTAGTCAGTAAGATCATATAGATCAGGGACGGGCAACTGGCCCACGGACCAATTTCACATAAAAAAATATATAAATTCAGTCGGGGTCTCAACTTTCTGTTGAGAGTTAAAATAACAGAATACACAATGTGCAATTTTTCAATTTCAAAATTTGGTTATGCATCAACAGTAACTCAATTAACTCATGTCAGCTAAACATTTATAGATGGGTAAATGAGTCTACCAGACAGGTATCTAAACTTATAGTAAGCAATGGTCGAATTACCGACCGGGTGGGGCCCATTGATCATCAGTTATCATATTAAAAACTGCAAACAGTTGCCTCCACTCTATGGCAAAATGTGTAGAATTGCAGGAAATTAGCTGTAAAACTGCACATTTGTCTCTCTGCCCCATATTCAAATGTGTAGAATTTCATGAAATGAAAATGAAATGAAAACATTTCAAAATCTTTTCTCCGCCCCATGGAAAAATGTGTAGTATTGCAGCAAACTTGCTTTACAACGGCCCCATTTTCTCTACGCTCCATAGAGAAATCTGCAGCAATACTACCCCACCCCTATCAAAGTTGCCCATCCCTGAAATAAATTAAACAATCAAAAATGGACAAAAAAAAACCACTCAGATAAAAACCTTCATAATATCACTCTCACCCACCCACACAACTACGACCCCCAAACACACACACAAACACCATAGTATCCCTCTCTCCCATAATGTCATGCACACAGCTACTTTGAGTTGTCTGAGTTGGGAATGCCCCAATTCAATGAGATGGGAGACAGAGCCAAAGAGCCTGTATATAGTGAGGGCTTTCCAATTGAATTGTGCATATGTGCGTTCTCTCTAATCCCCCTCGAAGCGCTCCAGATCTGACAAGATCGGGATCTGGATCTGTCAGACCGACTGGAGTGACAAGGAGACCAGAATGAGTTGTCAGAAATGCCCGTGGCGAGGACGTGATATGCAAACGCGACATGCTTCCTTCACCACTTAGCGTGCGATGTGGGATTACGACACAAACAATCAACCTACAATTTTTAACTTTGTTCATTGTGGAGGACATGGTAACGTATCAGGTACCAGGGATGTTAATGGGCATGGGGGTTTAGAATGTAGCTGTATGTGATGGAGAGGCCATATTTACAAAATGTATATTAATAGAAGTAGTCTCAAATTTCCTTAAAATAAATATAAATATAAATATCTTCCTTCAGAATTGAGTTGAATAGTCTGGACAATTAAAGCTCTTGAGGATCAGAGATGCTATTTTCCGGGTTAGTTCTCCCTCCTACGCAGTTTTCTTAGAAAGAAAGAATTGGGTGGAGTCTTGATAAGGCCTCAGCTCTAAAGCGAACAGACACAAACCATCATGTTATCAAATGGGATGAGGGAAGAGAGAGAGAGAGTGTGTGTGTGGGAGAGAGACCTATAAAGAGCGAGAGATTGAGAGAGATAGAAAGAGAGAGAGAGTGTGTGTGTGGGAGAGAGACCTATAAAGAGCGAGAGATTGAGAGAGATAGAAAGAGAGAGAGAGAGAGAGAGTGTGTGTGTGGGAGAGAGACCTATAAAGAGCGAGAGATTGAGAGAGATAGAAAGAGAGAGAGAGAGAGAGAGAGTGTGTGTGTGGGAGAGAGACCTATAAAGAGCGAGAGATTGAGAGAGATAGAAAGAGAGAGAGAGTGTGTGTGTGGGAGAGAGACCTATAAAGAGCGAGAGATTGAGAGAGATAGAAAGAGAGAGAGAGTGTGTGTGTGGGAGAGAGACCTATAAAGAGCGAGAGATTGAGAGAGATAGAAAGAGAGAGAGAGAGTGTGTGTGTGGGAGAGAGACCTATAAAGAGCGAGAGATTGAGAGAGATAGAAAGAGAGAGAGAGTGTGTGTGTGTGGGAGAGAGACCTATAAAGAGCGAGAGATTGAGAGAGATAGAAAGAGAGAGAGAGAGTGACAGAGAAAAAAACATTAGCAAAGTAAAATGTTATTTGGCCCTAAACAGAGAGTACACAGTGGCAGAATACCTGACCACTGGGACTGACCCAAACTTAAGGAAAGCTTTCTCTCTCCTGCCAAATATAATACCCTCAGATTACACAGACCCACAAAGAATTCGAAAACAAATCATATTTTGATAAACTCCCACATCTATTGGGTGAAATACCACAGTGAGCAATCACAACAGCAAGATTTGTGACCTTTTGCCACAAGAAAAGGGCAACCAGTGAAGAACAAACACCATTGTAAACACAAGCAAGGCCCTAGAAATTGTCAAAGACTCCAGCCACCCTAGTAATAGCCTGTTATCTCGCCAAGTCTAGGACCAAGAGGCTTCTAAACAGCTTCTACCCCCAAGCCATAAGACTCACGAACACCTAATCAAATGGCTACCCAGACTATTTGCATTGCCCCCACCCTCTTCTACGCTGCTGCTACTCTCTGTTATTATCTATGCATAGTCACTTTAGTAACTCTACCTACATGTACATATTACCTCAAATACCTCGACACCAGCACTCTGTACCAGTACCCCATGTACAGTTGAAGTCGGAGGTTTACATACACCTTAGCCAAATACATCAGTTTTTCACAATTCCTGACATTTAATCCTAAAAATATTAACTGTCTTAGATCAGTTAGGATCACCACTTTATTTTAAGAATGTGAAATGTCAGAATAATAGAGAAATGTATTTATTTCAGTTTTTAATTCATTCATCCCATTCCCAGTGGGTCAGAAGTTTCTATACACTCAATTAGTATTTGGTAGTATTGTCTTTAAATAGTTTAACTTGGGTCAAACGTTTCGGGTATCCTTCCACAAGCTCCCCACAATAAGTTGGGTGAATTTTGTCCCATTCCTCCTGACAGAGCTGGTGTAACTGAGTCAGGTTTGTGGGCCTCTTTGCTCGCACATGCTTTTTCAGTTCTGCCCACACATTTTCTACAGGATTGAGGTCAGAGCTTTGTGATGGCCACTCCAATACCTTAACTTTGTTGTCCTTAAGCCATTTTGCCACAACTTTGGAAGTATGCTTGGGGTCTTTGTCCATTTGGAAAACCCATTTATGACCAAGCTTTAACTTCCTGACTGATGTCTTGAGATGTTGCTTCAATATATCCACATAACTTCCCACTCTCATGATGCCATCTATTTTGTGAAGTGCACCAGTCCCTCCTGCAGCAAAGCACCGCCACAACATGATGCTGCCACCCCGTGCTTCACGGTTGGGATGGTGTTCTTCAGCTTGCAAGCCTCCCCTTTTTCCTCCAAACATAATGATACCCATTATGGCCAAACAGTTCTATTTTTGTTTCATCAGACCAGAGGACAAAAAGTACGATCTTTTCTCCATTTGCAGTTGCAATCCGTAGTCAGTTGCTTCTTCCTTGCTGAGCGGCCTTTCAGGTTTTGTCGATATAGGACTTGTTTTTCTGTGGATATAGATACTTTTGTTCCTGTTTCCTCCAGCATCTTCACCAGGTACTTTGCTGCTGTTCTGGGGTTGATTTGCACTTTTCGCTCCAAGAAGACAGAACGCGTCTCCTTTCTGAGCGGTATTACGGCTGAGTGGTCCCATGGTGTTTATATTTGCGTACTATTGTTTGTACAGATGAACGTGGTACCTTCAGGTGTTTAGAAATTACTCCTAAATTGCTTCTAAAGCCATGACATAATTTTATGGAATTTTACAAGCTGTTTAAAGGCACAGTCAACTTAGTTTATGTAAACTTCTGACCCATTGGAATTGTGATTCATACAGTGAATTATAAGTGAAATAATCTGTCTGTAAACAATTTTTGGAAAAAATACTTGTGTCAGGCACAAAATAGATGACCTAACCGACTTGCCAAAATTATAGTTTGTTAACAAGAAATTTGTGGAGTTGTTGAAAAACAAGTTTTAATGACTCCAACCTAAGTGTATGTAAACTTCCAACTTCAACTGTATATATCCCCGCTATTGTTATTTACTGCCTCTCTTTAATTATTTTTTATTCTTATCGACGTGTTGTTGTTGTTGGTATTTTCTTAAAACTGCATTGTTGGTTAAGGGCTTGTAAGTAAGAATTACACTGTATGGTCAACACCGGTTGTATTCGGCGCATGTGACAAATACAATTTGATTTGATTTGAACCCATATTTTAGTTTATTTATTTTGCCTTTGTACTTCAACTATTTGCACATTGTTACAATACTGTATATAGACATGATATGACATTTGAAATGTCTCTATTATTTTGGAACTTGTGTAATGTTTATGGTTGACCTTTTTTTATTTCACTTTTGTTTATCCATTTCACTTCCTTTGGCAATGTAAACATGTGTTACCCATGCCAATAAAGTCCCTTGAATAGAGAGAGAGAGAGAGAGAGAGAGAGAGAGAGAGAGAGAGAGAGAGAGAGAGAGAGAGAGAGAGAGAGAGAGAGAGAGAGAGAGAGAGAGAGAGAGAGAGAGAGAGAGAGAGACAGGCAGGCAGGCAGGCAGTGGGGGAGATTAATAAATATCCACTATTCACAAATTCATGTTTTGATATTTTGTTTCGACTGAAGTGATTGTAAATGTCAATGTTCTTGTGCAGACAAAAGACTAAATAGACCTTCCTGTATTCTCAGCATTGGTGGAGGTAGATGGTAGTCTATCTACAGTACAGTGGGGGTTGGGGATGAACCCATACACATCTTCCATCAGCCTAAATCAAACCGACATCTCACTAGAAAAATCAAAGGAGAGTCATTTATTGAACAGGCTTCAGTGAAGTGCAATCATATAGGACGACTTTCAGGGCTATATAGCTATAGGTCTAGTTCACCTGAATGGCTTGCTTGAGTTGCTCACATCTGGTATTCTCCTGATGCTGCAGCTGGTCATTTGAGATTAATATACTTAATTTATTTACACGCACAAAATTACAGGTTTTACTTTTGAATTATGTGACACAATTGACCCCTGTTTTCCACAGATAAATTCCCAATTAGCTAGTAATAACAGACTGTGCTAATTGTAGCTGTAGGTTTGAATAATTCCACACAGCTTTATACCTCACAGTGTGTAATAATATTGCTATCATACTGCTGTTAGCCATTATGATAATTTACATGACACTGATGATGGAGGGCAGATGAGCAGCAGTAGCTGAAGCCAGCAGTCAGAGGTCAGTGGCTAGGTGACTAGGGCAGAGGTAGCTCATATAATGTACTAGGTGAGGTCAGAGGTCAGTGGCAAGGTGACAAGTGCAGAGGTAGATAATATAATGTACTAGGTAAGGTCAGTGGCTAGGTGACTAGGGCAGAGGTAGATAATATGTTTTATATATATTTTTTTCACCTTTATTTAACCATGTAGGCAAGTTGAGAACAAGTTCTCATTTACAATTGCGACCTGGCCAAGATAAAGCAAAGCAGTTCGACACATACAACAACACAGAGTTACACATGGAGTAAAACAAACATACAGTCAATAATACAGTAGAAAAATAAGTCTATATACAATGTGAGCAAGTGAGGTGAGATAAGGGAGGTAAAGGCAAAAAAGGCCATGGTGCGAAGTAAATACAATATAGCAAGTAAAACACTGGAATTGTTGATTTGCAGTGGAAGAATGTGCAAAGTTGAGGTAGAAATAATGGGGTGCAAAGGAGCTAAATAAATAAATAAATAAATACAGTAGGGAAAGAGGTAGTTGTTTGGGCTAAATTATAGATGGGCAATGTACAGGTGCAGTAATCTGTGAGCTGCTCTGACAGCTGGTGCTTAAAGCTAGTGAGGGAGATAAGTGTTTCCAGTTTCAGAGATTTTTGTAGTTCGTTCCAGTCATTGGCAGCAGAGAACTGGGCGGCCAAAGGAAGAATTGGTTTTGGGGGTGACCAGATAGACATACCTGCTGGAGCGCGTGCTACAGGTGGGTGCTGCTATGGTGACCAGCGAGCTGAGATGAGGGGGGACATTACCTAGCAGGGTCTTGTAGATGACTTGGAGCCAGTCGGTTTGGCGACGAGCAAAATTGAGCTTTTTGGCCATCAAGGAAAACGCTATGTCTGGTGCAAACCCAACACCTCTCATCACCCTAAGGACACCATCCCACATGTTTTTCATCGGCAGGGACTGGGAAACTGGTCAGAATTGAAGGAATGATGGATGGTGCTAAATACAGGGAAATTCTTGAGGGAAAACTGTTTGTCTTTTTCCAGAGATTTGAGACTGGGACGGATGTTCACCTTCCAGCAGGACAATGACCCTAAGCATTCTGATAAAGCAACACTCGAGTGGTTTAAGGGGAAACATTTAAATGTCTTGAAATGGCCTAGTTAAAGCCCAGACCTCAATCCAATTGATAATCTGTGGTATGACTTAAAGAACCCACCCAACTTGAAGGAGCTGGAGCAGTTTTGGAGCAGTTTTGCTTTGAAGAATGGGCAAAAATCCCAGTGGCTAGATGTGCCAAGCTTATAGAGACATAACCCAAGAGACTTGCAGCTGTAATTGCTGCAAAAGGAGGCTCTACAAAGTATTGACTTTTGGGGGTGAATAGTTATGCACGTTCAAGTTCTGTTTTTTTGTCTTATTTCTTGTTTGTTTCACAATAAAACATATCTCGCATCTTTAAAGTTGTGTAAATCGAATGATACAAACCCCCCAAAAATCAATTTTAATTCCAGGTTGTTACGGCAACAAAATAGGAAAAATGCCAAGGGGGGGGGGGGGTGAATACTTTCGCAAGCCACTGTATGGGTGGTACAGTGCAGTAGCCTACTGCCTGGTGCTCTTGGCGGAAGACATACAAAACACTATAGGTAAATTAAATCTTTATCTCTCCCCACAGTTCTCTGACACCAGGAAGTGAAGGGATGAGGGTAGGGATGGGTACCGAAACCCGGTATTAAACGGGCCCCGGGGCTAAATAATGAAAGAATGTAGTATCGATAAGCTCCGACGTTACTGGTTCTGCTTTCGGTACTGGAGAAATTAAGAAAATACATGTCCTTTTTGTTATTGCTACATAAACGTTATCTTGCACATTTAATCTCATCAACCATTTCTAATTTGCAATAAGATTAAGACGTTGTCTATGATGCATTATCGCTATTCCCAATCCAGAAGAGAGATCTCTCTCACTCTACAGCACACACAGCACCCTGCTCTTAATTAGTGACAATGGCGGAAAGAACTAAAAATGCAAAGGTGTGGTTACACTTCACCAGAGTCGATGCTCGTTGCCACAAGTGCAAGGGCGGAAACACGAGCAATCTGTCCAAACATCTATGGAAAGTGCATCATGTACAGGCAGAGAAATGCACAGTTTTCGACTGCCTAGCTCGTAGTTCATCTCTCGTCTGATCTACGTTAGGTATGTATGATAGCAGCCTAGAGCCACATACGGAGTTAACTAAATTATGCGAACATGGGTTCATGATCAAAAGTAACCATTAGCCAGTTGCAGCTACAATGAACCAACCCACTCCTCCCTCTAATACCACTGGTCCAAGCCAAAGACAAGCCAAAGCCCCTTCACGCTGGCAGCTAGTGGGAGGATGACTGAGGAGAGGTTGAATGAGTGCCACCTAGCTGTGTCATAGTGAAAGGCCTACAGCCCCTTTACACCCCTTTGTGGAGTCCAAGGGCTTTAGGTAACAGTCTGTAAGTATATATGGAGTTGTATTCATTTTCAGGATATTAAAAAAAGAAGGTTTTATTTAGTAGTATAAAAGGGTTGTATGTTAGTCCCATCACTCCACAGTACAATACACAACAACACAATAATTAAATAATGATAATTCAACACATGAAAACAATATTTTTTTTACTGTAGGAAGAGGAGCAAATATACCCCTCCCTCCAGGAGTTACCTCAGTGACGCATTAATTCCTAACTGGTATGGTGTAGAAAAGGCCAATGTGATCACTGAGCTGAAGGACGTGCCAAAGCTGGCCATCACATCAGATGGATGGACCAGCCTCTGTCCGGACCACTATCTCACTGTTACAGTGCACTACATAAGTAAGGGCAGTGTAAAACAGAAGGTCCTCCTCACCAGGGCAGTGTAAAACAGAAGGTCCTCCTCACCAGGGCAGTGTAAAACAGAAGGTCCTTCACACCAGGGCAGTGTAAAACAGAAGGTCATCCACACCAGGCCAATGTAAAATAGGTCCTCCACACCAGGGCAGTGTAAAACAGAAGGTCTTCCACTCCAGGACAGTGTAAAACAGAAGGTCTTCCACTCCAGGACAGTGTAAAACAGAAGGTCTTCCACTCCAGGACAGTGTAAAACAGGTCTTCCACTCCAGGACAGTGTAAAACAGAAGGTCTTCCACTCCAGGACAGTGTAAAACAGAAGGTCCTCCACACCAGGGCAGTATAAAACAGAAGGTCCTTCACACCAGGGCAGTGTAAAACAGAAGGTCCTTCACACCAGGGCAGTGTAAAACAGAAGGTCCTCCACACCAGGGCAGTGTAAAACAGAAGGTCCTTCACACCAGGGCAGTGTAAAACAGAAGGTCCTCCACACCAGGGCAGTGTAAAACAGAAGGTCCTTCACACCAGGGCAGTGTAAAACAGAAGGTCCTCCACACCAGGGCAGTGTAAAACAGAAGGTCCTCCACACCAGGGCAGTGTAAAACAGAAGGTCCTCCACACCAGGGCAGTGTAAAACAGAAGGTCCTCCACACCAGGGCAGTGTAAAACAGAAGGTCCTCCACACCAGGGCAGTGTAAAACTGAAGGTCCTCCACTACAGGGAAGTGTACAAATCGCAAACTGGTGAAGTAGTGGCAGAGGAGATCTCAGACACTCTGGAGGAGTTTTAGATCGAGCCGAGCAAGATTGTAGCTGTGACTGTTGATAATGCTGGCAATGTGGATGTTGTCATCAAGAGGCTACACATCCTAAAAATAGGATGCTTTGCGCACACATTGAATCAGCGCAAAAAATCTACAAAATGACTTCCATTGATAAATGGGCAACCTGTGTGGTTCAAGAGATCCTCGATGTCCAAAACAGTCTTGAAGGAGAAGCAGCATCTCCTTGGTAAGAAGCCAGTTCAATCTATTAAAATATTATTTTGAAATTGCCACATTTAACAATTTAATTCAATATTTAACACTCACTCATCCTTGATGTAAAGACCAGATTGAACTCACTCTATCTAATGATAGAGAGATTCATGGAGCAGTATCCAGCGATCCAAGCAGCAGCCTTGGACCCACGACTGCGAAAAGCAATGACCAAGGACAACCTGGACTGTCTGAAGGAAGAGGACTTCCATAAAGCTGAGGAGTTTGTCCAGCTCATGGGAATCCTCTATAGATCCACATTGTGTGTCATGTGAAAAGATGTGGACAGATCATACCCATCCTCCAAAAACTTGAAGAGCACTTCACTGTGAAGCATGAAGATACAACGTTTGTGGCAACCATCAAAGAGGAGGACATTCAAGCCTTCCTGCATGAGGCCACAGCAATGGACCCCAGATTTAAAGGGAAGCCGGTTAGTGACGTCACCTGGGACAGGCTGAGGAAAGCAACTGTCGAGGCCAATGTGACAGGAGCAACACCAGGGTTGTCAGAGGAGCCAGAGTCGACAGACACAGAGCACCAGCAACAGGAGGAGTCTGACGGAGAAGGAGAGGAAATGGAGGAGACGGTCCCTCCATTGTACACAACAAGGAGTGCCATGGAGGAGCTGTTCTCAGAGGATGACAGGGAGTTGAGGTTGACAATCCAACAGGACACCTCGTCCCTCACCTTCAGCGAGCGTGTTGACCTAGAGGTGGAGCTCTACAAAGGCCTGCCTCCCATCCTCCCACCACTGTATTGTCTTCTGCAGCCTACCTGCATGCCCCACCTGTGTTGCTCTATACCACTGTATTGTCTTCTGCAGCCTACCTGCATGCCCCACCTGTGTTGCTCTATACCACTGTATTGTCTTCTGCAGCCTACCTGCATGCCCCACCCATGTTGATCTATACCACTGTATTGTCTTCTGCAGCCTACCTGCATGCCCCACCCATGTTGATCTATACCACTGTATTGTCTTCTGCAGCCTACCTGCATGCCCCACCCATGTTGCTCTATACCACTGTATTGTCTTCTGCAGCCTACCTGCATGCCCCACCCGTGTTGCTCTATACCACTGTATTGTCTTCTGCAGCCTACCTGCATGCCCCACCCATGTTGCTCTATACCACTGTATTGTCTTCTGCAGCCTACCTGCATGCCCCACCCATGTTGCTCTATACCACTGTATTGTCTTCTGCAGCCTACCTGCATGCCCCACCCATGTTGCTCTATACCACTGTATTGTCTTCTGCAGCCTACCTGCATGCCCCACCCGTGTTGCTCTATACCACTGTATTGTCTTCTGCAGCCTACCTGCATGCCCCACCCATGTTGCTCTATACCACTGTATTGTCTTCTGCAGCCTACCTGCATGCCCCACCTGTGTTGCTCTATACCACTGTACTGTCTTCTGCAGCCTACCTGCATGCCCCACCCATGTTGTTCTATACCACTGTACTGTCTTCTGCAGCCTACCTGCATACCCCACCATGTTGCTCTATACCACTGTATTGTCTTCTGCAGCCTACCTGCATGCCCCACCCATGTTGCTCTATACCACTGTATTGTCTTCTGCAGCCTACCTGCATGCCCCACCCATGTTGCTCTATACCACTGTATTGTCTTCTGCAGCCTACCTGCATGCCCCACCCATGTTGCTCTATACCACTGTATTGTCTTCTGCAGCCTACCTGCATGCCCCACCCATGTTGCTCTATACCACTGTATTGTCTTCTGCAGCCTACCTGCATGCCCCACCCATGTTGCTCTATACCACTGTATTGTCTTCTGCAGCCTACCTGCATGCCCCACCCATGTTGCTCTATACCACTGTATTGTCTTCTGCAGCCTACCTGCATGCCCCACCCGTGTTGCTCTATACCACTGTATTGTCTTCTGCAGCCTACCTGCATGCCCCACCCATGTTGCTCTATACCACTGTATTGTCTTCTGCAGCCTACCTGCATGCCCCACCCGTGTTGCTCTATACCACTGTATTGTCTTCTGCAGCCTACCTGCATGCCCCACCCATGTTGCTCTATACCACTGTATTGTCTTCTGCAGCCTACCTGCATGCCCCACCCATGTTGCTCTATACCACTGTATTTGTCTTTTGCAGGAAAATATTGTTTACTTAATTTGTTTTACATTTACATCATCACAACATTAGTCTATAATAGTGATTTGTTCAAAACATTGCTGTTTCTTTTGCTGTAAATAATAGTTTATTTAATTTATTTTACATTTCAGAAAATAAAGCAATGTTAATTCTGTTTTGTTTTGTTTTTTGTTGTTGTAAAAAATAACAAAAAGAACCGATAAGAGTACAGTTAAAGTACCAGATCGATAAGCAGTATCGTTAAGAGTAGTAATACCGTTAAAATCTTAACTATACCCATCCCTAGATGAGACGTGGCGGGTGGGCGCATCATGGTTCAAATCTGGAGTCAGAGTGGGATCAGTGCACCCTAGTGTGTCAGGATTACCACCACTGGGGCGTGGAGGGAACGGGAGGGGAACTAGGAGACTCAGAACATCCCATCAGTTCCAAACCGGATGACCTGGAGCAACGACTTAAGCTGTGGTCTAAGCATAATGGTTCCCCCCCTACCCCCTTCTCCAAAGTCTCCTTGACTTAAAGTTTTCCTCAGGAAGCCAAGCATACTTGGCTTCTCTTAATCTGCATTCAACACTCAAGCCAGCCATTACTTTACTATACTGACAAAATTATACGCAAATGTTACCAAGGCCGGGAGTTACAACATTTTTCACTTTTTGTTGTTGTTGCAAAACGATATTCCTCATGTGTAACAAACTAGTGACGGCCTGTTACATAATTTGTTGCTGTGTCCTGAAGTATAATTTAAAGGTCTTGATATTCATCATTCATGTTGTTCCACATCTCTAATGAATCACGCATAAAATATGCAACACTCCTCCCATGTAAATGCCGGTCCCGCATAGAATGCACTCGCTTTTTCAAAAGTGTGCTTAAGGCTCAGTGAAAAGTTAAGTTTTGCCTGTGTTTTGTGTCATCTTGTACAACTGCTGATGAAACTAACTCTGTAAAAGTTTGAATAAATTTGATCAGTGTTATTTCCTGATAGTTGCTGGTTGAAAACATAATCTACACAGGACCTTATAATCAGCCTGTTTTGATGAGTTTTGGTTTGCCTGGTGACATTACCAGGCAGCAAACTGGTTATTAATAGACCAATAACAAAGAGAGTTCCAGACCTCTCTGCCAATAAGTGCTAGTTTTAAGTTGTCCCCTCCCCACTCCCCACCATGCCCAGACTGTCATAGCAACATTTGTTTTTTGAAAAATAGTTTTTGGCTAAAAAGCTATTTTTTTTATTGGAAAACTATTACAGTAAGGGACTTAATGATTTGTGATTGATATAAAGATGGCTGCATTGGGCCTTTAAGGGTGATTGCATTCTGCACCGCATTAAAAACACACGCACACATTATGAAATCTGGAAAGGGGAATTTTCTAATCTGTATTCAGTCAATTAAAACTAAACCACAGTCTATCAAATGGTAAAACAGTATGTGAGATTAACAGCTGCGTCATTTGTTCCTCTCCTCCTGTATGGGGGTAACTTCCACGAAGGATGGGGGACATGTACTCCCCCTCCACACATTCTGAAAGGAGGGCCCACGAGAAGTTGTGCCCACCACATCTCAAATCAAAGTTCCACCCCTTGTCCTCCTGCTTCCTAATCAATCTTCTAAATTCTATCTATATATGGTCAAAGAAAAGTGAATGATTATTTTATCAAACAAAGTTGAATGAGTCATGAAGACGTGTTTATCCATTGATGTGTAGCAAGAACGTCACTCCAGAAAGGTCTTTGCTAAATGAATGATTCAAAGTTTATAACTAGTGTAGAAGAACACGAAGGTGATTCAGCTTTGTCTAGATAAATAATACATGGATCCATTGTATTGTTGCGTCTGTGTCCCTTAACGCCTTTATGAGATTGCTTATCGGATTTACAAAAAGATGAATAACTATAAATAATTGATGTGTCGAGGCGTGTGATTTTGTGGCAGTTTAATTTGTTCGGTAGAGTTGGATAACTTTCAAATCAATAATTCAGAAGCAATTAATAAAAACAAAATGTGGAAATAAACGGTTTGGGGGGTACAGTTTATGGAGGTTTACAACAGGGAGATGTTATCAAGCAGTGTAAAATTAACACTGTGCATATCTACAATGGCTCTCGTTGCAGTAGTGTGTTAGTAAAAGGGGATGAAATAGCCTCAGGTTAGTCTTAGGCATATTGTTGTTTAATCAGACACTGGGCGTGGGTGGTATGTTTATTGCTTTTCCCGTGGGTGACAACTGATCCCCATGGAGACCAGCAATAATCATAATAATGATAATGAAAGTCAGGTGTGGCCGGGCTGTTATTTACCTACAGGTATGAAAGATATATAATTATGAATATCCTATGAATGCACACAGCATGCAGTTCTTGCCAAGTGCTTACGAATCAAAAGCCAACATGAAGATGGCTGTTGGCTGTTTTAACCCATACTGTGCCCGTTTGCAAGGAGATTCATACAGTACATCCCTTTTCTGCTCATCATGAGGTGTTTTCTCTACTCTATTATGTAATGTGTGCATGTATGTTAGATGTGCTTTCATCTTTGAGTGGGTACATCATAGTTGGTTAACATATTTATTTCTCCCAACACATCAAACACATGCCTGCCTGCTGCATCAAGTGGATTAGGTTATTTCCTTCCCTCGAACAAAGTGGTGTGTGTGTGTGTGTGTGTGTGTGTGTGTGTGTGTGTGTGTGTGTGTGTGTGTGTGTGTGTGTGTGTGTGTGTGTGTGCGTGCGTGTGTGCGTGTGTGCGTGTGTGCGTGCGTGCGTGCGTGCGTGCGTGCGCACAGCCACTCAACCAGTCACTATGACACAACATATTGATAGACTTTTGAAAATACATTTATAACAAGGATCAAAAAGGATTTCTTGGCCAAACGAATCATTTTACTGCTGTTTGCTCTGCCTGGATCATTCATCGCAATGAAAGAAAAACCTTTCTGATATAACAGAGGTCAGAAAGTATAGAATTTGCTAAGTACATTTATTTCAACTGTATCAAAGTCTATAAAAAACTATGCTAGCACCTTTTTCTGGGGAATATAAATACCTAATTGATGCAAGGAAGAAAACACAACCCACATACTTGTCAATGGCCAGACACGGGTCAATGACCTCTGGTCCAGATACAGAGCCATGGTTCAGGAAACTAGAGGGAAAGTCACAGTCCTTCAACAAGATACCTAAAAACAATCAATACCTCAATACTTCATTCAGCTCTGACCCTACACAGCAAGGTCGGACGAGCAAGAAAGCCAGGGAAATTCACCAAGGGCTGCTTGCTTATATAACCAACACAATGTTGGGATTTCCTGAAGCTAATCTAGTCGATGAAGTAATACAAGTAATCAGAATATAGGACCTAGAACAATGGTAACCATTAGATGGTAACCATTGGTAACCATAAGATGAAATAAATACCATAGTGCAGTTTATTCAAGGTTTCACAGGTAACCTTATAAGCCTATGACCGTGACAGGCTCAATGTCACGACTTCCGCCCAGGTTGGCTCTCCTGCCCGTTCAGGCGGTGCTCGGCGGTCGTCGTCACCGTCCTACTAGCCACTACCGATCCCTTTTCGTGTATCTGTTGGTTTTGTCTGATTGGTTTCACCTGTGTGTTGTTTAGTTTATTAGTGTCTGTATATATAGTAGGTTGTCCCACCCTTGTTTTGTGCGGGATTGTTTATTTGTCATCGGTGTATCTTGTGTTCTTATTCTCCGGTTCGTCTTTTATCCTGTGTTGGATTATTCACCCTGTGTGTATTGGGTTGACCGTGTTTCTTGTTCACCGGAGAATAAACTTTCATATCGCTATCTGCTCTCTGCGCCTGATTCCACCCACCTTGATTAGACGGGACAGAATCCCGCACCACCCATGGAATCAGCAGGAGCAGCAGCGTCTCCTCTCCCATCGATGGAAGAGAAGGTCCTCCATCATACCAGCGTGATTCACCAGATTGGTTCTGCTATGGACCAAATGATGGAAAGAATGGATCGATGGGAGAGGAGTGGCCTCCTGGGTGCCAGGGTTTCCTCCTTCAACTGGAACTATACCTGGCTACCGTGCGTCCTGCTCCCTCTGGAGAGGAGAGTGTGTGCGCCCTAAGTCTCCTGCTTGACTGGGCAAGCCCTCGAGTGGGCCAACGCAGTGTGGAATGGTCCGGACTCGGCAGCCCGTCTGGTGTTCAACCTTCCCAAGTGGTAGTGTACATTGATGACATCTTGATCTATTCTGCCACACGCGCGGAGCATGTGTCTCTGGTGCGTAAGGTACTTGGGCGACTACTGGAGCATGACCTGTATTGCAAGGCGGAGAAATGTGAGTTTTTCAAACAGTCCGTTTCCTTCCTGGGGTATCGTATTTCCACCTCCGGGGTGGTGATGGAGGATGATCGCGTTACAGCCGTGCGTAATTGGCTGACTCCGACCACGGTGAAAAAGTGCAGCGGTTTTTAGGGTTTGCCAATTACTACCGGAGGTTTATCCGGGGTTTTGGTCAGGTGGCTGCTCCCATCACCTCACTGCTGAAGGGAGGACCGGTGCGCTTGCGCTAGTCAGCAGAGGCGAGCAGAGCTTTCAGTCGTCTGAAGGAGCTGTTCACCAATGTGCCCGTGTTGGCGCATCCGGACCCCTCTTTAGTGTTCATAGTGGAGGTGGATGCGTTCGAGGCTGGGGTTGGAGCCGTGCTGTCCCAACGCTCGGGCGTGCCATCCAAGCTCCGCCCGTGTGCTTTCTTTTCGAGCAAGCTCAGCCCAGCGGAGCGAAACTATGATGTGGGGGACCGGGAGTTGTTAGCTGTATTCAAGGCTCTGAAGGTGTGGAGACATTGGCTTGAGGGGGCTAAATACCCTTTCCTCATCTGGACTGACCATCGTAATCTCGAGTACATCTGGGCAGCAAAGAGACTAAATCCACGTCAGGCTAGATGGGCCATGTTTTTTACCAGGTTCCAGTTTACCCTCACATATCGGCCAGGCTCCCAAAACACCAAAGCTGACGCACTGTCTCGCCTCTATGATACCGAGGAACGGTCAGTTGAGCCAACTCCCATCATTCCACCGTCATGTCTCGTGGCACCGGTGGTATGGGAGGTGGACGCTGAGATAGAGAGGGCCTCACGGTCAGAGCCGGCTCCTCCTAACTGTCCAGTAAGGACCAAGTACGTGCCGAGGGTGGTCCGGGACAAGCTGATTAGGTGGGCTCATACTCTTCTCTCCTCGGGTCATCCTGGTATCAAGAGGACAGTGCAGAGTTTGAGAGGGAGATACTGGTGGCCCACACTGGCTAAAGACGTGAGATTTTATGTCTCCTCCTGCTCAGTGTGTGCTCAGAGCAAGGCTCCTCGTCACCTGCCTAGAGGGAAATTACAACCCCTCCCTGTTCCACAACGGCCGTGGACACACTTATCGGTGGATTTTCTTACTGACCTTCCTCCGTCCCAGGGAAGTACTACGATCCTGGTCGTTGTGGATCGGTTTTCTAAGTCCTGTCGCCTCATTCCGTTGCCCGGTCTCCCTATGGCCCTGCAGACTGCTGAGGCTTTGTTTACCCATGTCTTCCGGCACTATGGGGTGCCTGAGGACATTGTCTCTGATCAGGGTCCCCAATTCACGTCCAGAGTGTGGAGGGCGTTTATGGAGAGACTGGGGGTCTCGGTTAGCTTAACCTCAGGTTTTCACCCCGAGAGTAATGGGCAGGTGGAGCGCGTAGACCAGGATGTGGGCAGGTTTCTGCGGTCCTATTGTCGGGACCGGCCTGGTGAGTGGCCAAGGTATGTTCCATGGGCCGAACTAGCCCAGATCTCCTTACGCCACTCCTCTACTAACTTGTCTCCTTTTGAGTGTGTGTTAGGTTACCAGCCGGTCCTGGCTCCATGGCATCAGAGTCAGACCGAGGCTCCTGTGGTGGAGGAATGGGTACAGCGCTCCAAGGACACCTGGAAAGCCGTTCAGGACTCATTACGGTTAGCGGGAGAACGGCAGAAGAGGAGCGCTGACCAGCACCGCAGTGAGACCCCCGTGTTTTCACCGGGGGACAGGGTCTGGCTCTCGACCCGAAACCTGTCCCTCCGCCTGCCCTGTCGGAAGCTGGGGCCACTGTGTGTGGGGCCGTTCAAAGTCCTGAGGAGAATAAACAAGGTGTGTTACAGGTTACAACTTCCTAGGTATTACCGTATTAACCCCTTGTTTCATGTGTCTCTCCGCAGGCCGGTGGTGGCTGGTCCCCTGCAAGAAGGTGAGGTGCCTGAGGTCCCTCCGCCCCCTTTGGACATCGAGGGGTCCCCGGCGTACACAGTTCGAGTCATTCTGGATTCGAGACGCCGGGTGGGGGGTCTACAGTACCTCGTGGACTGGGAGGGGTACGGCCCGGAGGAGAGATGCTGGGTTCCGGTGAGGGACATTTTGGACCCTTCTCTCCTGATAGAATTCCACCGCCTCCCCCCGGATCGCCCAGCACCTCGTCCTCCGGGTCGTCCTCGAGGACGGTGCCGGCGCGCTGCAGGAGCCGTGCGTCAGGGGGGGGGGGGTACTGTCACGAATTCCGCCGAGGTTGGCTCTCCTGCCCGTTCAGGCGGTGCTCGGCGGTCGTCCTCACCGTCCTACTAGCCACTACCGATCCCTTTTCGTGTATCTGTTGGTTTTGTCTGATTGGTTTCACCTGTGTGTTGTTTAGTTTATTAGTGTCTGTATATATAGTAGGTTGTCCCACCCTTGTTTTGTGCGGGATTGTTTATTTGTCATCGGTGTATCTTGTGTTCTTATTCTCCGGTTCGTCTTTTATCCTGTGTTGGATTGTTCACCCTGTGTGTATTGGGTTGACCGTGTTTCTTGTTCACCGGAGAATAAACTTTCATATCGCTATCTGCTCTCTGCGCCTGATTCCACCCACCTTGATTAGACGTGACACTCAAGAGATATCAACAACATCTGACAATAAACAAAAGAAGGGACCTCAAATCACATCAAAACCCAGACCATCCCATCACACCGTCTCTCAATCCCTCCATCCCTCCATCCCGAGAATGGAATGCATGCCAATCAGGACTGCTGAGAGATGGGGTTCAGGGATTCATGTTCAGGCATACATCTGATCATCCCTTCGTTCTGTTAATTTGTTGCACCAGATGTGAAAAGCGAAACAGGATGACCTTGCTCCTGGGGTTCCTGACCTGTCTCATCGGAAGCATTCTGCTATTGACAGTGACATGCTCTTTATAGGCTGTTTGAACCTTCAATCCCGTGTGTGACAGCGTGAGAGAGGCATGTGAAGTGGGAAGTCAGAAGTGTCCTCAGCGAAGTGAGTGAGTTAACGAACGTGCTCCTATATTGTCGAGGCAGAGTCATTTCTGCTTCGTCGCGACACAATACTCCACAGGAGACATCATAGAAATAGAATCATTAGATTATATTGCTGCGGGAGAAATATCAAGAGAAATTTCACTGTGTGGATGGAAGCAGTGTGCTTTACATTTAGACCTGTGATACTGTGTAAGACTGAATAAATTCAGGTGATCGCTGCTGTGCTTGCTCAAATCAAAAATGAATCCAATTTTCTGGGGCTTTTCAAGATGAGTGCAGCTTGCTTCTTTCTCGATGGCCATGTCTGTGGGAGTGTGACTCTGAAATGAAGCATATGAAATAACACTGGATACGGGGGTTGGACTCGACTGAGACTTCTAATAGATAGGATAGAGTCAGACGTGAATGTGGAGTTGACTAAGAGGGGGGGTTTATTGAACAGCTATTTCGTAGGAGAATGAAAAAGCAGTTGTGTTGACAATTGATCAATCTGAATGACATTCTGGGCCCCAATGGACACGCAATAGGCCTATATCCACCTAGTTCAAATATAACCACAGTTTTAAATACGGAATCCATTCAAATGTAATTCAGTGTCAACACTGGGGTTGCAGTGAATCAGAAAATGTACTACTTTACCTGGAAATCAAAATGTGGTTTCAATATAATATGGACCCCAATTAGATATGAATACAATGTGGACAAATTCAAATGAAGGGTAAACACGTTATGTTGGTGTAAACTATGTGGAATATGGTATTGGAGTCAAATCAATCCATCACTCAATACAGCATAGCTTAGCCTTGTTCAAAGTTACAGTCTGGGAATCTGTCCAATGGTCATTTTCCTTCTTGATATACACACATTACAAACACATGGCGGGGCTATCGTTTTCTGCTTTTCCGAATGCCAGTGTAGCTTTCATAGGAGTATGTCCTAACTCTTACCTTTCCAAGAAGAATCTTCAGATCAGGCTCATCCTTCCATCCATGGATGCAGAAGGAGGGAAGGCTCTAGGGAACAGACAGGGACTGCATTAGAGTTATTGGTCATCCCATCCCTCTGCTCAGGCTCAGGAGGGCCAGCAAAAACCAACTGCATTAGAGATTCTAATTTAGGAATGGCTCAGCACTCAGTAATCACTCAGGAAGAGTTCCACCATCTGATCACTGAGGAGAGGAGAGAGAGGAGATGCCTGAGAATTGTTTTATTTGCACATCTCCATGATGACCTCCGTGTGACTGGACGAGTGGCTTCACCAACACATCAACAATGTTTAAAAAACAACAGACGTACATATTTTCAAATTTAACGTATAAAGGATTGTTGAATGTAAAAAGCAATTTGCGGTTTCATTTTCTATTTCAATTGTTACCTGTTGTTTGTGTGGTGGCCATCACTAACACAGGTGGATGGAATTGGGTTGTTTGATTAAAGCCTACAGTGGTTCTCTTTTAAAAAGTTGCGTCGTACTGCAGCACAGCTTGCAGGCTGCCGCAAAATTCTCAGGCACATTATTTAAGTGTCAGCCATTGTTGCTAGTTAGTGCTAGTTTGACCACCAGAGGGCATCTTTGAGAAGGTTTTGACTGTTTTTAATATTGGCTGCAGAAGAGAATTTAAAACCTTTTTTTGTAAGAACATAGTATATGGGATTGGTTTTAAGAATTTGAGCTTAATTAACTGTATTAATATAATGGTGTTTCTATTCCAAGAAAAACAAAAAAATTATACAACAAGACCAGTCCCCATGCTCTGTCATTCAGTAATAATAATAATCGTTGGATCGGCACCCGGAACTCATTAAGAGGCGGCATCTATCTTCAGTCGAGTAATTCATTCCGAAAGGTTAAACCCATAGGTTTTAGGCCTGCAGTAGGTTATAATAAACTGAAAATTGGAATGTTAATTCATAAACCATGTGCCATGGAATCGATACATCAAAAATCTTTTCCCAACTATTTTGCAATCTATTTTTGCACAACTGTCAACGTTTTGGTCCATGGAACTGGTATATATATTTTTATTTATCACAATTTTCTTTAACCAATTTCGTTCTTTAATGCAGGGTCCACAGACTTACAAAGTTACTTACTTTTTTTTTTACATAAATTGAGTGAAATTAACTGAAACTAACTGGCATTAATGGCAACAATGGCTGACACTTAAATAACATGCCATAGAACTCAGCCCGCAAGCTGTGCTGCAGTATGACACAACTTTTAAAGGAAGAACCACTGTACATGCACAAATTGAATGTGAGATTGTGCACAACTCTAAGGTGGCTCATTTGTGGCTCATTTGGTAGAGCATGGCACTTGCAATGCCAGAATTGTGGGTTCTATTCCCATGGGGGACCAGTAGGAAGATGTATGCACTCACTACTTACTGTAAGTTGCTCTGGATAACAATGTCTGCTAAATTACTAAAATATAAAAACATGCAAATGCATTCAAAATGTTTTGGAACGTCGCTGACAGAAGTACAGTATCATCAATAGACCAGGGGTGTATTCATTCCACCCATTCTGTTTCTTAAAACTTCTTATGGCTGGGGGCAGTATTGAGTAGCTTGGATGAAAAAGGAGCCCAGAGTAAACTGCCTGCTACTCAGGCCCAGTTGCTAATATATGCATATTATTAGTAGATTTGGATAGAAAACACTCTGACGTTTCTACAACTGTTTGCATGATGTCTGCGAGTATAACAGAACTCATATGGCAGGCAAAAACCTGCGAAAAAAATCCAACCAGGAAGTGGGAAATCTGAGGTTTGTAGTTTTTCAACTCTTTGCCTATCGAATATCCAGTGTCTATGGGGCCAAATTCCACTTCCTAAGGCTTCCACTAGATGTAAACAGTCTTTAGAACCTTGTTTGATGCTTCTACTGTGAAGGAGGGGGGAATGGGAGCTGAATGAGTCAGTGGTCTGGCAGAGTGGCATGAGCTGGTCACGTGCATTCACGTGAGAGTTAGCTTGCGTTCCATTGCATTTCTTGAAGACAAAGGAATTCTCCAGTTGGAATATTATTGAAGATTCATGTTAAAAAATACTTCGTTTGACATGTTTCTACGGACTGTAACGGAACTTTTTTACTTTTCGTCTGGCCTGTGCGTCATGAATTTGGATTACTGGGCTAAACGCGCAAACAAAAAGGAGGTATTTGGACATAAATGATGGACTTTATCGAACAAATCAAACATTTATTGTGGTTACTGGGATTCCTGGGAGTGCATTCTGATGAAGATCATCAAAGGTAAGTGAATGTTTATAATGTCATTTCTGACTTCTGTTGACTCCACAACATGGATATGGCTTGATTTGTTGTCTGAGCGCTGTACTCAGCGCTGTTTTTCGGTAAAGTTTATTTGAAATCTGACACAGCGGTTGCATTAAGGATTTTAATTATGAGATTTCTGTTGTTTTGAATTTGGCGCCCTGCACTTTCACTGGCTGTTGTCATATCGATCCCGTTAGCGGGATTCAAGCGATAAGAAGTTTTAAACAGAAGCAAACGATACAAAACGGGGAGGGACTGAATTTGTCCAATAGAACGTTTCTCTGTTTGCTTCCATTTGGTTCTTAAACGATGTGATTCTTTATTCTAGAAAAAAACAAACAGTTTAAAAAGAAATCCACTCAAAAACAAAATGTTGTTATTTGTTTCATTTGTCCACTGTTGATACAAAACACATCACACTGTGACACTTTCTGTATTTTGAAAGTTCTATTTCTTGAAAACTTCACTGCTGACATGCAAAACATTTTGGGGCCGTATCAACAGTGGACTAATGAAGCAAATGCAAAAAGATAGTTTTTTTGTGGTATTTTCCTTTAAAGCAGTTGAGCTGAATACAAAATTACCTAGTGCTTCTTTAAAAAACTTCAAAGCCCAGCAAACACTGTTTTAATTATAGCATTGGCATGATGATGCTTAATTATGTTGAGCGTAATGTGTTGATTCCTTGTATTTCCTCTAAAGTGTTTTCATGTACTCCCCACATTGAAGTGGGAATGATACTGACAGGAATAGTGAGGCAAATGATCATCCTTCTCCAAAAGGCTTTTAAAATCATTGAGCACACCTGACCTGGAAATATGAGCTAACAATGCAGAAGCACAATCACTATTCTAACCAGAGAGAGAGAGAGAGAGGAGAGAGAGAGAGAGAGAGAGAGAGAGGAGAGAGAGAGAGAGAGAGAGAGAGAGAGAGAGAGAGAGAGAGAGAGAGAGAGAGAGAGAGAGACAGAGAGAGAGACAGAGAGAGAGAGAGAGAGAGAGAGAGAGAGAGAGAGAGAGAGAGAGAGAGAGAGAGAGAGAGAGAGAGAGAGAGAGAGAGAGAGAGAGAGAGAGAGAGAGAGGGGTATAGTACATGTTTAAGTAGTTTCATAGCTGCAACACATAGTCAAAGCAAAAATAGCACATAACAGCACATCAGATTTCAGCCACATTCACACAAGGCCTTGTGAAACAGCCCGTCTTGATTGACAGCTCAGCCCAACACTCAAGAGGAAGGGGCTGGAGGTCAAGGACCGCAATGTACATTCAAGTACTGAACAAATATGATTTATTTTCTGTGTCTCATGTGTTTCAGATCTGCATTGTTTGCTGTTTGGGGTTTTAGACTGGGTTTCTGTATAAGCACTGTGTGACATCTGCTGATGTAAAAAGGGCTTCATGAATACATTTCATTTGATTGACACCGATCAGAGATCACAGAGAGTGACGCAGATGAAGCCCGTTGAGATTGTTGCGACTGACCCATCATCTATATGCTTTCATATCATTACAGCACGTTGAGTTTCAAACCGACACAGGGTTGATGAACCCCTTTTCAATGAAATGGTAATGGTCTACTGATTAAAACAAGTTGCACGGATTTCATTTGTTAATTCATGAATCATAATGCCGTGACATGACATGATGATAGGATACAACACACTTGACAGATGCTAGAAGCGTATACTGTGGGAAACACACCGCACACACACACACACACACACACACACACACACACACACACACCACTGTGTTCATTAGTGGAGAACCCTGCCTGAAATGGAGCAATCAATCAATTAGACATTCTACTGTTACCAGCTGCATTAAAGTCAGTTAAATGTAACTAAATGTAATTGAAAATGTAATCTACGTAACAACGAAAGTCATTATTTAACAATAACTAGCAATGCTGCATACTCCAAGAAAGGTTCAAATCTCACCTTTATGGTAAAACATAGTTTAAAATGTAGTCACTTTTGAGGAAACAAGCTTAGGTACACAATATAAATATGATAAAAATATAAATATTTTCCTATTCAACAACACTCTATGAAGGCTTGAAATGACTTATACTCTAAATATAGTATAATCAAATTATAACTTGACTAACTATAAGATTTCACCTACCTCATAAGTATAACATACATATTTGAAAATTTATTATTTCTGAAAGGTCTCTCTTGATCAAAACATCTACCCCCATCGCTGTGACCGTCTCAGAGAGCTCTGGCTTGGCTTTCTGAACTCATTAGGTATTCACCTTTTAATTCATATTAATAATGTCCAAACAGAATGTGTCTTTTTGTTTAAAATCTATGAATTATTTTTGATTAATGGCTATAAATTGATCTCTGAATGTGCTACAGTGACAACCCCCCCCCCCCGCTGCGCTACGATGTAAGGATTCCAGACGCTTTGTCAGGGTTCACTGTGACATAGGGTTCAGCCAGGAGTTGATGGACAGTCAGATGAGCGAATGAAATGGTAGGAGGGACATCCCATCTTCAAGTGGTTTCAGATTTCACATCCTATGTTACACAGGCTCACAGATCGATCCATAAGCAGAAATATTGGTGGGAACCGGTACCAGAACCACGCAGGTCCCTTAAACAGGGGACTTTACATCTAAGAGTTTGATTAATTAAGAGTCGTAGTGCCCTTACTCCATTTCTGCTCTCACACAATACTAAACAAGCCAGAAGTTCTCTTCTCTTCCAAGATCACAGGCATGGAACATGTATTATAGATGAATGTCAAATAGACAGGGAGTATTATTCCCAAAGTGTCAGTGGGTGGATGGGGAGGGAAGCCAGCCAAGGCATCAACAATAAGCCATTTTGGGGACAGGTCGGAGTTGGTGAGCTGCTCTTTCTGGCTTCTCAGCCAAGCTCTTTAACAGTGTGATACATTTCTGTGGCACCCCCCCCTCCCTGAACAGCTTGCAAAATTCAGAGCAGTGCAATATGAGTGAGGAAGAAAGTAGGGAGAAGTGGCTGAGCACATGTGAGCGTTAGTGTGAGAGACACAAGTGCTTTTGTCAGCCAGGAGAAATGGGATTATCAGCCAACAGTATGGTCCCACTGGAGAGAGAGAGAGGAGCTCAAGAGAGAGAGAGAGAGAGAGAGAGAGGTGATGTGTGTTTGCCTGAGTGAAAGAGATTGAAGTGAGTGAGAGAGTGAAGAGTGTGAGCAAGAGTCCCTATGCATAAAATATAGGTCAGAGATTGCCTATAAGAGAGAGAGAGATTGTTCAGCATGATACAATATCATGCCAAGCAGTAGTCATATGCTTAATTATCCGGAGTGCAATTATAGTACTTTAAAGTGGGGTAGGGGGAATGGAGAGAGATCGGTGTGAGATGTAGCAGGAGAGGAAGTGAAGGAGAGGGATAAAGAAAAACAGGGAGAGAGGGAATGGGGAAGAAAGTGAACACTGAGCGATTGAGAGAAAGGGAGGTGGTGTGAGGACTCCCAGTAGAAGGCATAGGACCAGAGAACAAGGGGGGACAAATTGAAAATGTCTGGAGATTTCACTCAACCCTGGCACTCCCTAATATGATTCCACATGAGCTGACATGTGAAGAGATGAGGAGGAGAAGAAGTGACTGGACTCCTGAAAAGCAGCAGACTCACTCACCCGCCATTGCTGACTAACACGTCCAGATCACTGATAACAGACTAACACGTCCAGATCACTGATAACAGACTAACACGTCCAGATCACTGATAACAGACTAACACGTCCAGATCACTGATAACAGACTAACACCTCCAGATCACTGATAACAGACTAACACCTCCAGATCGCTGATAACAGACTAACACCTCCAGATCACTGATAACAGACTAACACCTCCAGATCACTGATAACAGACTAACACGTCCAGATCACTGATAACAGACTAACACGTCCAGATCACTGATAACAGACTAACACGTCCAGATCACTGATAACAGACTAACACCTCCAGATCACTGATAACAGACTAACACCTCCAGATCACTGATAACAGACTAACACGTCCAGATCACTGATAACAGACTAACACGTCCAGATCACTGATAACAGACTAACACGTCCAGATCACTGACAACAGACTAACACCTCCAGATCACTGATAACAGACTAACACGTCCAGATCACTGATAACAGACTAACACCTCCAGATCACTGAAAACAGACTAACACCTCCAGATCACTGATAACAGACTAACACGTCCAGATCACTGACAACAGACTAACACCTCCAGATCACTGACAACAGACTAACACCTCCAGATCACTGACAACAGACTAACACCTCCAGATCACTGAAAACAGACTAACACCTCCAGATCACTGAAAACAGACTAACACCTCCAGATCACTGATAACAGACTAACACGTCCAGATCACTGATAACAGACTAACACCTCCAGATCACTGATAACAGACTAACACCTCCAGATCACTGATAACAGACTAACACGTCCAGATCACTGATAACAGACTAACACCTCCAGATCACTGATAACAGACTAACACGTCCAGATCACTGACAACAGACTAACACGTCCAGATCACTGATAACAGACTAACACCTCCAGATCACTGACAACAGACTAACACCTCCAGATCACTGATAACAGACTAACACCTCCAGATCACTGAAAACAGACTAACACCTCCAGATCACTGATAACAGACTAACACGTCCAGATCACTGATAACAGACTAACACGTCCAGATCACTGATAACAGACTAACACGTCCAGATCACTGATAACAGACTAACACCTCCAGATCACTGACAACAGACTAACACCTCCAGATCACTGATAACAGACTAACACCTCCAGATCACTGATAACAGACTAACACCTCCAGATCACTGATAACAGACTAACACCTCCAGATCACTGACAACAGACTAACACCTCCAGATCACTGACAACAGACTAACACCTCCAGATCACTGACAACAGACTAACACGTCCAGATCACTGATAACAGACTAACACCTCCAGATCACTGATAACAGACTAACACCTCCAGATCACTGACAACACACTAACACCTCCAGATCACTAAAAACAGGCGCGATAGCGAAACGCGTGTCTCATCCAATAGTCTCGAGTCAATTTGTGAGTTTAATAAAGGTCTCTCCCTCTCTCTCTCTCTCTCTCTCTCTCTCTGAGTTGAGGGTGTCCTATTTTCATTTTCATTACTCAGGTTAATTCAATCCCCACACAAATATGTGTGTGTGGGCGTGGGAGAGAATGTGTGTGCGTGTGCATGCACCCTTTGCCATCCTTTCTCCTAGATAGCAGAGTGTCACATGGGCCTCAAGTTAATCTAATCAGCCAATAGGAGCACAGATGGGGCCGGGCACCAGATAGAAATGAGAATGACTGCATCTTGGTTTGCAGAGCTGGGAGACATGAAGCGCTCATCATTACCACTGAGCTACAGCTCAGCTGCCGGTGGTAGCTAGCTTTCCACCAAAGCTATTCTTCATGGTGCAGAGCAATACATTTCTCTCTGTCTCATCAGAGCATTACACACAGCATACATGCTCTGTCAACAATCCATCTTGGGTAGGTATCAGCTCCAAGGCATACGGCATTTGAAGAAGCCCTTTGAAATAAACTGCTATTTTCTACTTTCTGAGAACTGGTTTTCTTAGAACTTTCCAATGAAATTCTCACCTGAAAAAGGTCTTCAAACTCCAGCAGCCAATGTAATGTAAGGGATATAGGACCCAAAGTTGACATAATCAATCTGGGACACACACATTACAAGGCCAGTTAGATGAGTCTTCTTTAAAATCCTGTGAGGAAAACCTTTGACCTTTACCCAGCACCGGTCAAACCTGACCATCCACGACCAACTGAGCCGTAACTGATCCCAAATGGAGACATTTTCCTCTAAAACCCCACTGTGAAAGGTGTAACAGAGAGGTCACAGAGCCCGATCAGAGAGCTAATGACAGCTACCAACCAATCGGCTGACATTCTCAACAATGATATACTAGGGAGGACAGTTACTCCATTCCAAATGGTGTGTGTGTGTATGTGTATTGTGATAAGTATGTGATTTCCATTATTATATCAAATGTAATTGCATTGTCATAGTTTTGGCACATGGAACAAACAATGTTCCTTTATTCCGTGTAGAGCAGCCACGTTTTGCCGAGGCATCAGGTAAGCACTAGACAACTTCCACATAGTGTGGAGGTCTTATTAACCAACTCTGGGACAACAGGATAAAGCATGTCTCACACACTCAGTCTGAAACCACAGCCCCTGGCTGAGGAAAGAACAAAGAGAGAGAGAGAGAGAGAGAGAGAGAGAGAGAGAGAGAGAGAGAGAGAGAGAGAGAGATGAGAGGATGTGAATGAGATGCAGGTGTGTGTGTGTGTGTGTGTGTGTGTGTGTGTGTGTGTGTGTGTGTGTGTGTGTGTGTGTGTGTGTGTGTGTGTGTGTGTGTTTCACTTTAATATGATTATGACCCATTAATAACAGGGCAACGGTAATAACAGGGAAAACATTACGTATAATAGCAAATCTGGAGACCTGAAAAGGGAATTGAGTTGTAATTCTATGTATTTTTCATAAGCCGGGGCAAACTTCCCGATTTTGACAGGGAGGCATTCAACAACTGAGCCTTGTGTTATTTATAATAAATTATATAATCATATTTATAGCTGCTCTCTCTCTCTCTCTCTCTCTCTCTCTCTCTCTCTCTCTCTCTCTCTCTCCCCTTCTTTATTCTTGGGTTATTCAAAGTGCTTGCATAATAAATGGCGGAGTCTTGATCTTTTAAAAAATTCAAATGGGCGATGTAAGATGCATTTCACAACCTCCGAAAACCACATGCGATTTGAAACAAGGCCTGCCAACGGAGAGACCGATGCCTTCACATCAAAGCAGTGAGAACAATCAGGGTGGGCCTCTCTGCCTTTTCCCCATTACCCAGGCTCAAGAAAGCAACACGGACAGGATAGATCTCTTGAAAGGGAGAAACGGGTCTAGTGAGAAAATTCTACATGAAACATATTCACATTTGAGAGTGTTGTGTTGTTCTCTTTTGACTAAGAATATAATATCTAGATTACATTACAATCAAGCCACATGTATAGAGACATGAGTAGAGGATGGTTGGAACTCACCAGGGATGCTGGGAAATGGCACCATTTTGTAAGTTCAATAGAGTTATCCGACTCAAATGGTTCTGTTATATTTCACAGATCAATAGGTTTGGAATGAGCTAATTTATCTCTTCCGTTGGTTCAACCCGATGTTTTCACAATCCAAGGAGGTGATTGTAATGGAAGTGCCTTTAAACACCCAACACTACCGCCACCCACAAATGTATTTGATGCAATTTCTCGTGTCTGTTTGCCACATGAAATCAAATCAAGACGTAGAGAGGTGAAGTTGACGTTAGAGACAGCAAAGACGCAAGCAAAAGAACATTTCCCCCTCACTAGGGCCTCACGAACGGTTTCCATGGATATACCCTCACCTGCTCTGTTTATTAAAACAAATTATTCTGATTGAAACCGTTGTTACCACACCTGCCATATCTCCTCTAGTAACAAACAGCAATTACTTCCAGAGGCTAGAATCGTTTACAAAACCTGTCAATAGGGAATGGGGAAACTGAATGCATTTATCCGAAATGTGTCTTCCGCATTTAACCCAACCCCTCTACAATATGTTATGGTTAGAGATAACTGTTATTGGTTCCCTCCCTGATTACGAGACGACGGGTAGGCTAAAATGGATTATATGGAGCAGATCCCAGGTGGTCCCAGGTGTTAGCCTTATCAGGCTTATCACCAAAGATTACTTTCCCGTTTCCTCATATTCGAGATGAGCACATATGTTTGGCCAAGCAGGAAGTGGAGATGGTGTACAATACGCAATGTGTCATAACAGGATATCTGTTTATTTGACATTTTGCAGGATGAAATCTCTTGTTTTCAAGAGTGTAAATAAAACATGTTAATCGAAAATCAACAAGAATAATATAGTGATGGGTTCTGACCTATAAACGTCAAACATCCTTAATCATATCGCAGAGGGAGAGAGAGGGAGGCTGGACCTGTAAATACTGTCAGAACATGTTATTGTTCGACCTCAGGGACCCTCTGGGGAGGAGTGAGGAATGTGGGGCTGAGGTCAGGTCAGATGACGTGAGGAAGAACAGCTATCACTGGATAGCAACAAAGGTGTGTTGGCTGTTCAGATGTTTAAGGAGGGGCTCAGTATAGGAGAAAGGGTTAAATACTCGGGCTTGTTTGAATATATTCCTCGTCTTATGCAGCTGAATGACCCAGCGGGGTCTGGGCTTTAATAAGCGTCCGTGAGTTTTTTACTCTATTTATTTACAACCTAACAATGGTAACTACTATCTTATAATTATATTAATAATAATACAAATGACATAATAATAATACAAAAAGAAAATATACATTAACAGTATAAAAAACGACTAATAGTCCTACAACTAATACAAACTAATACAAACTATTGCTGCAACTACTAATACAACTAATAGAACTACTGCTAGAACTACTAATACAACTAATATAACTACTGCTAGAACTACTAATACAACTAATATAACTACTAATACAACTAATATAACTACTGCTAGAACTACTAATACAACTAATATAATTACTGCTAGAACTACTAATACAACTAATATAATTACTGCTAGAACTACTAATACAACTTCATAAAAAATACTGCCACAACTACTAATATAACTAATATAACTACTGCTAGAACTACGAATACAACTTCATACAAAAATACTAATAAAAATACTGCCACAACTACTAATGCAACTAATAAAAAATACTGCCACAACTACTAATACAACTAATATAACTACTGCTAGAACTACTAATACAACTAATATAATTACTGCTAGAACTACTAATAAAACTAATAAAAAATACTGCCACAACTACTAATAGAACTAATATAACTACTGCTACAACTACTAATACAACTAATATAATTACTTGCTAGAACTACTAATATAACTAATAAAAAATACTGCCACAACTACTAATACAACTCATAAAATCAACAGTTACAACTACTAATATAACTAATACATAATACAGCTACAACTACTAATGCAACTAATAAAAACTACTGCTACAACTACTAATATAACTAATACAAAATACTGTTATAACACTAATACAACTAATAAAGACTACTACTACTGTCTTAATCAAAATGACAGATGGCCTCTTATCCGCTCATCGTTCCCTTATGCCATAGTTTGTACATCTCAGTTGTCAGTAGAAACCACATTAGTTTAAACAAGTCAGCCATATCAGCTGTTTTTTTAAAAGGCAGTAAACGAGGCTGAATGAACTGTTTCGCTGCCAAACAAGGCTCCACTGATAGCCAGATGTAGCAGTGGTAAGGGTTCACTCCATGGTGCTGAAAAGAAAGCTCTGCTGTTGGGACAGCTCTATGTTGGCCCTAACAGTTTGCGGGCCCTGCTCACCATTATAGTGCATTATAGTGCAATTAATGTATTGTTTAGTGTTGTGTAGTGGCTTTGCTGGCATGCATACACATATTTTTTTTATCCCCAAGAGCTACATGCTAAAAATGCTCTCCATGGGGCAGGGGTTGAGTATATGTGTTAGTGCTGGGGATGTTGGGTGTGTGGTTGGCAATGCAGGGTGTGTCAGTGGTATGTATGATGTTTGTATGATTGTTAGTGTCAGGAATGTTGTGTGTTTTGAGAAGTTGTTGGTTTGTGTGTGTGTGTGTGTGTGTGTGTGTGTGTGTGTGTGTGTGTGTGTGTGTGTGTGTGTGTCTTCAGGGTGGAGAGGACGATGGTCCTCATCTCCTCCAGCTGTCTCTTCAGGGACTGGCTGTAGTGCTCTCTCCTGACGAGTTCCTCCTTCATGCAGTTCATCTCCATCCGCAGATCCTGGTTTGCCTCTTTAACCTGCCTTACAGCACAGCACGACTGTTGTATCTGTGCTGTTAGCTGGCTGCAGGTCAGTGGGTCAGGTTTGGTCTGTTTGCTGGAGACGCTGCAGAAGGTCTTTTCATTAAAGACGGTGTAGTCTCCCTGTTATTTCTGTTCCTATGTCCATACTGGTGTAGCACTGAGAAATAACAAAGTATGGGCATGCATTCTAAGTGACACTGGATCCACATATCAGTGTGGATGACGGATCACCACCTCAAGCTGAACCTCGGCAAGATGGAGCTGCTCTTCCTCCCGGGGAAGGACTCGCCATGATCTCGCCATCACGGTTGACAACTCCATTGTGTCCTCCTCCCAGAGCGCTAAGAACCTTGGCGTGATCCTGGACAACACCCTGTCGTTCTCAACTAACATCAAGGCGGTGGCCCGTTCCTGTAGGTTCATGCTCTACAACATCCGCAGAGTACGACCCTGCCTCACACAGGAAGCGGCGCAGGTCCTAATCCAGGCACTTGTCATCTCCCGTCTGGATTACTGCAACTCGCTGTTGGCTGGGCTCCCTGCCTGTGCCATTAAACCCCTACAACTCATCCAGAACGCCGCAGCCCGTCTGGTGTTCAACCTTCCCAAGTTCTCTCACGTCACCCCGCTCCTCCGCTCTCTCCACTGGCTTCCAGTTGAAGCTCGCATCTGCTACAAGACCATGGTGCTTGCCTACGGAGCTGTGAGGGGAACGGCACCTCAGTACCTCCAGGCTCTGATCAGGCCCTACACCCAAACAAGGGCACTGCGTTCATCCACCTCTGGCCTGCTCGCCTCCCTACCACTGAGGAAGTACAGTTCCCGCTCAGCCCAGTCAAAACTGTTCGCTGCTCTGGCCCCCAATGGTGGAACAAACTCCCTCACGACGCCAGGACAGCGGAGTCAATCACCACCTTCCGGAGACACCTGAAACCCCACCTCTTTAAGGAATACCTAGGATAGGATAAGTAATCCTTCTCACCCCCCTTTAAGATTTAGATGCACTATTGTAAAGTGACTGTTCTACTGGATGTCATAAGGTGAATGCACCAATTTGTAAGTCGCTCTGGATAAGAGCATCTGCTAAATGACTTAAATGTAATGTAAATGTAAATGACTACAGGCGGGCAGAACAGGCCCCCATTAAAATCGACGGGGCTGTAGTGGAGCGGGTCGAGAGTTTCAAGTTCCTTGGTGTCCACGTCACCAACAAACTATCATGGTCCAAACATACCAAGACAGTCGTGAAGAGGACAAAACCTTGAAAATATTTGCCATGGGTCCCCAGATCTTCAAAATGTTCTGCAGCTGCACCATCGAAAGCATCACCGCCTGGTATGGCAACTGCTCGGCATCTAACCACAAGGCGCTACAGAGGGTAATGCGAATGGCAGTTCCTCACTGGGGCCAAGCTCCCTGCCATCCAGGACCTATATAATAGGCGGTGCCAGAGACTCCAGTCACCCAAGTTATAGACTGTTTTCTCTGCTACCACACGACAAGCGGTGCCGGAGCGCCAAGTCTATGACCAAAAGGCTCCTCAACAGCTTCTAGCCCCAAGCCATTAGACTGCTGAACAATTCATAAAATGTCCACCAGACAATTTACATTGACCCCCCCTCCCTTTTGTACACTGCTGCTACTCCCTGTTTGTTTGTTACCTATGCATGGTCACTTCGCCCCCACCTACATGTATAGATTACCTCAACTAGCCTGTACCCCGCACACTGACTCGGTCCTTCTCCTTCTTCTTGAACTGCACTTTTGGTCAAGGGCTTGTAAGTAAGCATTTCACTCTAAAGCCTATATTTGTTGTATTCGGCGCATGTGACAAATACAGTTTGATTTGATTTGATTTATAGTATATGTTTTATTTTCTAGTCAATTATTCAGCACCTGGGATTGAGAGAATCATTGCTGAGTGGCAAAGTTCAATAAAACGAGTGGTAATGAAAACAGTAGACCTGAAACCAATAACCACAATATCCATACACCTGCAAGAATCCCCTTCCCAGACTGAACGGTTGGATGGATGAATAAAAACAAAGCCCTCAGGGTCGAAACACTGCACATGGAACCATTCAACAGTGTGTGGTTACCTTTCTTACTGTAATGAAAATATACACCTTGGACCAAAGGGATGGTGATGGTCACTGCATTGTCTCTGATTTCCTCCTCTCCCATTGGATAACGGACTTTGGCCTGGCTACCCCACAGCACAGCATCAGCAATATATCTAATGAATGGCAGTCTGTATGACAACATGGGAATTAGCCCAGACTGGTGACCAATAGTAGCCGACTGAATGGTCAATTGATCCTAAATAGAGAGATGGACAGAAGCTCGTGCGCATGCGCACACGCACACTGATCCACATCAATTATTGGCCATTCCATTATGCCACAGCATGGAGACGCACTGAGCCCGTTACACCCATCTGGGAGTTTATCTAGCATCCTATTGGATGTCGTCTTAAGCATCTCAGCAAATGGGGTGTGTAATAGGGCAGTGTGTTGGAGTGTGTTATAGGGGAGGTTTTTGGTCCGTAGACTGGACTGGCATTATCATGTCCACTGCACTGTATACTGAGAGATTCCGTGGAATTTAATTGTGTAGACTAGATGGAATTAAGTCAATCAAGGGAATGAGGATACAAGGGAGGAGTGGGCTGACTCCCCACACATCTGATAACTTATTATCATCCTCCTCCAAATGAAGGGTTATTCCATAACGTTCTGACATTAAAAACGTTCTACTGCAATAGATAACAATTAAGTTTCTGTGTCTGTATGTGTGTGTGTGTGTGTGTGTGTGTAAGTTTGTCTCTGTCTCAGTGTGTGTCTCAGTGCGTATGTGGTCCTAGGCAGGGTGTCATGTCTGCTTGTGATTCCTGACACGCACCCGTCGCGATGCCTTAAGTGTGGCTTAGAGATTCTTATCCCTAGAACTACCTCTTCTCTTCATCCCTTCTTCTCTTTCCCACTCTCACCTCTTTAGGTCTCATCACACTCTCTTCCTTTAGGGGAGAGAAGGAGAGAGGGAGATGAAGAGAGCAAAAGAGAGAGGGAACGAGGAAAAGAGAGAGAGAGCCTGGTAAAGAATGGATAGGATATACAGTATATCAGCAGGATAGGCCCCTTTATGCCTTAGGAATGGTAAAATGAGAAATGGCAACCCACTGCCTGTACAATGAAAACAGTAGACCTGAAACCAATAACCGCAATATCCATACACCTGCAAGAATCCCCTTCCCAGACTGAACGGTTGGATGGATGAATAAAAACAAAGCCCTCAGGGTCGAAACACTGCACATGGAACCATTCAACAGTGTGTGGTTACCTTTCTTACTGTAATGAAAATATACACCTTGGACCAAAGGGATGGTGATGGTCACTGCATTGTCTCTGATTTCCTCCTCTCCCATTGGATAACGGACTTTGGCCTGGCTACCCCACAGCACAGCATCAGCAATATATCTAATGAATGGCAGTCTGTATGACAACATGGGAATTAGCCCAGACTGGTGACCAATAGTAGCCGACTGAATGGTCAATTGATCCTAAATAGAGAGATGGACAGAAGCACGTGCACTCGCTCGTGCGCATGCGCACACAGTAAACTGGTCCCTAACAGGTCCTACTGGCCCAAAGCCAGTAAACTGGTCCCTAACAGATCCTACTGGCCCAAAGCCAGATCCTCTGATCTTCCGATCCTACATCAGACTTGAATTTTTCAACGGTTGTCGAAGCCCAGAGAATAAAAGTCGGCAATTTACGGCCTGATATTTCTGTTGTTAATCACTACCAAAGAGCTTGTTTCATGTCCAAATAGATGGATATTAGCAATGTAATGACCAGAAGCTACATTCATCATGGCGGCTTTGCCTTTGCTTTGTCTTTCTTTTTTAACCCGTCGAGGTCAGCACGTTCCCTCTGTTAGCCTTATAGGTTTAGCATTTCATCTAATCTGACCTGACTTTCTTCCCCTTTAGGGACTCTTGCCTGATTTATGAGTGGAAGGTAATAGTCTCTCCCCTTCCTTAATGTGTTCTGCTGTTAGACGGGTCATGGATTTAGCCTTGTGCCTTTGTCCCTATAGCAATAACCCAATGTTATTATGGAGTCAGACAAAATGTCAGTTTCACCTTGATAAAATGTTGACATATAGCTAGCTACATTAGATCCTGTTCTGCGCTAGCATGTGATGATATTATATTGGAAGTTATCCCACACAAGAAAATGTATGTACTAAACCTGCTGACTTCCAAAGGATTAATCCAAATTTGAAAACTATAAAATGTAGGAGATTTCAAATGCTTGGGGATACCTGGCTATAGTAAACATGTAGGATTTAGCTGTGGGAGTCTGTCAGTTCCATATGCTTGACAGCATTATGTTCACTGTTACAGAGTGAGAACTATAGCCGTGAGTGGAGGTAGAGCCTTGCGTGTCTTTCTGACTATGGTATATGTACAATATCAATGCATTAATATACAGTACAGCATAGATGTGATGTATCTAACCAGTGGCACAGCTAAACGCATTGTGAAGCCTATATGGCAGTAATAAGAAGTGGCATTTTGACTCTGATGTTCTTCTCTCCTGTGTTTGACTCACGCACTTCGTGCAGGCAGGCAGCCGGAGAATCTATGGTCGCCTTAAAATACTATTTGTTTCAAATGCTTCGTTTCTCCCTCTGAAGATCTGACGTGCGACTTGAAAAAGTTAGAGCTCGTCGGGAACTTCTCAACCTACATTCTTTCAGATCATTTTTTTTGGAGGGTGCTTTCAAATCTCAAATATTTGATTATTAATTGAATCGTCTATGGTAACGGGCATCTGCTGCTGTAAGGTCAATTTGAGGGGTTTTCTAGACTAAGTCCATGATTCTGCATACCAGCAGAGAACATAAGCAACTCATTACCGACTAACAGAAATAGTCCCAAATTTAAAACAACCTGCTAACAAGTCATTATGTAACGGATGTGAAACGGCTAGCTTAGTTAGCGGTGCGCGCTAAATAGCGTTTCAATCGGTTACGTCACTTGCTCTGAGACCTTGAAGTAGTAGTTCCCCTTGCTCTGCAAGGGCCGCGGCTTTTGTGGAGCGATGGGTAACGATGCTTCGTGGGTGACTGTTGTTGATGTGTGCAGAAGGTCCCTGGTTCGCGCCCGGGTATGGGCGAGGGGACGGTTTAAAGTTATTCTGTTACAATTACAAAACATGAAACAAACAACCCAGTCATAAACTCAACATGAAACCGTACGGACTACACAGCTTAGCGACACTGGAACACAGCAGGAGAGGAGGATGAGAGACAAAGCTGAGGCAGTGCCACTGCAGACTAATGATCTGCTCAGGGATTTTCATCTGGAGCTTCAACAGGCTCTGGGAGAGAGAGAGAGAGAAGAGGAGGAGGAGATGACAGGAGGAGGGGACCTCCCATGGGACCAACCACCTCCAACCCTCCTCTCTTTCTAACCCCCTTTGTTTGTTGCTCACTCATTCCCACTCGAGCACGGAGGTATGAGGAGAGGAGTGATAGAATATCCCCCTCTCTTGTAGAGGAGGGAGGGTTATTGAGAGTTCCATATAGAAAAGTTCTGGGATCATTTCATTATGGAAATTCATAAGGTTGTGAGAGAAAGGTAGGGAGATAGTGACAGGTGTATGCAGAAAGTGCCTTCAGAAAGTATTTATGCCCCTTGACTACATTTTGTTGCTTTACAGCCTGAATTCAAAATGGATTCAAAATTATTTTTTTTCACCCATCTACACACAATACCCCATAGCGACAAAGTGAGAACAAGTTTTTAGAAGTGTTTGCAAATTTATTGGCAATGAAACATAGAAATATCTCATTTACAAACAGTACCAGTCAAAACTTTGAACACACCTACTCATCCAGGGTTTTTCTTTATTTGTACTATAAGACATCAAAACTATGAAATAACATATGGAATCAAGTAGCAACCAAAAGAAGTGTTTAACAAACCAAACATAGATTTGAGATGTTTCAAAGTAGCCACTCTTTGCACACTCTTGGCATTCTCTCAACCAGCTTCATGAGGTACTGTAGTCACCTGGAAGGCATTTCAATTAACAGGTTTACCTTGTTAAAAGTTAATTGTGGAATTTCTGTCCTTTTTAATGCGTTCGCTCCAGTCAGTTGTGTGTTGACAAGGTAGGGGTGGTATACAGAAGATAGCTCTATTTGGTAAAAGTCCATATTATGGCAAGAACAGCTCAAATAAGCAAAGAGAAACGACAGTCCATCATTACTTTAAGACATGAAGGTCAGTCAATGCCTTAATAACACATTGTACACTCTTGGCATTCTCTCATCTAGCTTCACCTGGAATGCTTTTCCAACTGTCTTGAAGGAGTTCTCACATATGCTGAGCACTTGTTGGCTGCCTTTCCTTCACTCTGCGGTTCAACTCATCCCAACACCATCTCAATTGGGTTGAGGTCAGGTCTTCTGATGCACTACTCCATTACTCTCCTTCTTGATCAAATAGCCCTTACACAGCCTGGAGGTGTGTTGGGTCATTGTTTTTTATTTCTCTATTTGGTTAGGTCAGGGTGTGATTTGGGGTGGGCATTCTATGTTGTGTATTTCTATGTTGGCCTGATATGGTTCCCAATCAGAGACAGCTGTTTATCGTTGTCTCTGATTGGGGATCATATTTAGGCTGCCATTTTTCCCACTTTCTGGTGTGGGATCTTGCCTACATTGAGTTGCCTGAGTGCACAACAGTAGTGTCATGTTTCGTTTCTTGTTGTTTTTGTTCAGTGAGTTTAGGTTTATTAAAATTATGTGGAACTCTACTCACGCTGCGTCTTGGTATCATTACTACGAACGTGACACTGTATGTGTGGGATACAAAGAATAAGTAGTCATTGAGTACTTTGACTCAAGACATTTCAGCTTTTCATTTTTGTATTAATTAGCACAAATGTCTAAATTTCATAATCTCACTTTAACATTTATGGGGCATTGTGTGTGGGCCAGTGACAATTGAATCCATTTTAAATTCAGGCTATAACACAACAAAATGTGGAAAAAGTCATGTGTGGAGGCACTGTATATACAGATGCCATGCATAAGAAGAGGTGTGCATCCGTGCCAATGAGTGCGCATGTGTGTATGCAAGTGTGTGTATACAAGTATGTGTACAGTATGTGTGTGTGTGTGCCATCCCCTGTGATTTTCATGAAGGATGGGTCTCAGAGTTGTGTGAAAGTATGGACAGATCTGACCACATTAAAACACACACAGTAAGCTATTAGGTCTCCAGAGATCCTCAGGGATATTTCTGCTAAGTAAATCACATACTGTACGATATAGTACGGTACATCCGTTAGCAAAAGGCCAAGGGGGATCTTATGTGATAATAATGTTCTCTGTGTATTAACAAGGCCATTAACGTCAGACCCAGAATGAAAGTATTTTAGAAAGAAGGCAATAGTTGTGTAAAATCAACATTGATACTCAATAAATTCGTAGAAAAGGGTTCTATGCCTCAATCAAATTTGCGTACATAATTATAAACAAAGTGTAGGGTCAAAACTCATACACAGATTGCATCATAAAACTCCTGTTTGACGAGTTTATGAAAAGTAATTAATGCGCTATCAAGCAGAATGAAAACAAGGTCTCTCTCTCCTTCTCTCGCTCTCTCCCTCTTCTAAGTGAGTTCACAAATTATGATTATTTGGCAATTTACTGTGTCAGTTCATCCCATTTACTGTGTCAGTTTACCCCATTCACTGTGTCAGTTCACCCCATTCACTGTGTCAGTTCACCCCATTCACTGTGTCAGTTCACCCCATTCACTGTGTCAGTTCACCCCATTCACTGTGTCAGTTCACCCCATTCACTGTGTCAGTTCACCCCATTCACTGTGTCAGTTCACCCCATTCACTGTGTCAGTTCACCCCATTCACTGTGTCAGTTCACTCCATTCACTGTGTCAGTTCACCCCATTCACTGTGTCAGTTCACCCCATTCACTGTGTCAGTTCACCCCATTCACTGTGTCAGTTCACCCCATTCACTGTGTCAGTTCACTCCATTCACTGTGTCAGTTCACCCCATTCACTGTGTCAGTTCACCCCATTCACTGTGTCAGTTCACCCCATTCACTGTGTCAGTTCACTCCATTCACTGTGTCAGTTCACCCCCCATTCACTGTTCACCCCATTCACTGTGTCAGTTCACTCCATTCACTGTGTCAGTTCACCCCATTCTCTGTGTCAGTTCACCCCATTTACTGTGTCAGTTCACCCCATTCACTGTGTCAGTTCACCCCATTCACTGTGTCAGTTCACCCCATTCACTGTGTCAGTTCACCCCATTCACTGTGTCAGTTCACCCCATTCACTTTGTCAGTTCACCCCATTCACTGTGTCAGTTTACCCCATTCAGTTTTCCACACTTACTGTGCAAATCCACACTACTTTACCATTACACAAAAAAAGTTGAATGTCAAAATTGTTTTTTAAGTCAACCCTTTGTCTTACCTTAAACTATTGAGAAACCCAATTACGGAAATGTCAAGGTGTATCTTTTACGCTTGTCAAGTATATCCCTGGCCCATTAGTAATTTAACATGCAGCCCTTTGTAACATGGCTCTTGCATTTGCAGAGGATGAGATTTCTTCAAAACAACACCTCCCTTCTTTAAACACAAGAAGACAAGAGCAGTGTAGTGGAGGTAGAGCTGTGTAAGACATACAAAGTCAATTGGGAAGCCAATCATGCGGCCCGGTGCATTAAAGATAACAAGACTGTTAGAGGAATGGAGTGTAAAGACAAAAACAAACGCCTCACATATCTTGTCCAACTTGTTTAAGAAGAGGACTTTGTTTCTTAACCTTGAGTACCTGGTCTTGCCACAAGGGGTACTTGGAAAATCCATAGGTGCATAAGCCTAATGATCAGTTGCACATGAGCGGGGACTTCAAGAAGGGTGTATAGTGACCAAAACAACTTCAGAACCACTGCCCTACGCTGTACCATCTGCCTCTGAGCCGGCCATTTTCCGGCCCAGTCTCTCCCATCTGTCCTCTCTATCTTCTGGCAGGAACAGTCCTGCTGAGCTGAGCGAGGAACAAACTACGACTGGCAACGAGTCACTCTGAGAGACTCCAAGCCTCTGGAGGGTTGAAAGACCATTTGTTCATTGGCTCCCGTGACTCCCCTCGCAAAACAGAAAAGCATCGGAGTCATGCAAATGTCGCTACATGGAACTTCCTTTTGCTGAGTCTCTGATTCACGGGGGCACGCTTGCTTTTCTGTGAAGTGAAACTGCTCTCCTCTCTCTGGATCAGAGTCACGCAAAGGGGATAGTAGAGCATCGGATGGAGAGCATAGTAAGCAAAAAGGACAGTAATTGAAAAAGAAAAAGAGGGAGGGAGGTTGAGCTCAGAGGGGAATATGGCTTTGAAAGGCGCAGCAGAGTGGATGGGAGGAAGAGTATGAAGGCAGGGGTGTACTTGAAATTGCTACTAGCGTCATTTTGGGGGGTATCTGTATTTTACTATACAATTAATATTTTTGTACTACTTTTACTTCACTAGATTTTACTACATAATTATGTCGTTTTTACTCCATACAATTAATATTTTTGTACTACTTTTACTTCACTAGATTTTACTAAATAATTATGTCGTTTTTACTCCATACATTTTCCCTGACACTCAAAAGTACTTGTTACATTTTGAATGGTTAGCCGGATAGAACATCTCTGGTCATCCCTATTGCCTCTGATCTGGTGGACTAAATGAGTGTTGGAGCCCCTGGCTATCGTTACATTTAAAGAGAAAAGAAAATGGTGCCGCCTGGTTTGCTTCATATTAGGAATTTGAAAAGATGTATACTTTTACTTTTGAATGCTTAAGTATATTTGAGCAATTACACTTACTTTTGATACTTAAGTATATTTAAAACCAAATACTTTGAGACTTTTACTCAAGTAATATTTTACTGGGTGAATTTCACTTTTACTTGAGTCATTTTCTATTAAGGTATCTATACTTTTACTCAAGTATGAGAATTGAGTACATTTTCCACAACTGGATGACAGGAGGGAGGATGGAGGAATGGAGAATGAGATGAAGGTGAAGGAGACAGAGGTCTGAGGCACTGCATCTCAGTGATGGGGAGTCCCATAGGGCGGCGCACAATTGGCCCAGCGTCGTCCGGGTTTGGCTGTTGTAGGCCGTCATTGTAAATAAGAATCTGTTCTTAACTGACTTGCCTACTTCAAAAAAGGTTATATAATTTGTTTTTTATTTTAATTATTTTTACAGCAAAAAAAACGATATTGATCCCTGTTGATCAAGGATCAAAAACTGCAATTCTACAGTATATACAGCAAAAAATGAAAATAACATTTGTTGACAAAAAAACAACTAATGAAATGAAAAGTAACTTCATCCCTAGGTCTGACGATATTGATAAATTATATAAATTGTGCTTGGTACTCCAAACCTTTTAGTTAATGATTCATAAAGGTGTTCTCAGTCTCCATACAGCATTAACATTTATAATGTCTACTTGTTTATTTAATTGGTTTTTTTAACCTTTAATCAGGCCAGAATGACCTTATTTAGCCTTTTACTCCACTTTTAAATCAAATAAAATATTATTGGTCACATACACATGCTTAGCATATGTTATTGCGAGGGTAGCGAAATGCTTGTGCTTCTAGTTCCGACAGTGCAGCAACATCTAACAAGTAATCAAACAATTCCACAACAGCTACCTAATACACACAAATCTAAGTAAAGGAATGGAATAAGAATATGTACATATAAATATATGGATGAGCAATGACCGAGGGGAATAGGCAAGATGCAACAGATGGTATAAAATACAATATATACTGTTGAAGTCGGAAGTTTACATACACCTTCGCCAAGTAAATTTAACCTCAGTTTTTCACAATTTCGCCACAACTTTGGAAGTATGCTTGGGGTCATTGTCCATTTGGAAGACCCATTTGCGACCAAGCTTTAACTTCTTGACTGATGTCTTGAGATGTTGCTTCAATATATCCACATAATTTTCCCACCTCATGATGCCATCTATTTTGTGAAGTGCACCAGTCCCTCCTGCAGCAAAGCACCCCGACAACATCAAGCTGCCACCCCTGTGCTTCACAGTTGGGATGGTTTTCTTCGGCTTGCAAGCCTCCCCATTTTTCCTCCAAACATAACGATGGTCATTATGCCCATACAGTTCTATTTTTGTTTCATCAGACCAGAGGACATTTCTCCAAAAAGTATGATCTTTGTCCCCATGTGCAGTTGCAAAACGTAGTTGGGCTTTTTTATGGCGGTTTTGGAGCAGTGGTTTCTTCCTTGCTGAGCGGCCTTTCAGGTTATGTCGATATAGGACTCGTTTTAATATACTTTTATACCTGTTTCCTCCAGCATCTTCACAAGGTCCTTTGCTGTTGTTCTGGGATTGATTTGCACTTTTCGCACCAAAGTACGTTCATCTCTAGGAGACAGAACGTGTCTCCTTCCCGAGCGGTATGACGGCTGCGTGGTCCCATGGTGTTTATACTTGCGTACTATTGTTTGTACAGATGAACGTGGTATCTTCAGGCATTTGGAAATTGCTCCCAAGGATGAACCAGACTTGTGGAGGTCTACAATATTTTTTCTGAGGTCTTGGCTGATTTCTTTTCATTTTCCCATGATGTCAAGGCACTTAGTTTGAAGGTAGGCCTTGAAGTACATCCACAGGTACATCTCCAATTGACTCAAATGATGTCAATTAGCCAATCGGAAGCTTCTAAAGCCATGATATCATTTTCTGGGATTTTCCAAGCTGTTTAAAGGCACAGTCAACTTAGTGTATGTAACCACTGGAATTGTGATACAGTGAAATATAAGTGAAATAATCTGTCTGTAAACCATTGCTGGAAAAAGTACTTGCGTCATCGCCAAAGTAGATGTCCTAACTAACTTGCCAAAACTATAGTTTGTTAAACAAGAAATTTGTGGAGTGGTTGAAAAAGGAGTTTTAATGACTCCAACCTACGTGTATGTATACTTCCAACTTCAACTGAACATATGAGATGAGTAATGCAAGATATGTAAACATTCTTAACGTGGCATTTGTTATGTATAACTATTGTATTATATTTCATTTGATTAGGTGTCATTGTATTTACAATTTCTGTATTATTTTAACCTAATGTAGTCTTCTATTTTTGATGTCCTACGTGTAGAAGGAGTCTAAGTGATGAGGTCACCCCTGGGATGTGTTAAACCGCCAAACTGCGCTGCGGAGGACAACCCCCTTAACAGTTATGACCGTAGTCAGCCAATTGTTAATCTATCGCTTAATAATAACCATGATGTAAAATGTATGCTCTGTTTCATGTATCTCAACATTTACTTTATATGAAGCAGATTTACTGCTACTAGACCTATCTCAACATTTACTTCTACATCAAAAAATGGATTCCCTAAATGCCTGTTGACTTTAAAAGCTGGTTTGATGGAGTCTTGCGCCTCGCACACAGAAGATGGAAAGCTGGACATTTATTGGACATGATTCATGATGATCAGGGTCCAATGCATTGCCCTGAGGCCTAGATGCTTTGCTAACCTGGACTCACTGCATGCTAACGCTCGCTCGAATGGACTCACTGCATGCTAACGCTCGCTCGAATGGACTCACTGCATGCTAACGCTCGCTCGAATGGACTCACTGCATGCTAATGCTCGCTCGAATGGACTCACTGCATGCTAACGCTCGCTCGAATGGGAACAAGCTCTCTGGGCGAAGAGTGAACTTATTAGCGTCCAACGCTAGGTGATCATGTCACTGCCGATTTGTCAGTTGGTTTGGATTCTATTCACCAAGGGCATTCCCAGTCAATACAACAAACGCAAAGTGGTGGAGGACGCGAGGTCAAGTTTGATGGACAAATGCAAACAGACGGGTTACCACGGAGATGGGAGTTGTCTCCTTGGAAACAAGAAACAAACAAGGTTTCGAACAAGCGCAACAATGGGTTTTGGTCACTGATATCAAGGCCGGACGACTAGATGCGCAAACCTCAGGCAAGAGGCTGAGTCAGTCACGTCCAATACGGTCTGCTTCTGCTCTATGGTACTGATTGGACGGGAAATCAAAAGACAGGAAATGCCTTTTCACTAATTCAAGTAGAGAAGACAAGATGACGAGGGAGATGAATGGACGTTCTTGTCCTCTAGCGAATGTCTATCAGTGAGACCTTTTAAGGATCCCTGGATTTTTTCAGTCCATTTAGCAGACAGCTAGACAATGGATGGGAACAATCCCCTGTATATAATGTTGTGAGCTATCCTTGGTTTGTAGAGGATACAATGCACACTGGCATGAGACGTCAAAATGTAATATACATTTTGGGGGGGGAGGCATCAGATAACTAGATAGTAACCAGATAAAGGCGTCTTTATGAAATGCTTATGTACTGCTTAGGTGTTATAGAAGGGTTATGAAATTGTTATGAAGTGAAATAAAGTGTTACCACAACCGGTAACCAACCTGACCGTTACACGTCAAGAAACCTCATTACAACAACTTTTCCCAAATGTGCCCCTATCTTCAGTGTGTACTGTATCTGCCTATAAAGATATGAATACAACTCACTGTGGAATGTACACTTCCAGTGGAAAATACACACACAGAGACAGAGTCAAATCTCCATGCTCTACATTCACACACACTACATTTTCACAAGAATATTTGGGCTGGTTTCCCTCAGAAAAACTAACTGGGCTGACAGTAACTCGAACTGTCAGACAATATCAATATCTAGGAGGCAGGGAAATGTATCAGCCCCAGTGTTACCCAGTGAGTTAAAGAGTGAAAATCTACACTGCATCAATATTTAATCACTCATGTCGCAAGTGACTCATACGAATAGCAGTGGGAAATAAATATGGAACGGAATCTTGGAGAGTTCCAGAATGTTGAAGAGTTACACTACTGCTTTCACCTGGGAATAATTGGATGCTCCACGAGTTGCATGTTACAGTTGTCCCCAGGAGCCACAATCAAGGAGGAACAGGCTTCCAATCCATGTAGATCTAACCCAAATATGGATACACAATACACAAGAAATCCCCAGTCTTCTGCTCCATGGATTCCACTCAGCTGTCAGTCAGGCAAGCAGCTCCTTGGAGTAAAGGCACAGAAGAGCAGTGCCTCCAGAAAGTATTCAGACCACTTGACTTTTTCCACATTTTGTTGTGTTCCAGCCCTAATTTTAAATGGATTTTGTGTCACTGATCAATACACAATACCCCATAATGTCAAACCGGAATTATGTTTTAGACATTTTGGGAAATTAACAGAAAATGCCAAGCTGAAATGTCTTGAGTCAGTAGGTCTTCAACCACTTTGTTATGGCAAGCGTAAATAAGTTCAGGAGTAAACATTTGATAAACAAGTCACATAATAAGTTGCATGGAATCCCTCTGTGTGCAATAGTAGTGTTTAACGTCATTTTTGAATGACCACCTCATCTTTTCCACACATACAGTATGTGTGGGAAAGGTCCCTCAGTCAAACAGTGAATTTCAAACACAGATTCACAGATTCAACCACAAAGACCAGGAAGGTTTTCCAATGCCTTGTAAAGATGAGCACCTATTAGTAGATGGGTAAAAAATAAATCATAATAATTGAATATTCCTTTGAACATGGTGAAGTTATTAATGACACTTTGGATGGTGTACAGTATCAATACATCTAGTATTTCACCAATGGAGATTTTATAACAGTTACTGAGTTTAAGGGATGTGATAGGAGAAAACAGAGGATGGATCAACAACATTGTAGTTACTCCACAATACTAACCTAATTGACAGAGTGAAGAACGTCTGTACAGAATATTCCAAAACATTCATCCTGTTTGCAACAACGCACTAAAGTAATACTGCAAAAAATGTAGCAAGGCAAATTTACTTTTTTCCCTGATACAATGTAACAGTCTTCTTCCTCCTCTGATGAGGAGCAGTAGGAAGGATCGGACGACCAATGCGCAGGGTGGTAAGTGTTCATGATACTTTTAATAGAACACAGAAAAATACAAAATAACAACGTGAAATAACAAAACCCGAAACAGTTCCGTGTGGAACAAACAGACACAGAAAATAATCACCCACAAATCAAGGGTGAAAACAGCCTACCTAAGTATGGTTCTCAATCAGGCACACGATTGACAGCTGCCTCTGATTGAGAACCATACCAGGCCAAACACAGAAATACCAACTCATAGAGAAACAAACATAGACAACCCACCCAACTCACCCCCTGACCATACTAAAACAAAGACATAACAAAAGAACTAAGGTCAGAACGGGACAGTACCCCCCCCCCCCCAAAGGTGTAGACTACGGCCGCAAAACCTGTACCTATAGGGGAGGGTCTGTGTGAGTGTCTGTCTGCGGTGGCGGCTCTGGAGCAGGATGTGGACCCCACTCCACCATAGTCTTTGCACGCCTCTTTACCCTCCTCCGTGGCCTCTTTAGAGCGGTGACACTCGCCGCCGACCTCGGACTGGGGACCCTAGCAACGGATCCCGAATGGACGGGAGATTCCGGCAGCACCGGACAGGCGGGAGACTCCGGCAGCTCCGGAGTGAAGGGCGATTCTGGCAGCTCAGGACAGACGGGCGACTCTGGCAGATCAGGACAGACGGGCGACTCTGGCAGCTCAGGACAGACGGGCGACTCTGGCAGCTCAGGACAGACGGGCGACTCTGGCAGCTCAGGACAGACGGGCGACTCTGGCAGCTCAGGACAGACGGGCGACTCTGGCAGCTCAGGACAGACGGGCGACTCTGGCAGCTCAGGACAGACGGGCGACTCTGGCAGCTCAGGACAGACGGGCGACTCTGGCAGCTCAGGACAGACGGGCGACTCTGGCAGCTCAGGACAGACGGGCGACTCTGGCAGCTCAGGACAGACGGGCGACTCTGGCAGCTCAGGACAGACGGGCGACTCTGGCAGCTCAGGACAGACGGGCGACTCTGGCAGCTCAGGACAGACGGGCGACTCTGGCAGCTCAGGACAGACGGGCGACTCTGGCAGCTCAGGACAGACGGGCGACTCTGGCAGCTCAGGACAGACGGGCGACTCTGGCAGCTCAGGACAAACGGGAGCACCTGTAGGGAGAAGACGGAGAGACAGCCTGGTGCGGGGGGCTGCCACCGGAGGCCTGGTGCGTGGAGGAGGCACTGGATAGACCGGACCGTGGAGGCGCACTGGAGGTCTCGAGCACCGAGCCTGCACAACCCTACCTGGCTGGATACTCCCCGTACCCAGGCCAGTGCGGCGAGGTGGAATAGACCGCACTGGGCTGTGCTGGCGAACCGGGGACACCATGAGTAGGGCTGGTGCCATGTACCCCGGCCCGAGGAGACACACTGGAGACCAGATGCGTTGAGCCGGCTTCATGGCACCTGGCTCGATGCCCACTCTAGCCTGGCCAATATGAGGCGCTGCTATGTAACGCCTCACCTCTCTCCATGGTGAGCACGGGGAGTTGGGGCAAGTCTCCTACATGACTTCGCCACACTCCCCGTGGGGCTGCCTCTCGGGCTTCCTTGCCAGCCGTGTTCCCTCAAAGCGCTGGCTCCCTTTACCTGCTGCCTCCGCTCTCCTGACTGCCTCCACCTGTTCCCATGGCATGCGATCGCTTCCAGCCAGGATCTCCTCCCATGTGTAGGAACCCTTCCTGTCCAGAATGTCCTCCCATGTCTATGAGTCCATTCCACGCTGCTCCTGGTGACCACGCTGCTTGGTCCTTTTTTGGTGGGTAGTTCTGTAACGGCCGTTGTTGATGGTGGAAGAAGAGGACCAATGCGCAGCGTGGTAAGTGTTCATGATACTTTTAATAGAACACAGAAATAACAAAACCGAAACAGTTCCGTGTGTAACAAACAGACACAGAAAATAATCACCCACAAATCAAGGGTGAAAACAGGCTGCCTAAGTATGGTTCTCAATCAGCGACAACGATTGACAGCTGCCTCTGATTGAGAATCATACCAGGCCAAACACAGAAATACCAACTCATAGAAAACAAACAGACAACCCACCCAACTCACACTCTGATCATACTAAAACAAAGACATAACAAAATAACTAAGGTCAGAACGTGACATACAAAGTGTTATGCTTAGTGCAAATTCAATACTACACATTCCTGAGTACTACTATCCATATTTTGAAGCATATATTGGTGGCTGCATCATGATATTGGAGGATGTATGGCAGAGTTCCTCTCATTTTGGTTATTGCTTTGTCCCAGAGCAGTTTCTTTCAGTTTCCTAGAAAACACCTTGACACCCTGTTTGTTCAAGTGTACTAGGTCGTACATCAGCCAGGGGTGAATGTCACAGTGGTTCGATAGGTAAACAATGTCCAAGAGAGCACAGCCTCTAGACAGCTCAGTGTTGTTGCTCTAAATAATGTGGAAGGGCACATCTCCATATGGCAACAGGTTGGACATAGTGATTTTGGTGTTAGGAAACCTCTTTGCATCTCTGGCTGCCACTTGCTGCATTGCAGTAGCTACAGTACATGTCCTCTCCTTGCCATCAAATAATTAGTACCTGCGTGGATTATAATACGTTTTGACCTGTTTAATTTGTTGCTTGACAGACTTTTCAAGGTACTTGCTGTTGTTGGGCTCCATAGCTTTCACACTGACATGCCAGGGAATAGCAGTTTCTCGCTGATAAATTTCCCTTCTGATTTACATAAAATGAAGGCTTTAGGGTACTCAGCTGTTGTGGGCTGTGGTGTCTGGAGCGATGCTCTTTGGCTGGGGACCACAAGTGGCCTTTCATTATCTTCCTCTGTCCTGAGGGTCCCAGCATGACTCCTCTGGCGTTGGTGCTCTGGGGCTGGGATGTGAGGATCTTGGGGAGGTCTGGCCAGACGTTTCTGGCATGAAGAATGTGCTGGTGTGGGAGGAGGAGTTGTACTGGGTCTGGTACTGACCTCTTCTGCTGAGTCTGTGTGAGTACCGGAGGTTCACTATGAGAAGCAGTGGTACTGTCGATGAGGGGATGTGAGGGTGTGGTGGTGAGGGTTGTGGTAGGCTACAGTTGTTCTCTTAGAGTGGGGGTGGTGGTGTCTCTGTGTTCTAGCCATTCTGTGACTTCTGACAACCCCCCTTCTAGCTCCTCCCTGATGTTTGCTACCTCTCTCCACTTGATGTTTTCGATCGTTGCCCGTTTCTCTCTCAGCTCTTCCTTGTCCTGCCTCAGAACTGTCCCTCACCACCAAGCTCAGGGAGATACCAAAGGCCAGGGACAGGTTGTCTCTCTCCATGTCTGCTAGGGTGGCTTCGTTAGATGAGGGTGGGGGGCCTCAAACAATCTGTATTTTCTAATTAAAGTGTAGCAGTTAGAGTGCCGTTATCTTTCAAGGTGTCTGCTAGCTCTTTCAGTGATGTAAACTCATGTATCTAGAGAACAAGGGCCTTGAATCACTGCGTGCCATTGTTGTAGGTGTTAATGGTGAAGGGTCGATAATCAGGCTCCTGTTCATCAAATACCAAGATCTGTGGACCATTAGTGATTCCTCTCTTTCTGACATGGCTCTTGATACTTCTGCCATTGTTATTTTTTTAAATAAAGCACTCCCTTTATAATACAACTATAAAAGCTTTCAATATGTAATTTAGTGTAATTGACACTGTACACATCAATTACGATGTCCAGAACAATCCTACCTCACATTTATGTGCTTTTTTTTGCTTGTTTCCTTTCCAATGCCTTGTACTGTCTTTCCTCCTGAAATCCTCCAAATCAATTCCTGCCGCTCTGGATCATTACACCGGATCATTACTCTGGATCATCGCAGAGCTAACTAGCTAGCTGCAAACGTGTGGCTACTGTTAGCTAACGCCTCTGTCCTGAAGCAAGCACCAGCTAGCAATGAGCTAGCCTCGAGCTATTACCATATACCAGGTCATTTCAATGCTACTGCAATGCTCTACTTTCCGGCTACCCGGATAAAGCACTAAATAAACTTCATTTGGTGCTAAATACGGCTGCTAGAATCCTGACTAGAACCAAACAATTTGATCATATTACTCCAGTGCTAGCCTCCCTACACTGGCTTCCTGTCAAGGCAAGGGCTGATTTCAAGGTGTTACTGCTAACCTACAAAGCATTAAATGGGCTTGCTCCTACCTATCTCTCTGATTTGGTCCTGCCGTACATACCTACACGTACGCTACGGTCACAAGACGTTGCATTGCAGTAGTCTAACCTAGAAGTAACAAAAGCATGGATGAATTTTTCTGCATCATTTTTGGACAGAAAATGTCTGATTTTTGCAATGTTACGTAGATGGAAAAAAGCCTTGATTTGTTTGTCAAAAGAGAGATCAGGGCCCAGAGTAACGCCGAGGTCCTTCACAGTTTTATTTGAGACGACTGTACAACCATCAGGATTAATTGTCAGATTCAACAGAAGATCTCTTTGTTTCTTGGGACCTAGAACAAGCATCTCTGTCTTGTCCGAGTTTAAAAGTAGAAAGTTTGCAGCCATCCACTTCCTTATGTCTGAAACACAGGCTTCCAGCGTGGGCAATTTTGGGGCTTCACCATGTTTCATCGAAATGTACAGCTATGTGTCATCCGCATAGCAGGGAAAGTTTACATTATGTTTTCAAATGACATCCCCAAGAGGTAAAATATACTGTATAGTGAAACAATAGTGGTCCTAAAACGGAAATAATCTAGATCCAATAATAGTTGTTTGGGCTGCAATACAGTCAATACATCTCAAACATGTAAAGTACATCCTCTACAGATTGTGTTTCGTTCCCTCTCACATAGACGGTAAAATGCCTGTGCAATTAAGGCTGTTGAAACATTTACATAATATTATATGTATATTAAAAACCTGGATATACTGGACGTATTTTCAATTGTCTCACTCCCCATCGTTCCCTTGGAACAACATTAAATATGGATAAAGATTAAAAAACTTTTTTAACGGTTTTGGAAATTGCACTTGGATTGATTGTGTGCAGCTGTGAAATGTTACGCGAGTTAGAAAAGGTATTTTAGTGAAATTGTTTTTTTAGTATTTTAGTGAAATTGAGCTCCTAACAGTTTAAAAAGATTAATTTAGAATTCATCTTTTTAAGCGGGATTATCTCTTCTCAGCCTGCGGCATGGTGGGATTATTGTAGTAGAACTGCTAGTCTCCTCACAATGAAAAACGTAGATAAACACACTTATTTTAGTACGGGTAGATTTCAACCCATAACATTTCTAGTCCAAACTGTCAGTTTTACTAAAGAAAGAGAAACTTATGTAGGACATTTAAACAAACGGTTTTCAACAATAAGTTAACTAGCAGAAACAACAGGCTTACCTACTGGGGACACAAGGCTAATAGCCATCTAGGCTCATTATGAAGGGCTAAAGGTCGTAGCAGTTTAGTAGTGTCTGAATCTTTGGTAGTAGCCTTTTTGCATGCATGATTACAATAGTCATTTCAAAATCGCTGCAGCTAATAGAACAGACATATGTATTATCACCCCCATAATGGTGAACCTCACAAAAGGTCCCACCTGTCACATATTTTGTTTGCGATAATCTACCAGAACTGCTATGACCGATATTACATAATTGAGCAGGCATTGTGCAGACTCCATATTTTGGGAGCTTTACCTGACATGCCTCCCTGGCTTCCGCAGACTGTCCATCCCCAAACGCACCCTATTCCCTATATAGTGCAATACTTTTGAGCAGGGTAGCAGTGCATTAGGTTGCCATTTAAGACTCAGCCAGTGTACAGATGTAGGATCTTAATTTGTGCCAATTTGCTACAGCAGGAAAATAATCCTGCGCAACGGGAAATGTGAATTATTAATGGCCATTTTGGTAGGGGCTGATACATTTTTCATTATGGAAACTCATGTCTGGATTTTCAAAGTGGAAATGACAAACTTTAGAAGCCTTTTTAAACATAAATACACTACAAGTTATGTGAGGAGACATTTGCAGCCTGAACAAGGAGCAAAAAACAATTTTTTCAGGGGAGTGAAAAAAGAAAAGTGCATTTGGGTACTGAAGTGAGCAGAATGAGAATCATCCCCTCCCCCACACTTAGCTGTCACGTTCGATCCCGTTCCTCCCTGGTAAAAAGTTTTTTTTAAATGGGAGAACTTCCTTGTAAACCCACAATAACCCCATCCCGTTTGGGTTGTATCCCCCACCAGAAGGAAACCCTTTGGTGATAATAGCATGTGAAGCATCCTCCAGCTAGCTTCCTGTTATGGTTCCTTGTACACTAATTTAAACAGTGTCATGGGCCACATACGGAATACTTGTTGACAGTTCTGTAAGTCGCTTTGGATAAAAGTCTGCTACTGTGAATGCCTTATCCTTTCAACAGCCCATAAGAGGCCCAACTCCTATATGAGGTGGCACTTTTATGGCCTGTTGAAAGGATAAAGAAGAATAAGGATAAGGAATTATGAGTCAATAGACCCAGAGTAACCCAGGGGTCTTGCCTTTTTCTCAGCATGGGCAAATTGCACTACAGGGGAGAGATGGAGAAGGAAAACAGAATTGATACTGAGGAGAATCGATTTGTTGCCCAGTGAGAGACCTATAAGGAAGAGAGACAAAGCCCTTTGAACAATTTGGCAAAGCGATACCATCACCTCCGTGAGCTGCATTACCATTTACGGTCTCATTAAGTCACTGTCTCTTTAACAGCTTTCTCAGAGATAGCCCACTGAGTCCCAGCCACGTAGGCCTATCATCAAAGACTACTCCTTCTCCCGAGATACAGTATATTCTCATTCAGAATATTGCATTCATTTTCAGAAGGTACAGTAGTTATACTGGGAGGTAAAGTTAGGAGTACACACTAGAAACGGAAATCACGGTCACGGTTGCCGTCAAAGAGCAGGTCTAGTGTTTGCTACAGTGTCAGTAATTCCACCACTAAACAGACGCTCCAGTTTGTTTAATTGTTAACATCAGTGGGGAAGAAACGTGTCTAAAGTCTGGGACTGACCAGACCTCTGTGCTCCAGTGAAGCAGAAGTCTTGCTTGGTGTCACTCTGTGGTGCACAGACTAAATAATGCATACTGTTATAACAGCGAATTCATCCACTCTCCCCCCAGAGGGTGATGACATAACGATGCGCTGCTAACTGCTAGACTTCTATCTCTCTGTGCCTTTCGCTCAGCGTGCACACACACACACACACACACACACCACACTTTCTGAGTTCAAAAGAGTCATGATATCAGTCTAATGGACCTTGCACTTATTTTCTTTCCGACGACGGAGGCGCTCCGGTTGTTTCTTTTCCAGGGCTGGCGTCTATTCTTCATCCTCACAGTGACGTCAAGCCGTCTGCAGTCCAGTTGCTGCTGAAATTGGGTCATGAATGTGTCTGAAAACATTACACACACATCTCAATACCGTACCTCTCATTCCCTAAGAGCCAGGCACCAGCGAACCTGTCAGTAAATCTGTCGACTCATTGGATGTCTGTTCCCCTCGCCAACGCCTGTTGAATGGACATGTGCTGTTGTTGTCATTAAGTGTTTTCATCATTCATCAATACTGCCTTTTTTAGCCTTCAACTTTCCCAGACTATAACATATATGACATTACATGGTCATGTTTTTTTGTTGTTGTATTCCATTTATTTTATTTTATTTGTTTTATTTTATATATATATACACAGTGCCTTGCGAAAGTATTCGGCCCCCTTGAACTTTGCGACCTTTTGCCAGATTTCAGGCTTCAAACATAAAGATATAAAACTGTATTTTTTTGTGAAGAATCAACAACAAGTGGGACACAATCATGAAGTGGAACGACATTTATTGGATATTTCAAACTTTTTTAACAAATCAAAAAACTGAAAAATTGGGCGTAGCACACACACACCTGCTTGTTAATATATTAAATATTGTTGTTCAAAATATGTGATACATGTTTCATTATGGTACTACACGTAAATACATCACTGTAAAATGACTAGTATAGAGAATACTACAGACATTGAACAAAATCTGAAGTTTATTGATGAAATACAATAAAATCACAACATAGGTTTCTTTGAATCACAGCAAAAATAATAAGGCTACAAAAAAAGAAAAAAACACTGCAGTAAAACACCTGTCTTACTGTAAAAAGCTAAACAAAGGATTGATTACTGTACTTCTATATTTCCATCAACCTTGTCTTGTGGATTTGGCCACAGGTTCTCATCCACAATGGATGTTTTCATTAGCCAAACATCTTGTTAAGAATCTTCGGGCGAATCCAGGCCTGACACTGGTCTGCCGTGATGTCATTGCATGCGTCATCCATAGCCTGGAGAAGGGTGGCCTGTTCGTGAGGACGCCGATCATATGCCTCAATCGGGTTAACGAAAGGAGAGTATGGGGGTCGGTGCAGGGTGGTAAATTGTGGATGGGCCTGAAAACATGCTTGCACCATTTGAACATGGTGGAACCTGACATTATCCCACACAATAACATAGGTCACGCCATCAGCTCTACAGACCTGATTTAGCTCATCAAGGAAGATTACAAGGAGAGCTGCATTATATGATCCAATACGAGGTCTGCGTCCCACCACACCATCTTCCGATATAGCCGCAGACATGGTGATGATGGCACCACATTGGCCAGGTACTTGGATGGTTGCCCGCTGGCCAATTAAATTCCGACCTCTCCTCCTTGTCTTGGCCAGGTTGAAGCCTGCCTTGGTTTTCGTCAGCATCCAGCTCCATAACCCTCTAAAAGTACATTTTGGAAAGAGAATTACTGATTACAAATGATGGAGAATTTTTCACAACAGGCATCTTGAAACTGAACATGCCTGAACATACTCAGTCCTCAGTTGCTTCACTCTGTCTGCATTTCTTTCAGAAGGCCCACGGTATAGCTGTTTTAGAGACACCTGGTGCCTTTTCAGCATGCGGGCAATAGTCGGCTAACTTATGGCTTCCACATTGTTGAACATGTCGTCATTGTCCAAGATGTGCTGCCGAATTTCTGTAAGGGAACATCATTTCTGACCTGAACCAAATTGACCACAACCTGCTCTTGTTGGTCAGTCACAATTTTGCCTCTGCCTCTTATATGTGGCCTAGTCTCAATTCTGCAGGGGAAATTACAGTAACAACACATTTAGTCACATCACCTACTCTGTGGTGCACATTGGCATGCAGTATACAGTCATTTGACAATTGAGTGTAGCCTAATGTTTAATGCATGCTGAAGACTTACCGGTTTTGATTGCAGAAAGTTCTGATGAGGCCACGGTTGATCTTCTGAGGTTTGGTTGAATCATTGTAGCTGCCTCGGTCATTGTCATGCCATGATTTACGACATGGTCTACAACTATTGCTCAGATTGCATTGGACACTCTTTGTTGTTGCTGCCGCTGTCTTGGTCCGTGGCCTTGTCCTCTACCACGTTCCCCCACACCTCTCAAACGAGGCCCACGACCACCTCTCAGAAGGGGTGCTTGTCCCCTGCCCTTCCTTTGATCACCACGTCTTCCTCGTCTTCCTCCTCCCACTGCTTGGCCTCTATTGTGACCTGGATCACCTGCCATGTTATCTCTGTGTTGTTGTCGGTGGATACCACTCATTTCACTATATACTCGTACCACAATGTGAAATCAATCATCAGTAACGAGTTGGCAGTATTGGAAAAGCAATGACAAGGACCTGTATACATACACTCACCACTTTATTAGGTACACCGGCTTGTTAAGACAAAGAGCCTGCTCCTTCGAATAACGAATCATGTGGCTGCCTGCAACTCAATATATAGACTATATAGAGTAAATAGCTTTAGTTGTTGTTCGACCAAACATTAGAACGGGCAAGATGTGTAATCTAAGCAACTTTGACCGTGGTATGATTGTTGGTTCCACACATGGTGGTTCCAGCATCTCAGAAACCGCTGCCCTCCTGGGATTTTTACACACTACAGTCTCTAGAGTTTACAGAAAATGGTGCGATGAACAAAATACATTCAGTGAGCGGCAGATCTGTGGGCAAAAACACCTTGTTAATGAGAGAGGTCAGAGGAGAATGTCCAGACTCATTCAATCTAAAAGAAAGGCCACAAACGCTTAAATAACAGCTGTTTAAAACAGAGGTGCAGAAGGGCATCTCTTAACATACAACACCGTTAATAATTCAGGCTGTTGTGGAGGCAAAAGGGGGTCCTACCTAGTACTAGTTAGGTGTACCTAATAAAGTGGCCGGTGAGTGTACAGTAATGTTAAATCTGAAAACATGGTTTGGAAAAGTGGTACATGGGACCATAGAAACAGTGTCTGATAAAGAATGATGATGAAATATTACATCCATAGATAATGTAGTCCAATTGGTTCATATTCCACGGTAATTGGTGTCAATGGATCTCGTTATTCTGAAACTTTCATGATCTAAACATGGAATCAGTTTCCATAAAACTCTGCATTAAGAGTAATGCAACAGTTACTTCTCATTTTGAGCAGTTGTATCAATTGATAGTTAGATCATTGTTAGATCATTGTAATGAAATGAATAGACAGTCATCTCAGACGTAATGTGTGAATTGCATTTTGAAATGGTAATACTTTGATGTTAAGTCATTTTGAACAGGTAATTTTAGTTCAATGAACAAATTATCTTAGCTTTATGTGCATTGTATCCAAGCAATTGGAAAAAGTGTTGTGTTTAGAAAAATGTGCATTTTGATCATTGGTTGTGAGTGTGTGTCTAGAGTTTTGAAAAACGCCATCAATTTTCTGAATAGTGCCAAAGTGATGGTAAAACACTGTAGTATGCAGACTGAGCTGGTTCCCTCCATATTAGCCTATGGTGAATGATCATTGCCCTAGTCTTCATTTTAGACTTGGTTGTAATCTGTCGACATGATGTACTACGATCAACAGGGTGACATTTTGGAAATGTTCATTGTACTTTCATACTAAGCCTTTTCATATAGCCGCCGTATTGATTTAAACATCTATTAGGCTTGACTGCGGTTGTGTGTATATGTGTGTGTGTATGTGTGTGTGAGTGTGTGTGTGTGTGAGTGTGTTTGTCATCTTTTTCTTCTTACAAAATGTGTAGATTTCAAAAGGGATTTCGACTAAGACACAGTAAACTCAGAAAATCCTTCAGGCAGATCACTCCCATTTCACTTACTGGTGCATATCTTTGCTCAAGACAGGTAACATTTTTTCTTTCTGGTTCTCCCATTGCCCTCTGGCATTGTTTTGGCCTTTTAAGTCACAGCTTCTCAAACATTCCCTGTGATGTCCTGCACTGCAGGATTTAATCTGACAGCCCGGCTTGTGATCTCTCAAATTACCACAATAAACACTCCATTCTCCTCAGTGAGAAACCAGTCTAGATAGACCAGGCAAGATTAAAATACTTTCCCTTATCTGCAGCGAAAAAAGAAACAGGCTAGAGATAACAGACTTAACAATGTTTCAAGTTTCAGACTTTATTCAACACAAGCACAGGACAAACAGGTGTAAAACAGTACAGTGACATTCTAACCTTGAGGTTTTTCCAAACAATGCAGGGATAATAATAGAAAATCGAATATTTAAAAAAAAAAAGAATAAAAACCACACAAGAACTACAAAGAATCCATGTACTGTACAGCGGCCTGCGAAAATATTCACCGCCCTTGGCGTTTTTTCCTGTTTTGTTGCTGTAACAACCTGGAATTAAAATAGATTTACACAACATGCCTACCACTTTGAAGATGCAAAATATTTTTGTGATACAAACAAGAAATAAGACAAAAAAACAGAAAATCTGAGCGTGCATTACCATTCACCCCCCAAAAATCAATACTTTGTAGAGCCACCTTTTGCAGCAATTACAGCTGTGAGTTTCTTGGAGTATGTCTCTCTTGGCATATCTAGCCACTGGGATTTTTGCCCATTCTTCAAGGCAAAACTGCTCTAGCTCCTTCAAGTTCATATAGCCGCCATATATACAGATTCTCAATTGGATTGAGGTCTGGGCTTTGACTAGGCCATTCCAAGACATTTAAATGTTTCCTCTTAAACACCTCGAGTGTTGCTTTATCAGTATGCTTAGGGTCATTGTTCTGCTGGAAGGTGAACCTCCGTCCCAGTCTCAAATCTCTGGAAGACTGAAACAGGTTTCCCTCAAGAATTTCCCTATATTTAGCGCCATCCTTCAACGCCTTCAATTCTGACCAGTTTCCCAGTCCCTGCCGATGAAAAACATCCCCACAGCACAGGGATGGTGTTCTCAGGGTGATGAGAGGTGTTGTGTTTGCACCAGACATAATGTTTTCCTTGATGGCCAAAAAGCAAAATTTTTGTCTCATCTGACCAGAGTACCTTCTTCCATATGTTTGGGGAGTCTCCCACATGTCTTTTGGCGAACACCAGACGTGTTTGCAATGTTTTTTCTGGCTACTCTTCCGTAAAGCCATCTTCCAATCTTCGCTGTGGAGCTTTGCAGCTCCTTCAGGGTTATCTTTGGTCTCTTTGTTGCCTCTGATTAATGCCCTCCAGTTTTGGTGGGTGGCCCTCTCATGGCAAGTTTGTTATGGTGCCATATTCTTTCCATTTTTTAATAATAGATTTAATGGTCACGGTCATCATATGGAGGAGACCAAGGCGCATCGTGGTAAGCGTACATACTTCTTTATTAAAGAAAGAACACTGCACAAAACTAACAAAACAAATTGTGAAGCAAATATGAGTAGTGCAGACTGGCAACTAAACATAGAATAAGAACCCACAAAACACCCAAGGAATATGGCTACCTAAATATGGTCCCCAATCAGAGACAACGTTAAACAGTTGCTCTGATTGAGAACCAATCTAGGCAACCATAGACATATAAACACCTAGACTTACAAAAAAAAAATAGACAATACAAAAACTAAACAAACCACCCTCGTCACACCCTGACCTAAGCAAAATAATAAAGATAACAAAGATAACTAAGGTCAGGGCGTGACACCTTGGGATGTTCAAAGTTTCAGATATTCTTTTATAACTCAACCCTGATCTGTACTTCTCCACAACTATGTCCCAGAACTGTTGGGAGAGCTTGGTCTTCATGGTACCGCTTGCTTGGTGGTGCCCCTTGATTAGTGGTGTTACAGACTCTGGGGCCTTTCAGAACAGGTGTATGGATATATACTGAGATCATGTGACAGATCATGTGACACTTAAATAAAGTCCCCCTGTGTGCAATCTAACTCATTATGTGACTTCTGAAGGTAATTGGTTGCACCAGATCTTATTTAGGGGCTTCATAGCAAAGGGGGTGAATACATATGTACACACCACTTTTCCATTCTTCATTTCTTTTTCATTTCACGTGACCAATTTGGACTATTTTGTGTATGTCCATTACATGAAATCCAAATAAAAACACATTTAATTTACAGGTTGTAATATAACAAAATAGGAAAAAACACCAAAGGAGATTAATACTTTTGCAAGGCACTGTATATACTGGTCATTGCTAGTACCTTATTTAATGTGCAGGGATACTAGAGTGGTTTATACTTAAAAAGTATCTGGTATCAGAGGTATCAGATTAAAAGACTGTCCGTTCTCCTCTATGAAAGGCTAAACGTTGCTGCTGATTATGCAGACTGTCTGGACAGTATGGGGTCCAAATGTTCTAGACAGCGCAGATAAACATGACATTTACCCAGGGGGCAATGGGGCGATCTAACACCCACAGCTTCCCTTAAACTCCTCCTGAACTTGATGAGCCCCCTCCGTTGAGATTTGAACTCCACCATAATTTGCACAAGGTAAAATTTACACTACATTGCCCCCTTCGCTCATGTGGTGTGTGGTTGGTTCCTCCTAATCCAAAAATAATCTTGTTTCTGGAAAGGTTTTGTTAGATTTAATCCTGAAACAGTGTTTATTTGTCACATACACCAAATAGGTGCAGTGTTGTTTTACAGTGTCAGCCATAGTAGTACATCACCCCTGGAGTAAATGAAGGTTAAGTGCCCTGCTCAAGGGCACATAAACAGATTTCTTGGGTATTTGAATAAGCAACCTTGTGAATACTGGCCCAACTCTCTAACCACTACACTACCCGCCACCCCACTCTGTTGGGTAACTCTGTTGGGTGAGAGGTCTGGTCAATCAAACAAACTCACACTTTCCATGTTTAACATACAGTATGCTGGTGACTGCACTAAATCATGGATGAACCTTTGTGAGGATTGCAAATACAATTTAGATACAGAATGAGCCTTTGGGTCCTAGAATGATAACATATGAAAAGTAATGTTTGACTGATAGGAAATCATTTATTGAATCAATGCAAAAATAACAGTTAGCAATCCTTTGTTTAAACAAACTAAACCTATCTAAAGTGCTGTCTGAGTGGACATAGAACGTAATCTAATATCTATACGGATGTGTAAATGGCTCATAATAAGGCTTAATAAGTTCAGGAGTAAACATTTGATAAACAAGTGGTCCTTCTGTAGCTCAGTTGGTAGAGCATGGCGCTTGTAACGCAAATGAGGGTAGTGGGTTCGATTAAACCCGGGACCACCCATACGTAGAATGTATGCACACATGACTGTAAGTCGCTTTGGATAAAAAAAGCTAGTCTGCTAAATGGAGATATATATATACTATAAAGGTGGCCAAAGGAAGAATTGGCTTTGGGGGTGACCAGTCAGATATACCTGCTGGAGCGCGTGCTACAGGTGGGTGCTGCTATGGTGACCAGTGAGCTGAGATAAGGCGGGGCTTTACCTAGCAGAGACTTGTAGATGACCTGGAGCCAGTGGGTTTGGCGACGAGTATGAAGCAAGGGCCAGCCAACGAGAGCGTACAGGTCGCAGTGGTGGTGTAATGGTCGTCGTTGCATGAAGGATCGGACCAAAGCGCAGCGTGGTAATTGTTCATGATTTTATTGGATCAACAAACACTCTGAACAAAATAAACCAAGAGGGAAAACCGAAACAGTCCTGTCAGGTGCAGAACACTAAACAGAAAACAACTACCCACAAAACACAGGTGGGAAAAGGCTACCTAAGTATGGTTCCCAATCAGAGACAACGATAGACAGCTGTCCCTGATTGAGAACCACACCCGGCCAAAACAAAGAAATACAAAACACAAATAAAGAAACTAGAATGCCCACCCTAGTCACACCCTGGCATAACCAAAATAGAGAATAAAAACCTCTCTATGGCCAGAGCGTGACAGGTGAGAGGTATATGGGGCTTTGGTGACAAAACAGATGGCACTGTGATAGACTGCATCCAATTTTTTTGGGTAGAGTGTTGGAAGCTATTTTGTAAATGACATTGCCAAAGTCGAGGATCGGTAGGATGGTCAGTTTTACGAAGGCATGTTTGGCAGCACGAGTGAAGGATGCTTTGTTGCAAAATAGGATGCCGATTCTAGATTTAATTTTGGATTGGAGATGATTAATGTGAGTCTGGAAGAGTTTACAGTCTAACCAGACACCTAGGTTTTTGTAGTTGTCCACATATTCAAAGTCAGAACCGTCCAGCATCACTACACTACGCGGGCAGGTGAGCGAATTGCTGTGGGGGGTGGATGGCTGTTGATCGGGGTAGGGGTAGCCAGGTGGAAAGCATGGCCTGCATTAGAAAAATGCTATTGAAATTCTCAATTATAGTGGATTTATCGGTGGTGACAGTGTTTCCTAGCCTCAGTGCAGTAGGCAGCTGGGAGGAGGTGCTCTTATTCTCCATGGACTACAGTGTCCCAGAACTTTTTTGAGTTTGTGCTACAGGATGCAAACTTCTGCTTGAAAAAGCTAGCCTTAGCATTCCTAAATGCCTGTGTATATTGGTTCCTAACTTCCCTGAAAAGTTGCATATCACAGGGGCTATTTGATGGTAATGCAGAACGCCATAGGATGTTTTTGTGTTGGTCAAGGGCAGTCAGGTCTGGGGAGAACCAAGGGCTATATCTGTTCCTGGTTCTACATTTTTTGAATTGGGCATGCTTATTTAAGATGGTGAGGAAGGGACATTTAAAGAATAACCAGGCATCCTCTACTGACGGGATGAGGTCAATATCCTTACAGGATACCCGCGCCAGGACGATTAGAAAGGCCTGCTCGCTGAAGTGTTTTAGGGTGCGTTTGACAGTGATGAGGGGTGGTCGTTTGACAGCAGACACATTACAGATGCAGGCAATAAGGCAGTGATCGCTGAGATCTTGGTTGAAAACAGCAGAGATGTATTTGGAGGGCAAGTTGGTTAGGATGATATCTATGAGGGTGCCCGTGTTTACGGATTTGGGGTTGTACCTGGTGGGTTCATTGATAATTTGTGTGAGATTGAGGGCATCAAGCTTAGATTGTAGTATGGCCGGGGTGTTAAGCATGTCCCAGTTTAGGTCACCTAGCAGCACGAGCTCTGAAGATAGATGGGGGGCAATCAATTCACATATGGTGTCCAGGGCCCAGCTGGGGGCAAAGGGTGGTCTATAGCACGTGGCAATGGTGAGAGACTTGTTTCTGGAAAGGTGGATTTTTAAAAGTAGAAGCTTGAATTGTTTGGGTACAGACCTGGATAGTAAGACAGAACTCTGCAGTAGATTGCAACACCGCCCCTTTGGCAGTTCTATCTTGTCAGAAAATGTTATAGTTAGGGATGGAAATTTCATGGATATTGGTGGTCTTCCTAAACCAGGATTCAGACAGGGCTAGTACATCTGGGTTGGCAGAGTGTGCTAAAGCAGTGAATAAAACAAACTTAGGGAGGAGGCTTCTAATGTTAACATGCATGAAACCAAGGCTTTTACGGTTACAGAAGTCAACAAATGAGAGCACCTGGGGAGTGGGAGTGGAGCTAGGCACTGCAGGGCCTGGATTAACCTCTACATCACCAGAGGAACAGAGGAGGAGTAGGATAAGGGTACAGCTAAAGGCTATCAGATCTGGTTGTCTAGTACGTTCGGGAACAGAGAGTAAAAGGAGCAGGTTTCTGGGCGCGATAGAATAGATTCAAGGCATAATGTACAGACAAATGTATTGTAGGATGTGAGTACATTGGAGGTAAATCTAGGCATTGAGTAATGATGAGAGCGATATTGTCTCTAGAGACGTTTAATTGGGGATAGGGCTGTTTACTGCCCCCGCTGGAGTAATTGCGTGCCCATAGTAAACATAATTTTTTTGTTGTCAAAAGTTGCTAATATATGCAAATAAAAAATATTATTGAATAGAAAACACTCTAAAGCTTCTAAAACCGTTTAAATTATGTCTGTATGTAAAGCAGAACTCTCAGGGCAGTCATTCTCCCAAACTCTCTCTTGTCATCAGAAAAGTTGGCCCAACATTGACGTCATCGCCCCCACCCTTCCCAAGCACCTACAGGTCTGGGAACAGTCTCTCTGTCTTCAGCGCGATCTCAGCTTTCAATGGGGATTCTCATTGTGAGAATCGCAGGCTCACGAGAGTTTTGGCGGGCCGAAACCTTTCGGTCACGCGAAAAAACAGGTCACATTCATGCGCGCTCTGCTCCGGTCCTGTCTTTTTTCCAAGATCGATTATACAATGCATGCGTTTTTGTTCGTCCTCACGATTGCTGTACACCTTTATAACATGTTAAAGCTTGATTATGAACTTAGTTTGATAAGTTTAGTCGACATATAATATGTAAGTTCGACGTTTTGGTGCGCATCCACTTGACTTTTGGCTACATTTCAACCGAAATGTGTCGTGTTTGAGAACCGAAAGACACAGACTGCAAAACTAAACGCTGTTTTTGGTAAGTATAATTCCTTCAAGGTCTTCTGATGGAAGAACAGCAAAGGTAAGGGAATATTTATGTGGTAAATTTGGGTTTCTGTGGACTCCAAGATAGAGCCATAATGCTACTTTTTGAGCGCCGACTCATAGTATAGCCTAGTGAACGAAACCTGTAACGTTAAAAATAAATGTAACACAGCGATTGCATTCAGAAGAAGTGTATCTAACTATATATATGTAGAACATGCATATTAGCTGACGTTATCTGCCGGAGCTATCGTCATTTCTCAGGACATTTGAGTAGCATTTTTTGAACGATGCATCATTGTAAACAGAGATTTATGGATATATATAGCATATTATTGAAAAAAACAAATGTACTGTGTAACATGTTATATTACTGTCATCTGATGAAGATTTCAAAAGGTTAGTGCATTATTTTTCTTTTAATCCTGCATTTGTTGATTGCATATTTTTTTCAACTTGGCTATGCAAATTAGCTGCGTCTTCGGTGGTGGTTTGACATAAATATGTGCTATGTTTTCACCGTAAAACATTTTAGAAATCTGACTTGCTGGGTATATAAACAAGGTGTTTATCTTTCATTTGAGCCATTGGACTTGTTAATGTGTGGAGGTTAAATATTTTTAGGAATATTTTTGCGTTCCATGCGCCACCTTCCAGCTGAACGTGGGGGGTGCTCCAAAATTGGAAGCCTAGTCCCCTTCTGGTTAAACCAGGTGATGTCACCGCGTTTGTGGGAGGTGGAACTAATTGGTTGGTTAAGGCATATTGAGCAGGGCTGGAGGCTCTACAGTGAAATAAGACAATCACTAACCAGGATAGTAATTGACAAGGCATATTGATAATAGGGAGAGGCATGCATAGCCGGGTGATCATAGGGGTCCAGTGAGTGGATGGGCTGGTTGGAGACACGGTGATTCAGACAGCTAGCAGGTCCTGGCTAGCAAGCTAGCAAAAGGGTCTTAGAGGGACGTCGCGACGGAGGAAAGTCTGTTTTAGCCTCCGCGTGTGGTGACGTCGATAGACCAGTTGTGATGGATTTGTAGGGTTCCAAGTAGCAGAGGGGTCCAAGTCCAATTGGCAAAATGGGTATAGTAGCCCAAGAAATTGGCCGATGGATCTATTCAGCTAACAGTCCAATATGCTCTAGACAGCTAGCGGGCCGCTAGCAGATGGGCATTCAGGGGCGTAGGGGCCAGTTGAGTACCCCCTCGAGCAGATTACGTCGTAGTCCATTCGTGATGGATCGGCGGGGTTCTGTGCCCCGTACCAGCAGTAGAAGGGATCCGGATATTGCAGCCAACGAGTGGCTGATGGACCTCTTCAGCTAGCCAGGAGAATGGGCCTAGCATGAGCTAGCTCCAGGCTAATTGGTGCTTGCTTCGGGACAGACGTTAGCCAGGAGTAATCACTCGGATAGCAGCTAGCTAGCTGCGATAATCCAGGTGAAAGGTTCAGAGCTTTTCGGGGATATGGAGAGAAAATAAGTCCGGTATGCTCTGGTTTGAGTTGCGTCGTACAAACTGGCAAGAGCTTTCCGAACTAAAGGTTAGCTGATGACCGCTAGCAGTGGTTAGATGACTACTAGCTAGTATCTAGTGAGCTGGCTAGCTTCTGTTGAGGGATTCCGGTTCCGAGGTAAATAAAAATACTTTAGAAAAAACAGATCCACACCATATTGGGTGAGGCGGGTTGCAGGAGAGCATTTTGAAGTTGAGGTTTAGAAAAATCTAAAAAAGATGTGTGAAGAAAAATATATAAAATATATATACCTGGGAATCTACAAGACGAAGGACAAAGACATCTGACTGCTACGCCATCTTGGATATAGCGATTGAATGATTTCAAGGGTAGCACTTTATATCCATTAGTTTAACCCTCAAACTCTTATTTTATGATTTTGCCTTTCCTTCCATATCCAGGACAACCTGTTTACCTCCTAGCTTACTGGGCATATTTGGCATTCATACAGCTAGCTATGTTAATGGGACTAATACACGCTAAGTGCTTTGCCAAACAAGAACATTTGGAAATCCAACAATGTAAAATATAAACGTGATATCCTCTTAAGTGAAGTAACCTATAGCTTCATGTCTTCAACTACTACACTGCTAGACCCCCCCAGTATCTATAAATATGCATTTCCCTGTTTTGTTCCTGAACTTTCCCATGTGCATCAATACCTATACTTCCAGAATCAGTTATGGAATCCAACAATGTAATTATTTTTTAAACACAACTGCCCACATAACCATTACATAAAACACAGAAATACCCATAAATAACTATAAATATGCCTCTTTGGTCCCTGGACCTTTCCCTGTGCATCAATACTTGTGAAGAAGTTGAGAAGACATTGTTTTGCCACGCGACTGACTCTAATGAAGCAGGCAGGATGTTACATCATAGCTGCTTCCTCTTGAATGGCTGACCTTCCGAGGCAGTGAAGTTAAACACACTGCATCTATTAGCTTTCTGTTTCTATTTTTTTGTTCCCCTCTCTTTATTTGAGTCACTCCCGGTTCCCTGGGGGTAAGGGAGAAACTGTCAACTCGGAGAGTCAGCACACTCCTCCTCACCACCCACAGACGTGCCTCCTCCTAGATCGATGCTCATTCAACAGCGGGAGTCTCCCAGTGCGCCGGGCGGAAATCCTGTACACGCACACAGACACACACACAAAATTCATGCTGAGGCCCTCCAGGTCTCTCCTGGGTCACGCATGTTACAGTGCAGTTCTCTCTGCTCTCTCCCTTCCAGAGACAAAGGAAAACCCTGAATTATGTCAAAATTATTAACATTTTCAATAAAATACCTTGAGCTGATCACAGGCGTGGAAGTAATACCTTATCAACTTTGGGGGCGGATTTGCACTAACGTTTCTTGCCAGCTTCACCTATAAATGTGTACATTCACTGACATTTTACTTTGCTGCGTTGTTTTTCCTATAGGAGTACACTGTAGCTAGCTGAGTGCAGCTTTCACTGACAGAAGAACACTGCAGAGCGATTTGTGTGACATTAAGGCTAATTGTGCTTGACTGAGGGAACTTGTAAATAGAAATGGGTGACAAGGGTCATCCTTGTAGAGTCCCTCCCTGTCGATCCTAAAGCTAGCGCTGTCTTCTGCTGGATCGGTCTCAAGTCTGTTTCTGCTGACTGCTACGTGGTGTGTCAGCTTCTCAAAACTCTTTTGGTCACCAGCAGGTTTTAAAATGAGAACTGATGCTCTGTCAGTGTCAACTGAGCAACATTGTCTTACAATGTCTTATAACATAGTTGTAGAAAGGTAAGAAGCCTAGCTTAACATGATGCAACCCTTAATGACAACAAATCTTTCGCTTATGACAGTTGACATAACACTGCATATGTAGGATCTTAAATTGATCTACAATGCAGAAAATGTAAAAACATGTAATGTATTTGAGGTTTAAAAAGGCTTCTGAAGTTTGTAATTTACACTTAAAATTTTAGACTTGATTTTCCATTACGAAAAATATATCAACCCCTACAAAATGTCCATTAGTTATAATCCACATAATAATTCACATTTGTTGTTGCTGCAGGATTATTTTCTTGCTGTAGCAAGCTGACTCAAATTATGATCCTACATCTGTGTCTGCTTCCAGCTCACACTCTCAAACACCTACATCCCCTGAATGAAACTCACTCTCCAGATCCCAATCACCCAAATTCTAATCACCAGTTCACACACCTGTATGTCATTATCACACACTATTTAGTTCAGTTCTTGGCACCCCATCATTGTGAGGTATTGTTTGTTTTTTGACACACGTCTTTCGGAACTCTGTTTATCCCGTGATTTACTCCTCCTATGTATGATAGCTTTTGCCTGCCCCACGAACGGCGCCTTTTGCCTATTCCCTGCCAGTACTTTAGCGAATCGGATTTCCTGTTACCTACCTATTGCCTGATCTCCCGGACTACGTTACTAGCCTTTTCCCTGCCTGTACTGTTTCCCTTTTGTACCCCCTGTGTATGACCTTCTGCCTGCCCCTGGATCCAGCTACCTGCCTCCTCCTGTGTATGACCTTCTGCCTGCCCCTGGACCCAACTACCTGCCTCCTCCTGTGGTCCTTTTCTATAAACACCTGCTGCGCCCTGCGCTTGAAACCAGCTCTCTGTCTCCCCTCGTGTTCATTACAAATACATTATCAACTACATCTCCCATACTATTACAGTATCACATTAACTACATCTCCCATATTAATACATCTCACATTAACAACTACATCTCCCATACTAATACATCTTACATTAACAACTACATCTCCCATACTAATACATCTATCACACTTAACTACATCTGCCATACTAATACATCTCACATTAACAACTACATCTCCCATACTAATACATCTATTACATTAACAACTACATCTCCCATACTAATACATCTATTACATTAACAACTACATCTCCCATACTAATACATCTATTACATTAACAATTACATCTCCCATAACTACATCTCCCATACTAATACATCTCACATTAACAACTACATCTCCCATACTAATACATCTATTACATTAACAACTACATCTCCCATACTAATACATCTATTACATTTACATTAACATTAACAACTACATCTCCCATACTAATACATCTATTACATTAACAACTACATCTACTAATACATCTATCACACTTAACAACTACATCTCCCATACTAATACATCTATTACATTAACAACTACATCTCCCATACTAATACATCTATTACATTAACAACTACATCTCCCATACTAATACATCTATTACATTAACAACTACATCTCCCATACTAATACATCTATTACATTAACAACTACATCTCCCATACTAATACATCTATTACATTAACAACTACATCTCCCATACTAATACATCTATCACATTAATAATACACCTATCACATTAACAAAAAAAGGTATTTGATCCCCTGCCGATTTTGTACATTTGCCCACTGACAAAGAAATGATCAGTCTATAATTTTAGTGGTGGGTTTATTTGAACAGTGAGAGGCAGAATAACAACAAAAAAATCCAGAAAAACGCATGTCAAAAATGTAATAAATTGATTTGCATTTTAATGAGGGATAATTTCTTTGTCAGTGGGCAAACATACAATATCAGCAGGGGATCAAATACTTGTTTCCCTCACTGTACATCTATCACATTAACTACATCTTCCAAACTCATACATTATCACATTAACAACTACATCTCCCATACTAATACTTTATCACATTAACAACTACATCTCCCATACTAATACTTTATCACATTAACAACTACATCTCCCATACTAATACATTTCATGATGTACTGTATTTAATTCAGTAAAATACAATGCAAAATGTATTTAATTCAGTCAAATAGATGCTTATAAAAAGAAAAGACTGATCCAACAGGGTTGTTCTAATTTGCCTCGAGAAATTCAAACAGGCTTGTGTATTAAGATGGTGATGCCTCCAACAAACAAACAAACAAAACACAAAGCTTAAACGGTGCCGTCTGAAGAGTATTCAGACCCCTTGAATTTTTCCACATTTTGTTACATTACAGCCTTATTCTAAAATGTATTAAATCGTTTTTTCCCCTCACAATCTATACACAATACCCCGTAATGACAAAGCGAAAACAGGGTTTTAGAAATTACTGCAAATGTATTAAAAATAAAAAACGGAAATATCAGATTTACATAACTATAGACCCTTTACTCCGTACTTTGTTGAAGCACCTTTGGCAGTGATTACAGCCTCATGTCTTCTTGGGTATGACGTTACAAGCTTGGCACACCTGCTTTTGGGGAGTTTCTCTCATTCTTCTCTGCAGATCCTCTCTACCTCTGTCAGGTTGGAATGGGTAGCTTCACTCCACAGCTATTTTCAGGTCTCTCCAGAGATGTTAGATCAGGTTCAAGTCCGGGTTCTGGCTGGACAACTCAAGGACATTCAGAGACCTGTCCCGAAGCCACTTCTGCATTGTCTTGGCTGTGTGCTTAGAGTTGTTGTCCTGTTGCAAGGTGAACCTTCGCCCCCAGTCTGAGGTCCTGAGGTCCGCTCTAGAGCAGGTTTTCATCAATGATCTCTCAGTACTTTACCCCATACATTTTTCCCTTGATCCTGACTAGTCTCCCAGTCCATGTCGCTGAAAGACATCCCCACAGCATGTTTCTACCACTACCATGCTTCACTGTAGGGATGGTGTCAGGTTTCCTCCAGACGTGACGCTTGGCATTCAGGAAAAATAGTTCAATCTTGGTTTTATCTGGGGCCTTTTGGCAAACGTCAAGCGGGCGGTCATGTGCTTTTACTGAGGTGTGGCTTCCGCCTGGCCACTCTACCATAAAAGCCTGATTGGTGGAGTGCTGCAGAGATGGTTGTCCTTCTGGAAGGTTCTCCCATCTCCACAGAGTAACTCTGGGGCTCTGCTCTGTCAGGGTGACCATCGGGTTCTTGATAATCTACCTGATCAAGCCCTTGTCCCCCGATTGTTCAGTTTGTCCGGGTAGCCAGCTTTAGGAAGGGTCTTGGTGGTTCCAAACTTCTTCCATTTAAGAATGATGGAGACCACTGTGTTCTTGGGGACCTTCAACACTGCAGAAATGTTTTGGTCCCCTTCCCCAGATCTGTGCCTCAACACAATCCTGTCTCGGAGCTCTTACGGACAATTCCTTCGACCTCATGGCTTGATTTTTGCTCTGACATGCACTGTCAACTGTGAGAACTTATATAGACAGGTGTGTGCCTTTCCAAATCATGTCCAATCAATTGAATTTACCACAGGTGGACTCTAATCAAGTTGTAGAAACATCTCAAGGATGATCAATGGAAACAGGATGCACCTGAGGTCAATTTTGAGTCTCATAACAAAGGGTCTGAATACGTGTAAATAAGGTATTTCTGTTTTTTATGAATGTGCAAAAATGCATTAAAGCCTGTTTTTTATTTAATCCATTTTAGGATAAGTATGTAACGTAACGTGGAAAAGTCAAGGGGTGTGAATACTTTCTGAAGGCACGGTATGATGAATGCTGATGATGCCCTCTTACCTTTCTCACATTTGCATGTCTGAATCGTGTTGTAGTAAGTACACGTTTAGCATGTTAATCACAAGGTGTCGGTGTGTGGGTGCTCTCCATGAAGTCTGAATGTGGGACTCTACAGCTGTACAGCTGTAAAGCTTGTGTCTTGACTTGTGTAGCACATGTTCAGCATGTCAATCATAGCTGTTATAAGATGTGTACTACTTCTGTATGGAAGGGTAGGGTACAGTCATAGACAGTTGGGTTCTGTGAAGCCTCAGTGTGCTTGTCTATTGGAAAAAGGCTCAGGAGTGAAGCTTAGGTGTGTCTTGACTATTGAGTTGTACATGTTAAGCATAATAGCTGTTATGCGATGTGTATAACTGAAGTCTCCACGTGATTGTCTACAGGGAATTGCTCAGGTGGTGTGAGGTCTGTGGGGCCTATTCTTAGAGTCAGTGGTAAGCTGGATTTCATTTTACCGTCTGAGTTCGAGTCGCTGGGGCGGTAACAAGGTGACGGTGTATTCAGATATCCTGGTGTGTGTGTGTGTCCTATCTTAGCTTCCAAGCACGGGTTCACTTATTCTAATTAATAAACCAGTGATGCGTGCACATGCTGGTAAATGTGAGTTAGAGGGATGGAACCCCAACGTTACCACATTAATAACAAATCAAAGAAAGAGTTGTTGAACACCCCCCAGGTCTTCCTCCTACATCCTAGGAGATTGCAACAACAAAATGGTATTCTCCTGATGCAAAGCGAAGTGGAAAATATTACTAACATCACGCAAAACTTGATACATTAAAGACGACATGGCCGTGAGCTGATTTGTTAATAGGCTGTTAGTAGCTGATAAACAGTGTTTCATATGGATTTATCAGCAAAACTGCTTGGGGGGGGCAATGCCTTTTCCCCCATTTGTTCTCAAAATTACATTACACAGCTTGCTCATAGATGAACCTTTATTAAATATCCATATTATGCTACAATATGTTGAATACAGTCATCACAAATTAACCACATCTGTATATGCCGTATCTGCCACTCAAAATGAATATGTCCTTTTAACCCCAACAGTCGATTTACCGCAGCCCCTCAAATCTAATTAGGATAATAATAATAATAGAAAAACATTCAAAAACGTCATTTTAAGCTAGAGATATGTTTTTTTGCATTGGATGTGTCTCAATACATCGCATCCGCCGATGTCGCACTTCCGCATCTGTGGTGAAAGGAGACCGAGCTGGAGCGGTGTTTGTCAGACCATGAGACATCTGTGGTGAAAGGAGACAGAGCTGGAGCGGTGTTTGTCAGACCATGAGACATCTGTGGTGAAAGGAGACAGAGCTGGAGCGGTGTTTGTCAGACCATGAGACATCTGTGGTGAAAGGAGACAGAGCTGGAGCGGTGTTTGTCAGACCATGAGACATCTGTGGTGAAAGGAGACCGAGCTGGAGCGGTGTTTGTCAGACCATGAGACATCTGTGGTGAAAGGAGACCGAGCTGGAGCGGTGTTTGTCAGACCATGAGACATCTGTGGTGAAAGGAGACCGAGCTGGAGCGGTGTTTGTCAGACCATGAGACATCTGTGGTGAAAGGAGACCGAGCTGGAGCGGTGTTTGTCAGACCATGAGACATCTGTGGTGAAAGGAGACCGAGCTGGAGCGGTGTTTGTCAGACCATGAGACATCTGTGGTGAAAGGAGACCGAGCTGGAGCGATGTTTGTCAGACCATGAGACATCTGTGGTGAAAGGAGACAGAGCTGGAGCGATGTTTGTCAGACCATGACACATCTGTGGTGAAAGGAGACCGAGCTGGAGCGATGAGGGATCCCGAAAAATCTGTCTTTTCACTAAATTGTTTGTAGTTTGCCTTACAAAGAGTTCTGACCCCTCTATGGAAAGATGAGACTCACAGCCATACAAAATGAATATGTCCTTTCAAATCACCAACTCCCATTGCATACTGTTTTAAATCACCAACTCCCATTGCATACTGTTTTAAAATCACCAACTCCCATTGCATACTGTTTTAAAATCACCAACTCCCATTGCATACTGTTTTAAATCACCAACTCCCATTGCATACTGTTTTAAATCACCAACTCCCATTGCATACTGTTTTAAATCACCAACTCCCATTGCATACTGTTTTAAATCACCAACTCCCATTGCATACTGTTTTAAATCACCAACTCCCATTGCATACTGTTTTAAATCACCAACTCCCATTGCATACTGTTTTAAATCACCAACTCCCATTGCATACTGTTTTAAATCACCAACTCCCATTGCATACTGTTTTAAATCACTGTTTTAAATCACCAACTCCCATTGCATACTGTTTTAAATCACCAACTCCCATTGCATACTGTTTTAAATCACCAACTCCCATTGCATACTGTTTTAAATCACCAACTCCCATTGCATACTGTTTTAAATCACCAACTCCCATTGCATACTGTTTTAAATCACCAACTCCCATTGCATACTGTTTTAAATCACCAACTCCCATTGCATACTGTTTTAAATCACCAACTCCCATTGCATACTGTTTTAAATCACCAACTCCCATTGCATACTGTTTTAAATCACCAACTCCCATTGCATACTGTTTTAAATCACCAACTCCCATTGCATACTGTTTTAAATCACCAACTCCCATTGCATACTGTTTTAAATCACCAACTCCCATTGCATACTGTTTTAAATCACCAACTCCCATTGCATACTGTTTTAAATCACCAACTCCCATTGCATACTGTTTTAAATCACCAACTCCCATTGCATACTGTTTTAAATCACCAACTCCCATTGCATACTGTTTTAAATCACCAACTCCCATTGCATACTGTTTTAAATCACCAACTCCCATTGCATACTGTTTTAAATCACCAACTCCCATTGCATACTGTTTTTTAAATCACCAACTCCCATTGCATACTGTTTTAAATCACCAACTCCCATTGCATACTGTTTTAAATCACCAACTCCCATTGCATACTGTTTTAAATCACCAACTCCCATTGCATACTGTTTTAAATCACCAACTCCCATTGCATACTGTTTTAAATCACCAACTCCCATTGCATACTGTTTTAAATCACCAACTCCCATTGCATACTGTTTTAAATCACCAACTCCCATTGCATACTGTTTTAAATCACCAACTCCCATTGCATACTGTTTTAAATCACCAACTCCCATTGCATACTGTTTTAAATCACCAACTCCCATTGCATACGGTTTTAAATCACCAACTCCCATTGCATACTGTTTTAAATCACCAACTCCCAGTGCATACTGTTTTAAATCACCAACTCCCATTGCATACTGTTTTAAATCACCAACTCCCATTGCATACTGTTTTAAATCACCAACTCCCATTGCATACTGTTTTAAATCACCAACTCCCATTGCATACTGTTTTAAATCACCAACTCCCATTGCATACTGTTTTAAATCACCAACTCCCATTGCATACTGTTTTAAATCACCAACTCCCATTGCATACTGTTTTAAATCACCAACTCCCATTGCATACTGTTTTAAATCACCAACTCCCATTGCATACTGTTTTAAATCACCAACTCCCATTGCATACTGTTTTAAATCACCAACTCCCATTGCATACTGTTTTAAATCACCAACTCCCATTGCATACTGTTTCTTCTTCTCTCTTTATTTTACATGAAGATTTTATTTTCCTTAAAATCCTTAAGATTCTATAGACACACCCATGCGTCAATCTGAGTAACAATTTTTAAAAATCCCCATCAAAAGCCGTCAGTTCAAGCTAGAGAAATCAGTTTTTAGCGTGAACAGCGTCTCAATCCACCGCAACCTCTTATGTCGGTCTTCCGCATCTGTAGTGGAAGGTGGCTAAGCTACAGCGGTGTTTGTTAGACCATGAGACATCCTGAAAATCAGTCTTCTCACGAATACGTCTGTAGCTTCTGAACGGTTTGGCCTGCAAACTAACATGACCCCACTGTGGAAAGGGGAGACTCAAGAACACGATGGTGTTCTCCGATGTTGTTCTTTGCTCGACGACCCCAACAAATGTCACAAGATTCGTCTGAAGGTAACGGATACAAATGAATGGAATTATGGAGGTAGTTTTGTGCAAACAAAAATAAGGAGTTAAATATGTGTAAAAAAGATATCTATATTTCCTGAGCTTTCTTATATCCTAGGTTAACCTCTAAGCTAACATATGGAATTGTTTAACGTGTCACGTCCTGACCATAGAGAGCCTTTATTTTCTATGGTGGAGTAGGTCAGGGCGTGACTGGGGGGTTAGTCTAGTTTATATTTTCTATGTGGGGTTCTAGTTTTGTTTTCTATGTTGGTGATTGGTATGATTCCCAATTAGAGGCAGCTGATAATCGTTGTCTCTAATTGGGGATCATATTTAGGTTGCCTTTTCCCACCTGTGTTTATGGGATTTTGTTTTGAGTTAGTGCATGTAGCACCTCTGTAGTCACTGTTCATTGTTAGTTTATTGTTTAGTTTTGCTAAGTTTCACTTTCTAATCAATTAAATTGAATCAACATCTGCTGCGCCTTGGTCCGTCTCTACAAACGATCGTGACAGACCCCTTATGGTATATAAAAACATATTTAGAAATGCTTTAATAAACTATTGAATTAGGCCTTTACTATTATTATTGCCCATAGAAACACATTGAATAACACATTCAGAAACGGAAATAAATACATAAAAAATAAGGTTTTGAAGTGTCTGTCCAATATCTAGTAGATATAAGAAAGCTTAAGAAATATATTTGTTTTTTTGTACACATATTTAACCACTTATTTATGTTGGCACAAAATGACCTCCATACTTCCATTCGTGGCCTATGACCATGACATCTCTAGCTTAAACTGATGGATTTTGATGGGTATTTTATTACGTTACTTAAACCTAATAAAATACTCACGGGTGAGTCAATTAACTCTTAAGGATTTTTTAAAAACAGTCTTTTCCTTAACCAGTGTCTTTTCCTTAAACAGTGTCTTTTCCTTAAACAGTGTCTTTTCCTTAACCAGTGTCTTTTCCTTAACCAGTGTCTTTTCCTTAACCAGTGTCTTTTCCTTAACCAGTGTCTTTTCCTTAACCAGTGTCTTTTCCTTAACCAGTGTCTTTTCCTTAACCAGTGTCTTTTCCTTAACCAGTGTCTTTTCCTTAACCAGTGTCTTTTCCTTAACCAGTGTCCTTTCCTTAAACAGTGTATTTTCCTTAAACAGTGTCTTTTCCTTAAACAGTGTCTTTTCCTTAACCAGTGTCTTTTCCTTAACCAGTGTCTTTTCCTTAACCAGTGTCTTTTCCTTAACCAGTGTCTTTTCCTTAAACAGTGTCTTTTCCTTAACCAGTGTCTTTTCCTTAACCAGTGTCTTTTCCTTAACCAGTGTCTTTTCCTTAACCAGTGTCTTTTCCTTAACCAGTGTCTTTTCCTTAAACAGTGTCTTTTCCTTAACCAGTGTCTTTTCCTTAACCAGTGTCTTTTCCTTAACCAGTGTCTTTTCCTTAACCAGTGTCTTTTCCTTAACCAGTGTCTTTTCCTTAACCAGTGTCTTTTCCTTAACCAGTGTCTTTTCCTTAACCAGTGTCTTTTCCTTAACCAGTGTCTTTTCCTTAACCAGTGTCTTTTCCTTAACCAGTGTCTTTTCCTTAACCAGTGTCTTTTCCTTAACCAGTGTCTTTTCCTTAACCAGTGTCTTTTCCTTAACCAGTGTCTTTTCCTTAACCAGTGTCTTTTCCTTAACCAGTGTCTTTTCCTTAACCAGTGTCTTTTCCTTAACCAGTGTCTTTTCCTTAACCAGTGTCTTTTCCTTAACCAGTGTCTTTTCCTTAACCAGTGTCTTTTCCTTAACCAGTGTCTTTTCCTTAACCAGTGTCTTTTCCTTAACCAGTGTCTTTTCCTTAAACAGTGTCTTTTCCTTAAACAGTGTCTTTTCCTTAAACAGTGTCTTTTCCTTAAACAGTGTCTTTTCCTTAACCAGTGTCTTTTCCTTAAACAGTGTCTTTTCCTTAAACAGTGTCTTTTCCTTAAACAGTGTCTTTTCCTTAAACAGTGTCTTTTCCTTAAACAGTGTCTTTTCCTTAAACAGTGTCTTTTCCTTAAACAGTGTCTTTTCCTTAACCGGTGTCTTTTCCTTAACCGGTGTCTTTTCCTTAACCGGTGTCTTTTCCTTAAACAGTGTCTTTTCCTTAAACAGTGTCTCTTCTCTTTCCTGTGCTCTAGTCTCATCCTCACAGTTGTTAATGTATTGGTCTATTAACTGTTTACTAAGCACCCTTGTCGACAGACAGCACAATTATAGCCCCCCTCTCTCACCGCCAGTGCTTAGCGGTTAAATCTCTGTAATGAGACGTGCAATGCCACGCTGTTCTTCTTTATATCACGTCGTGGAGGTGCACCACTAAGCCCTGATACCCAGAATGCACTAAAACTATCCTGTCACATGGAATAAACTGTCTCCCCTCTCTCCCTGCCTCGCCACAGAAAGCAGAGCTGTTGCTGAGCAGGGGTGAGCGGGTGAAGGAGTGGGTGGGGGTTTAATGGAGGGGTAAAGTGAAGCTGAGCACAGACAGAGGTTCCCCCCTCCCCAACCCAAGGCCAAACACCATGCTATCAACAGAAATGAGGACAGTAAATGCCATCTGCCTCAGCTCCCACCCCCATCAATAGTACTACCTCATCACTGAGCATTCCATTCTGATCCACCCTTCCAATAACCCTTCATTCCTGAACGATCCACCACTCTCCCTCCCCACCTCAATCAATAACCTACTCCACCAGGCCCTGAGAACAATCAGGCCCCCTCCCCCCAAAACCCTGACTTTCACCTTCAACCCCTAGGCACTGCCACTGAACACACACCTTCCCTTCTAGCAATCCCACCAGGCTAGTGAAGCAGCACTGAACACACACCTTCCAGCAATCCCACCAGGTTAGTGAAGCAGCACTGAACACACACCTTCCAGCAATCCCACCAGGTTAGTGAAGCAGCACTGAACACACACTCCCACCAGGTTAGTGAAGCAGCACTGAACACACACCTTCCAGCAATCCCACCAGGTTAGTGAAGCAGCACTGAACACACACCTTCCAGCAATCCCACCAGGTTAGTGAAGCAGCACTGAACACACACCTTCCAGCAATCCCACCAGGTTAGTGAAGCAGCACTGAACACACACCTTCCAGCAATCCCACCAGGTTAGTGAAGCAGCACTGAACACACACCTTCCAGCAATCCCACCAGGTTAGTGAAGCAGCACTGAACACACACCTTCCAGCAATCCCACCAGGCTAGTGAAGCAGCACTGAACACACACCTTCCAGCAATCCCACCAGGTTAGTGAAGCAGCACTGAACACACACCTTCCAGCAATCCAGCAACCTTCCCAATCCCCAGGTTAGTGAAGCAGCACTGAACACACACCTTCCAGCAATCCCACCAGGTTAGTGAAGCAGCACTGAACACACACCTTCCAGCAATCCCACCAGGTTAGTGAAGCAGCACTGAACACACACCTTCCAGCAATCCCACCAGGTTAGTGAAGCAGCACTGAACACACACCTTCCAGCAATCCCACCAGGTTAGTGAAGCAGCACTGAACACACACCTTCCAGCAATCCCACCAGGTTAGTGAAGCAGCACTGAACACACACCTTCCAGCAATCCCACCAGGTTAGTGAAGCAGCACTGAACACACACCTTCCAGCAATCCCACCAGGTTAGTGAAGCAGCACTGAACACACACCTTCCAGCAATCCCACCAGGTTAGTGAAGCAGCACTGAACACACACCTTCCAGCAATCCCACCAGGTTAGTGAAGCAGCACTGAACACACACCTTCCAGCAATCCCACCAGGCACTGAACACACACCTTCCAGCAATAGTGAAGCAGCACTGAACACACACCTTCCAGCAATCCCACCAGGTTAGTGAAGCAGCACTGAACACACACCTTCCAGCAATCCCACCAGGTTAGTGAAGCAGCACTGAACACACACCTTCCAGCAATCCCACCAGGTTAGTGAAGCAGCACTGAACACACACCTTCCAGCAATCCCACCAGGTTAGTGAAGCAGCACTGAACACACACCTTCCAGCAATCCCACCAGGTTAGTGAAGCAGCACTGAACACAATCCCACCCTTCAGCACTGAACACAACCTTCCAGCAATCCCACCAGGTTAGTGAAGCAGCACTGAACACACACCTTCCAGCAATCCCACCAGGTTAGTGAAGCAGCACTGAACACACACCTTCCAGCAATCCCACCAGGTTAGTGAAGCAGCACTGAACACACACCTTCCAGCAATCCCACCAGGTTAGTGAAGCAGCACTGAACACACACCTTCCAGCAATCCCACCAGGTTAGTGAAGCAGCACTGAACACACACCTTCCAGCAATCCCACCAGGTTAGTGAAGCAGCACTGAACACACACCTTCCAGCAATCCCACCAGGTTAGTGAAGCAGCACTGAACACACACCTTCCAGCAATCCCACCAGGTTAGTGAAGCAGCACTGAACACACACCTTCCAGCAATCCCACCAGGTTAGTGAAGCAGCACTGAACACACACCTTCCAGCAATCCCACCAGGCTAGTGAAGCAGCACTGAACACACACCTTCCAGCAATCCCACCAGGCTAGTGAAGCAGCACTGAACACACACCTTCCAGCAATCCCACCAGGTTAGTGAAGCAGCACTGAACACACACCTTCCAGCAATCCCACCAGGTTAGTGAAGCAGCACTGAACACACACCTTCCAGCAATCCCACCAGGTTAGTGAAGCAGCACTGAACACACACCTTCCAGCAATCCCACCAGGTTAGTGAAGCAGCACTGAACACACACCTTCCAGCAATCCCACCAGGTTAGTGAAGCAGCACTGAACACACACCTTCCAGCAATCCCACCAGGTTAGTGAAGCAGCACTGAACACACACCTTCCAGCAATCCCACCAGGTTAGTGAAGCAGCACTGAACACACACCTTCCAGCAACCAGGTTAGTGAAGCAGCACTGAACACACACCTTCCAGCAATCCCACCAGGTTAGTGAAGCAGCACTGAACACACACCTTCCAGCAATCCCACCAGGTTAGTGAAGCAGCACTGAACACACACCTTCCAGCAATCCCACCAGGTTAGTGAAGCAGCACTGAACACACACCTTCCAGCAATCCCACCAGGCTAGTGAAGCAGCACTGAACACACACCTTCCAGCAATCCCACCAGGCTAGTGAAGCAGCACTGAACACACACCTTCCAGCAATCCCACCAGGCTAGTGAAGCAGCACTGAACACACACCTTCCAGCAATCCCACCAGGCTAGTGAAGCAGCACTGAACACACACCTTCCAGCAATCCCACCAGGCTAGTGAAGCAGCACTGAACACACACCTTCCAGCAATCCCACCAGGCTAGTGAAGCAGCACTGAACACACACCTTCCAGCAATCCCACCAGGTTAGTGAAGCAGCACTGAACACACACCTTCCAGCAATCCCACCAGGTTAGTGAAGCAGCACTGAACACACACCTTCCAGCAATCCCACCAGGTTAGTGAAGCAGCACTGAACCTTCCAGCAATCCCACCAGGTTAGTGAAGCAACACACACCTTCCAGCAATCCCACCAGGTTAGTGAAGCAGCACTGAACACACACCTTCCAGCAATCCCACCAGGTTAGTGAAGCAGCACTGAACACACACCTTCCAGCAATCCCACCAGGTTAGTGAAGCAGCACTGAACACACACCTTCCAGCAATCCCACCAGGTTAGTGAAGCAGCACTGAACACACACCTTCCAGCAATCCCACCAGGTTAGTGAAGCAGCACTGAACACACACCTTCCAGCAATCCCACCAGGTTAGTGAAGCAGCACTGAACACACACCTTCCAGCAATCCCACCAGGTTAGTGAAGCAGCACTGAACACACACCTTCCAGCAATCCCACCAGGTTAGTGAAGCAGCACTGAACACACACCTTCCAGCAATCCCACCAGGTTAGTGAAGCAGCACTGAACACACACCTTCCAGCAATCCCACCAGGTTAGTGAAGCAGCACTGAACACACACCTTCCAGCAATCCCACCAGGCTAGTGAAGCAGCACTGAACACACACCTTCCAGCAATCCCACCAGGTTAGTGAAGCAGCACTGAACACACACCTTCCAGCAATCCCACCAGGTTAGTGAAGCAGCACTGAACACACACCTTCCAGCAATCCCACCAGGTTAGTGAAGCAGCACTGAACACACACCTTCCAGCAATCCCACCAGGTTAGTGAGCACTGAACACACACCTTCCAGCAGGTTAGTGAAGCAGCACTGAACACACACCTTCCAGCAATCCCACCAGGCTAGTGAAGCAGCACTGAACACACACCTTCCAGCAATCCCACCAGGTTAGTGAAGCAGCACTGAACACACACCTTCCAGCAATCCCACCAGGCTAGTGAAGCAGCACTGAACACACACCTTCCAGCAATCCCACCAGGCTAGTGAAGCAGCACTGAACACACACCTTCCAGCAATCCCACCAGGTTAGTGAAGCAGCACTGAACACACACCTTCCAGCAATCCCACCAGGTTAGTGAAGCAGCACTGAACACACACCTTCCAGCAATCCCACCAGGTTAGTGAAGCAGCACTGAACACACACCTTCCAGCAATCCCACCAGGTTAGTGAAGCAGCACTGAACACACACCTTCCAGCAATCCCACCAGGCTAGTGAAGCAGCACTGAACACACACCTTCCAGCAATCCCACCAGGTTAGTGAAGCAGCACTGAACACACACCTTCCAGCAATCCCACCAGGTTAGTGAAGCAGCACTGAACACACACCTTCCAGCAATCCCACCAGGTTAGTGAAGCAGCACTGAACACACACCTTCCAGCAATCCCACCAGGTTAGTGAAGCAGCACTGAACACACACCTTCCAGCAATCCCACCAGGTTAGTGAAGCAGCACTGAACACACACCTTCCAGCAATCCCACCAGGCTAGTGAAGCAGCACTGAACAGACACCTTCCAGCAATCCCACCAGGCTAGTGAAGCAGCACTGAACACACACCTTCCAGCAATCCCACCAGGCTAGTGAAGCAGCACTGAACAGACACCTTCCAGCAATCCCACCAGGTTAGTGAAGCAGCACTGAACAGACACCTTCCAGCAATCCCACCAGGTTAGTGAAGCAGCACTGAACAGACACCTTCCAGCAATCCCACCAGGCTAGTGAAGCAGCACTGAACACACACCTTCCAGCAATCCCACCAGGCTAGTGAAGCAGCACTGAACAGACACCTTCCAGCAATCCCACCAGGTTAGTGAAGCAGCACTGAACAGTGAAGCAGCACTGAACAGACACCTTCCAGCAATCCCACCAGGTTAGTGAAGCAGCACTGAACAGACACCTTCCAGCAATCCCACCAGGTTAGTGAAGCAGCACTGACACAGACACCTTCCAGCAATCCCACCAGGCTAGTGAAGCAGCACTGAACACACACCTTCCAGCAATCCCACCAGGCTAGTGAAGCAGCACTGAACAGACACCTTCCAGCAATCCCACCAGGCTAGTGAAGCAGCACTGAACACACACCTTCCAGCAATCCCACCAGGCTAGTGAAGAACAGACACCTTCCAGCACTGAACACACACCTTCCAGCAATCCCACCAGGTTAGTGAAGCAGCACTGAACAGACACCTTCCAGCAATCCCACCAGGTTAGTGAAGCAGCACTGAACAGACACCTTCCAGCAATCCCACCAGGCTAGTGAAGCAGCACTGAACACACACCTTCCAGCAATCCCACCAGGCTAGTGAAGCAGCACTGAACACACACCTTCCAGCAATCCCACCAGGCTAGTGAAGCAGCACTGAACACACACCTTCCAGCAATCCCACCAGGTTAGTGAAGCAGCACTGAACACACACCTTCCAGCAATCCCACCAGGCTAGTGAAGCAGCACTGAACACACACCTTCCAGCAATCCCACCAGGTTAGTGAAGCAGCACTGAACACACACCTTCCAGCAATCCCACCAGGCTAGTGAAGCAGCACTGAACACACACCTTCCAGCAATCCCACCAGGCTAGTGAAGCAGCACTGAACACACACCTTCCAGCAATCCCACCAGGCTAGTGAAGCAGCACTGAACACACACCTTCCAGCAATCCCACCAGGTTAGTGAAGCAGCACTGAACACACACCTTCCAGCAATCCCACCAGGCTAGTGAAGCAGCACTGAACACACACCTTCCAGCAATCCCACCAGGTTAGTGAAGCAGCACTGAACACACACCTTCCAGCAATCCCACCAGGCTAGTGAAGCAGCACTGAACACACACCTTCCAGCAATCCCACCAGGCTAGTGAAGCAGCACTGAACAGACACCTTCCAGCAATCCCACCAGGTTAGTGAAGCAGCACTGAACAGACACCTTCCAGCAATCCCACCAGGCTAGTGAAGCAGCACTGAACACACACCTTCCAGCAATCCCACCAGGCTAGTGAAGCAGCACTGAACAGACACCTTCCAGCAATCCCACCAGGTTAGTGAAGCAGCACTGAACACACACCTTCCAGCAATCCCACCAGGTTAGTGAAGCAGCACTGAACACACACCTTCCAGCAATCCCACCAGGCTAGTGAAGCAGCACTGAACACACACCTTCCAGCAATCCCACCAGGTTAGTGAAGCAGCACTGAACACACACCTTCCAGCAATCCCACCAGGCTAGTGAAGCAGCACTGAACACACACCTTCCAGCAATCCCACCAGGTTAGTGAAGCAGCACTGAACACACACCTTCCAGCAATCTCACCAGGTTAGTGAAGCAGCACTGAACACACACCTTCCAGCAATCCCACCAGGCTAGTGAAGCAGCACTGAACACACACCTTCCAGCAATCCCACCAGGTTAGTGAAGCAGCACTGAACACACACCTTCCAGCAATCCCACCAGGTTAGTGAAGCAGCACTGAACACACACCTTCCAGCAATCCCACCAGGTTAGTGAAGCAGCACTGAACACACACCTTCCAGCAATCCCACCAGGTTACCTTCCAGCAATCCCACCAAGCAGCACTGAACACACACCTTCCAGCAATCCCACCAGGCTAGTGAAGCAGCACTGAACACACACCTTCCAGCAATCCCACCAGGTTAGTGAAGCAGCACTGAACACACACCTTCCAGCAATCCCACCAGGCTAGTGAAGCAGCACTGAACACACACCTTCCAGCAATCCCACCAGGTTAGTGAAGCAGCACTGAACACACACCTTCCAGCAATCCCACCAGGTTAGTGAAGCAGCACTGAACACACACCTTCCAGCAATCCCACCAGGTTAGTGAAGCAGCACTGAACACACACCTTCCAGCAATCCCACCAGGTTAGTGAAGCAGCACTGAACACACACCTTCCAGCAATCCCACCAGGTTAGTGAAGCAGCACTGAACAGCAACACCTTCCAGCAATCCCACCAGGTTAGTGAAGCAGCACTGAACACACACCTTCCAGCAATCCCACCAGGTTAGTGAAGCAGCACTGAACACACACCTTCCAGCAATCCCACCAGGTTAGTGAAGCAGCACTGAACACACACCTTCCAGCAATCCCACCAGGTTAGTGAAGCAGCACTGAACACACACCTTCCAGCAATCCCACCAGGTTAGTGAAGCAGCACTGAACACACACCTTCCAGCAATCCCACCAGGTTAGTGAAGCAGCACTGAACACACACCTTCCAGCAATCCCACCAGGCTAGTGAAGCAGCACTGAACACACACCTTCCAGCAATCCCACCAGGTTAGTGAAGCAGCACTGAACACACACCTTCCAGCAATCCCACCAGGTTAGTGAAGCAGCACTGAACACACACCTTCCAGCAATCCCACCAGGTTAGTGAAGCAGCACTGAACACACACCTTCCAGCAATCCCACCAGGCTAGTGAAGCAGCACTGAACACACACCTTCCAGCAATCCCACCAGGCTAGTGAAGCAGCACTGAACACACACCTTCCAGCAATCCCACCAGGCTAGTGAAGCAGCACTGAACACACACCTTCCAGCAATCCCACCAGGTTAGTGAAGCAGCACTGAACACACACCTTCCAGCAATCCCACCAGGCTAGTGAAGCAGCACTGAACACACACCTTCCAGCAATCCCACCAGGCTAGTGAAGCAGCACTGAACACACACCTTCCAGCAATCCCACCAGGCTAGTGAAGCAGCACTGAACAGACACCTTCCAGCAATCCCACCAGGCTAGTGAAGCAGCACTGAACAACACAATCCCACCTTCCAGCAATCCCACCAGGCTAGTGAAGCAGCACTGAACACACACCTTCCAGCAATCCCACCAGGTTAGTGAAGCAGCACTGAACACACACCTTCCAGCAATCCCACCAGGCTAGTGAAGCAGCACTGAACACACACCTTCCAGCAATCCCACCAGGTTAGTGAAGCAGCACTGAACACACACCTTCCAGCAATCCCACCAGGTTAGTGAAGCAGCACTGAACACACACCTTCCAGCAATCCCACCAGGTTAGTGAAGCAGCACTGAACACACACCTTCCAGCAATCCCACCAGGTTAGTGAAGCAGCACTGAACACACACCTTCCAGCAATCCCACCAGGTTAGTGAAGCAGCACTGAACACACACCTTCCAGCAATCCCACCAGGTTAGTGAAGCAGCACTGAACACACACCTTCCAGCAATCCCACCAGGCTAGTGAAGCAGCACTGAACACACACCTTCCAGCAATCCCACCAGGTTAGTGAAGCAGCACTGAACACACACCTTCCAGCAATCCCACCAGGCTAGTGAAGCAGCACTGAACACACACCTTCCAGCAATCCCACCAGGTTAGTGAAGCAGCACTGAACACACACCTTCCAGCAATCCCACCAGGTTAGTGAAGCAGCACAGTGCAGCACTGAACACACACCTTCCAGCAATCCCACCAGGCTAGTGAAGCAGCACTGAACACACACCTTCCAGCAATCCCACCAGGCTAGTGAAGCAGCACTGAACACACACCTTCCAGCAATCCCACCAGGCTAGTGAAGCAGCACTGAACACACACCTTCCAGCAATCCCACCAGGCTAGTGAAGCAGCACTGAACACACACCTTCCAGCAATCCCACCAGGCTAGTGAAGCAGCACTGAACACACACCTTCCAGCAATCCCACCAGGTTAGTGAAGCAGCAGAACACACACCTTCCAGCAATCCCACCTGAACACACACCTTCCAGCAATCCCACCAGGTTAGTGAAGAACACACACCTTCCAGCAATCCCACCAGGTTAGTGAGCACACACACCTTCCAGCAATCCCACCAGGTTAGTGAAGCAGCACTGAACACACACCTTCCAGCAATCCCACCAGGCTAGTGAAGCAGCACTGAACACACACCTTCCAGCAATCCCACCAGGCTAGTGAAGCAGCAGCAGCACTGAACACACACCTTCCAGCAATCCCACCAGGCTGAAGTGAAGCAGCACTGAACACACACCTTCCAGCAATCCCACCAGGTTAGTGAAGCAGCACTGAACACACACCTTCCAGCAATCCCACCAGGCTAGTGAAGCAGCACTGAACACACACCTTCCAGCAATCCCACCAGGCTAGTGAAGCAGCACTGAACACACACCTTCCAGCAATCCCACCAGGCTAGTGAAGCAGCACTGAACACACACCTTCCAGCAATCCCACCAGGCTAGTGAAGCAGCACTGAACACACACCTTCCAGCAATCCCACCAGGCTAGTGAAGCAGCACTGAACACACACCTTCCAGCAATCCCACCAGGCTAGTGAAGCAGCACTGAACACACACCTTCCAGCAATCCCACCAGGCTAGTGAAGCAGCACTGAACACACACCTTCCAGCAATCCCACCAGGCTAGTGAAGCAGCACTGAACAGACACCTTCCAGCAATCCCACCAGGCTAGTGAAGCAGAACACACACCTTCCAGCAATCCCACCACCAGGCAATCCCACCAGGCTAGTGAAGCAGCACTGAACACACACCTTCCAGCAATCCCACCAGGCTAGTGAAGCAGCACTGAACACACACCTTCCAGCAATCCCACCAGGCTAGTGAAGCAGCACTGAACACACACCTTCCAGCAATCCCACCAGGCTAGTGAAGCAGCACTGAACACACACCTTCCAGCAATCCCACCAGGCTAGTGAAGCAGCACTGAACACACACCTTCCAGCAATCCCACCAGGCTAGTGAAGCAGCACTGAACACACACCTTCCAGCAATCCCACCAGGTTAGTGAAGCAGCACTGAACACACACCTTCCAGCAATCCCACCAGGCTAGTGAAGCAGCACTGAACACACACCTTCCAGCAATCCCACCAGGTAGTAGTGACCTTCCAGCAATCCCACCAGGCAGTGAAGAACACACACCTTCCAGCAATCCCACCAGGTTAGTGAAGCAGCACTGAACACACACCTTCCAGCAATCCCACCAGGTTAGTGAAGAAGAACACACACCTTCCAGCACTGAACACACACCTTCCAGCAATCCCACCAGGCTAGTGAAGCAGCACTGAACACACACCTTCCCTCCCACCAGGCAATCCTGAACACCACCTTCCAGCAATCCCACCAGGTGAAGCAGCACTGCACTGAACACACACCTTCCAGCAATCCCACCAGGCTAGTGAAGCAGCACTGAACACACACCTTCCAGCAATCCCACCAGGCTAGTGAAGCAGCACTGAAACACACCTTCCAGCAATCCCACCAGGCTAGTGAAGCAGCACTGAACACACCTTCCAGCAATCCCACCAGGCTAGTGAAGCAGCACTGAACAGACACCTTCCAGCAATCCCACCAGGCTAGTGAAGCAGCACTGAACACACACCTTCCAGCAATCCCACCAGGCTAGTGAAGCAGCACTGAACACACACCTTCCAGCAATCCCACCAGGCTAGTGAAGCAGCACTGAACACACACCTTCCAGCAATCCCACCAGGCTAGTGAAGCAGCACTGAACACACACCTTCCAGCAATCCCACCAGGTTAGTGAAGCAGCACTGAACACACACCTTCCAGCAATCCCACCAGGCTAGTGAAGCAGCACTGAACACACACCTTCCAGCAATCCCACCAGGTAGTGAAGCAGTGCACTGAACACACACCTTCCAGCAATCCCACCAGCACTGAACACACACCTTCCAGCAATCCCACCAGGCTAGTGAAGCAGCACTGAACACACACCTTCCAGCAATCCCACCAGGCTAGTGAAGCAGCACTGAACACACACCTTCCAGCAATCCCACCAGGCTAGTGAAGCAGCACTGGGAAACACGTTAACCTCAAACCACGTCCGTCAAAGAATAAGTGAAGTGCAGTCAAAGTGGACATACTGCAGCAACCTCTACATACTCAATTCCCTTCTCTCAGCAGCTGTAGCCAGTTACTGTCAGGGCCAGACAGAACCCCACTGACATTCTTACATCATAAAAGTGGGCCCAACAAACAAGGTATCATTAGAAATAAACACAGTGTGTCACCTATGCATTCAATGCCCTTCTCTCAGGAGCTGCATGTCGCTAGTCACTGACAGGGCTAGGTGTTCTGAGGACCGCCCACGCTCTATGTCGACCACATTCCCCCCACCTTCCCATCAGGCCGTACCGCAGTTGCTCTGGCGGTGTTTGCTCGGGCAGTGGCAGGTACCTGCAGTGTGTCCGTGACGCCACCCGCCTTCGCTCCTGTCCGAACACATTTTCTGTGACACACACACCCTGTAACACCGGTGTCTCGAGTTCTCTAACACTCTGGGTAAAGAGCAGGAGAGAAGATGCCCAACTCACGTTGTCGACCTGAGTTAACGTTTACCGTATCGTCTCAAACTGACTTTGTGTGACTAGTGAATCACCGACTGATATGAATGAACAAAGTATTCACGCGTACAGAGACACTACACTAGCTGTGAACGTATCCTGGGGGTTTAGATATGGATTTATATAGGGAGCATATATTAAATTCATCTGGTTATATGTTCAAGGCTTGTAAGCCCTTTTCCTATGGCACATAACAGCATCATTCATTTGTGTCAGTTACATAACAAGAACAGTGGAATGTCAGTAGAGTGGCATCACATTCCATAATGTTACTCATTATCCCATTATAATATCCATAGGCCTCAGGGTGTCTGAAAGGCACCCTATTCCCAATGGAGTGCCTAGGGAATAGGGTACCATTTCAGATGCACTTCTAGTGTGTGATTGTTGCCAGCAAATTAACCCGAAGCCATTTGCAATATCCTAGCATCTGCAGATACACGTAGCGCAGATGTTTCAAGCACAGCGAGTGTCTTAGTTAGTGATTAACCTTAACCACATTCAACATGGGGAAATCCGGGAAGTAGTTTGATTCAGCTCAGTATAATCAGGGTCTTGCTGTTGGGCGGGGGGGCTTGGAAGGACACAGCCGAGATGCTCCCACAGTCTAAATGTCATGCTGTTTATAGTGACTAATCACGCTTCAATGTGGTGTTTATTTCAACTGTCAGGCCCTTTATGTTTGTTTGTGTACAAGCGCTTTGAGTGAAGTAAGATAACAGAGTGGAGTAGTCTGTGCGTATGTACACTGTTTCATTCTACCTCTCTGCGTCCCCATCCCTCCCTCCCTCCACCAGTCTGTCTCTTCAGTTCTCCCTCCCTCCCTCCACCAGTCTGTCTCTTCAGTTCTCCCTCCCTCCCTCCCTGCCTCCCTCCCTCCCTTCGTCCCTCCCTCCACCAGTCTGTCTCTTCAGTTCTCCCTCCCTCCCTCTCTTCAGTTCTGCCTCCCTCCGTCCCTGCCTCCCTCCCTCCCTGCCTCCCTCCCTCCCTCCACCAGTCTGTCTCTTCAGTTCTCCCTCCCTCCCTGCCTCCCTCCCTCCCTTCGTCCCTCCCTCCACCAGACTGTCTCTTCAGTTCTCCCTCCCTCCCTCTCTTCAGTTCTGCCTCCCTCCGTCCCTGCCTCCCTCCCCCTCCCTCCCTCCCTGCCTCCACCAGACTGTCTCTTCAGTTCTACCTCCCTCCCTCCCTCCCTCCACCAGTCTGTCTCTTCAGTTCTCCCTCCCTCCCACCCTCCCCCTCCACCAGTCTCTTCAGTTCTCCCTCCCTCCCTCCCCCCCCTCCACCAGTCTGTCTCTTCAGTTCTCCCTCCCACCCTCCCTCCCCCCTCCACCAGTCTGTCTCTTCAGTTCTCCCTCCCTCCCTCCCTCCCTCCACCAGTCTGTCTCTTCAGTTCTACCTCCCTCCCTCCCTCCCTCTACCAGTCTGTCTCTTCAGTTCTCCCTCCCTCCCTCCCTCCCTCCCTCCCTCCCTCCCTCCCTCCCTCCACCAGTCTGTCTCTTCAGTTCTCCCTCCCTCCCTCCACCCCTCCCTCCCTCCCCTCCACCAGTCTGTCTCTTCAGTCCCCCTCCACCTCCCTCACTCCCTCCCTCCACCAGTCTGTCTCTTCAGTTCACCAGTCTGTCTCTTCAGTTCTACCTCCCTCCCTCCCTCCCTCCCTCCCTCCCTCCCCCTCCACCAGTCTGTCTCTTCAGTTCTCCCTCCCTCCCTCCCTCCACCAGTCTCTCTTCAGTACCTCCCTCCCTCCCTCCCTCCACCAGTCTGTCTCTTCAGTTCTCCCTCCCTCCCTCCACCAGTCTCTCTTCAGTCTCCCTCCCTCCCCTCCCTCCACCAGTCTCTTCAGTTCTCCCTCCCTCCCTCCCCCTCCACCAGTCTGTTTCTTCAGTTCTCCCTCCCACCCTCCCTCCCCCTCCACCAGTCTGTCTCTTCAGTTCTCCCTCCCTCCCTCCCCCTCCACCAGTCTGTCTCTTCAGTTCTCCCTCCCTCCCTCCCCCTCCACCAGTCTGTCTCTTCAGTTCTCCCTCCCTCCCTCCACCAGTCTGTCTCTTCAGTTCTACCTCCCCCTCCCTCCCCCTCCCTCCCTACCAGTCTGTCTCTTCAGTCCCTCCCTCCCTCCCTCCCTCCCTCCCTCCCTCCCTCCCCCTCCCTCCACCAGTCTGTCTCTTCAGTTCTACCTCCCTCCCTCCCTCCCTCTACCAGTCTGTCTCTTCAGTTCTACCTCCCTCACTCCCTCCCTCCACCAGTCTGTCTCTTCAGTTCTCCCTCCCACCCTCCACCAGTCTGTCTCTTCAGTTCTCCCTCCCTCCCTCCACCAGTCTGTCTCTTCAGTTCTCCCTCCCTCCCTCCACCAGTCTGTCTCTTCAGTTCTCCCTCCCTCCCTCCCTCCACCAGTCTCTCTTCAGTTCTCCCTCCCTCCCTCCACCAGTCTCTCTTCAGTTCTCCCTCCCTCCTCCAGTCTGTCTCTTCAGTTCTCCCTCCCTCCACCCTCCTCCCTCCCTCCCTCCCTCCCTCCCTCCCTCCCTCCACCAGTCTCTCTTCAGTTCTCCCTCCCTCCCTCCCTCCCTCCCTCCCTCCACCAGTCTGTCTCTTCAGTTCTCTCTCCTTCCTTTCTCCCCCCCATCGCTCTGTGTGACTAGAGTCATTAGCATTATTGCGGACACTTTCTTCTCAATTAACCATGTCGGTAAATCAAGCAAAACACCCTAGCAACACATGCCCATCCTGCATAGCAACGCATATTCTAAGAACAAAGTGTATCATAACGGGGGGTTATAAAAACAATAAAAAGGCATTTTCCATAGGAGTCCCTGTTCTAATCCGCCTGAATGAAAGACAAGTTGTTTCCTTTGTAACCGTCTAAATGGGAATACGATCCCAAACGAGACAACTCTGCCACTGGAGTGAGTGAACCTGGTCAACTCTCTGTAACGATCTGGGTGTAGTGGGTGCAAAGTCAGGTGCAGGAAGCAGAGAGTTCAGGGTAGTGCTATTTAATACACAAACGGTGAACATAAGCCACCCCACGAAACACAGGGCGCACACAAAACAAATGCCCCAAACACGGGGACTTAAACAGTCCAGCAAAAACCCACAAAATGGGAAACACGTTAACCTCAAACGTGCACACTAGTCACACAAAGAATCCCGCACAAAGAGCAGACGGGCCTACTGGTTAACATAGCCCGACTAATCAGCCTAAAGACAAAACAGGTGAAACCAATAAACAGAAAGGGTGAAAAGGATCAGTGGCAGCTAGTAGGCCGGTGACGACGACCGCCGAGCGCCACCCGAACAGGAAGGGGAGCCGCCTTCGGTAGGAGTCGTGACACTCTCGTAATTAACTTTCTGTGCCAGGCACGGTTTCCAGTGCACACACACGCGCACACACAGCTTGCCTTAGATAACATATTGCCATTCAGTACAAGGAAATATGGTAGATTATATTTTCCCCTACGAAAGACAATTATCCTACAAAATGAAAAACTGGATTCATATTCTGTTATGTTTTATGTATGATAAACCTGGGGCCAATGGAGCAAACATGTATTGAATTCCAGTATTTATATGGGGCTTGCCTAACAGCAATTTTGTTTATCATAGTTTCAAATTTATGAAGGCATAAACAGCCGTTAGTGCTGATAGACAATATTGTTTTATGAGATATTTCTAAATATGGAATGACGATATCATGAACAATTTGTATGCACCGTTCGTGCGAAGTCAAGCAGTGAACATTCAGTCCAGGAAGACTATTTACTCTCTTCAAAGAACATTCTCTCTCCAGAACATTCTCTCTCCATCTTCTCCCACAAAATTCCACGTATCTAATAATGGAATAACTTTGTGGAACCTTTGAATGGCTGGTCATTTGCATGAGTTTTGTGATTTCCATGGAAAGGTGGCCTATTGTTTAGTTCAGTAAAGGTTCCCTGGGTTGGACAGAAACCTTATTTCCAGATGAGTTCTGCTTGAGAGAACCCATCTCCTCTTGTCCTCATCGTCCTCCACCCCCTCCATTTCCCTCCTTGTCCTCAAATCCACCTTTCCTCCCTCTCTTCCTACCGCACCTCCACCGCTCCTCCTCCTCTACTCTCACCTGCTCCCTCTCTCACCCCATCCACCGTCACCACTGAGGCACCAGGTCCGTGAGATGGGACCTCCACTCGTCACCCGTGGCTGGAGATGGAACGGTCCATCTGTGCTGACCACATGGCAGGGGACAGGCCAACTTAAGTATGGACAGGTCTCTGAGGGTGGGAAGGGGCCGTATGGGTGTATAAATTGTAATGAGAGCCCTGGTGGATGCATTTGCACACATACATACTATGTCTGTTGTTTCAAAAAGAGATCGGAACAATTCCCATTCCAGGATCCAAATTGGTCGTAAAATGCAAAACAGCCCATCTAAAATGTTACTAAAGCATTTCATAGTTTGTATTCAATATCAAACTCAATGTAGAAGCTACATTAGAAATGACCCTAAGGCTGGTACAAATCTCCATCCCATGTATATGGTCAGAAGCAAAACCAATAACCCTGACTTATTGACTATAACTTCATACGTTATTCAAAGCACCATCCAGAAAAACAATCATCTGTAACCCGAGCAGACTTCAGAGTGGCTGGAAGCCCAGAGCATCATATTACCCACATCCAGACACGGATGGTCTTGGAATTGACTGGAGGCACCCGTAGCAACCCATTAGGTTGTAACTTGGTGTGTGTCTCAAATGGCACACAATATCCTACATAGTGCACTACTTTGGGTCGAAGTAGTGCACTATGTAGGGACTAGGGTGCCGATTGAAACACATTCTTGGTAATGGCGTAAACATATAGTGAACTGTGGCAGTTATCTAAACGGGGATGTCAACTCTAGTGCGCTCATTTAAAGAGTGGTGATAGTCCGTAATGAGCGCGGCTACGCACTTTTCAACCCTACTTGCACCGGCGCTGTCCGTTTAGATTCGTTAATGTTGCATTGTTAAAATGTGCTTCCTCGTCTTCTTAAAAATGTGTTATGCGAGTCACACTACAAAGTCATACAGCCACAAAAGTTTAAAAAAGAAAAAAAGTGGAAAGTGGGTCATTATTATTTGCCCCACACAGTATCTTTCTTTCTTTTATTTAACCTTTATTTAACCAGGCAAGTCAATTATGAACACATTCTTATTTATAATGATGGCCCAGCAAGAGTCAAAAAGCCTCCTGTGGGTACGTGGGCTGGGATTCAAATAAATAAAAAATAGGACAAAAACACACATCGTGACAAAAGAGACACCACAACACTACATAAAGAGAGATCTAAGACAGCAACACAACAACACAACATGCTAGTAGCACAACACGACAACAACACACCATGGCAGCAACATGACACCAACACAACATTCTCTTAGCACAAAACAACAACACAACATGGTAGCAGCACAACATGACAACATGGTAGCAGCACAACATGACAACATGGTAGCAGCACAATATGACAACATGGAAGCAGCACAATATGACAACAACACAGCATGATAGCAACACAACATGACTCCACAAAGCAAGTACTGCAGGCTCTAGTTTTATCTTATTTTGATTATTTTTGGGAGGGCAGGGTAGACTAGTGGTTAGAGCGTTGGACTAGTAACCGGAAGTTTGCAAGTTCAAACCCCCGAGCTGACAAGGTACAAATCTGTCGTTTTGCCCCTGAACAGACAGTTAACCCACTGTTCCTAGGCAGTCATTGAAAATAAGAATTTGTTCTTAACTGACTTGCCGAGTTAAATACATTTTTTAAAATTGTCAAGAAGAAAGACCTAGTTAAGCTGCAGCTGGCACAGAACAGAGCAGCACATCTTGCTCTTCAGTTGAGGAAAGACTGACTGCATCACTTCTTGTTTTTATAAGAAACAATGTGTTGGAAATTCCTAATTGTTTGCACAGTCAACTTATACACAGCACTGACACACACACTTACCCCACCAGACATGCCACCAGGGGTCTTTTCACAGTCCCCAGGTCCAGAACAAATTCAAGGAAACATACAGTATTATACACAGCCATGAGTGCATGGAACTCCCTTCCATCTTAAATAGTGTAAGTGAACAGCAAACCTGGTTTCAAAACACAAATAAAGCAACACCTCACAGCACAGCCCCTCTCCCCCATGTGACCTACTTTATGTGTGTCTGAACTGACATATATGTGTAACTAATAGATGCACACACAAACTACTTGTGAATGTTTTTAAATGGATGTAAATTGTGAAGTATTTAGTCTGTAATTTATTTTTCGTTATATGTCGGACACCAGTAAGACTAGCTGTCACCATTGGCGTAGTCTAATGGGGATCCTAATGAATCAAATATGGTAGCAACACAACATGACAACAACACATCATGGTAGCACCACTACATGACAACACATCATGGTAGCAGCACTACATGACAACACATCATGGTAGCAGCACTACATGACAACACATCATGGTAGCAGCACAACATGACAACACATCATGGTAGCAGCACAACATGACAACACATCATGGTAGCAGCACTACATGACAACACATCATGGTAGCAGCACTACATGACAACACATCATGGTAGCAGCACTACATGACAACACATCATGGTAGCAGCACAACATGACAACACATCATGGTAGCAGCACTACATGACAACACATCATGGTAGCAGCACTACATGACACCACATCATGGTAGCAGCACAACATGACACCACATCATGGTAGCAGCACTACATGACAACACATCATGGTAGCAGCACAACATGACAACACATCATGGTAGCAACACTACATGACAACAACATCATGGTAGCAACGCTACATGACAACAATACATCATGGTAGCAACACTACATGACAACAACACATCATGGTAGCAACACTACATGACAACAACACATCATGGTCGCAAAACTTCATGACAACAACACATCATGGTAGCAACACTACATGACAACAACACATCATGGTAGCAAAACTTCATGACAACAACACATCATGGTAGCAACACTACATGGCAGAAGCATAACATGTCAGCAGCAAAAACATTGTTAGGCACAGACATTTACATTACATTTACATTTAAGTCATTTAGCAGACGCTCTTATCCAGAGCGACTTACAAATTGGTGCAAACACCTATGACAACCAGTGGAACAGCCACTTGCATCTAAATCTTGTTGGGGGAGAAGGGGGGTGAGAAGGATTACTTACCCTTACTTACCCTATCCTAGGTATTCCTTGAAGAGGTGGGGTTTCAGGTGTCTCCGGAAGGTGGTGATTGACTCCGCTGTCCTGGCATCGTGAGGGAGTTTGTTCCACCATTGGGGGCCAGAGCAGCGAACAGTTTTGACTGGGCTGAGCGGGAACTGTACTTCCTCAGTGGTAGGGAGGCGAGCAGGCCAGAGGTGGATGAACGCAGTGCCCTTGTTTGGGTGTAGGGCCTGATCAGGGCCTGGAGGTACTGAGGTGCCGTTCCCCTCACAGCTCCGAAGGCGAGCACCATGGTCTTGTAGCGGATGCGAGCTTCAACTGGAAGCCAGTGGAGAGAGCGGAGGAGCGGGGTGACGTGAGAGAACTTGGGAAGGTTGAACACCAGACGGGCTGCGGCGTTCTGGATGAGTTGTAGGGGTTTAATGGCACAGGCAGGGAGCCCAGCCAACAGCGAGTTGCAGTAGTCAAGACGGGAGATGACAAGTGCCTGGATTAGGACCTGCGCCGCTTCCTGTGTGAGGCAGGGTCGTACTCTGCGGATGTTGTAGAGCATGAACCTACAGGAACGGGACACCGCCTTGATGTTAGTTGAGAACGTCAGGGTGTTGTCCAGGATCACGCCAAGGTTCTTAGCGCTCTGGGAGGAGGACACAATGGAGTTGTCAACCGTGATGGCGAGATCATGGAACGGGCAGTCCTTCCCCGGGAGGAAGAGGAGCTCCGTCTTGCTGAGGTTCAGCTTGAGGTGGTGATCCGTCATCCACACTGATATGTCTGCCAGACATGCAGAGATGCGATTCGCCACCTGGTCATCAGAAGGGGGAAAGGAGAAGATTAATTGTGTGTCGTCTGCATAGCAATGATAGGAGAGACCATGTGAGGTTATGACAGAGCCAAGTGACTTGGTGTATAGCGAGAATAAGAGAGGGCCTAGAACAGAGCCCTGGGGGACACCAGTGGTGAGCGCGTGGTGAGGAGACAGATTCTCGCCACGCCACCTGGTAGGAGCGACCTGTCAGGTAGGACGCAATCCAAGCGTGGGCCGCGCCGGAGATGCCCAACTCGGAGAGGGTGGAGAGGAGGATCTGGTGGTTCACAGTATCGAAGGCAGCCGATAGGTCTAGAAGGATGAGAGCAGAGGAGAGAGTTAGCTTTAGCAGTGCGGAGCGCCTCCGTGATACAGAGAAGAGCAGTCTCAGTTGAATGACTAGTCTTGAAACCTGACTGATTTGGATCAAGAAGGTCATTCTGAGAGAGATAGCGGTAGAGCTGGCCAAGGACGGCACGCTCAAGAGTTTTGGAGAGAAAAGAGAGAAGGGATACTGGTCTGTAGTTGTTGACATCGGAGGGATAGAGTGTAGGTTTTTTCAGAAGGGGTGCAACTCTCGCTCTCTTGAAGACGGGAGGGACGTAGCCAGCGGTCAGGGATGAGTTGATGAGCGAGGTGAGGTAAGGGAGAAGGTCTCCGGAAATGGTCTGGAGAAGAGAGGAGGGGATAGGGTCAAGCGGGCAGGTTGTTGGGCGGCCGGCCGTCACAAGACGCGAGATTTCATCTGGAGAGAGAGGGGAGAAAGAGGTCAGAGCATAGGGTAGGGCAGTGTGAGCAGAACCAGCGGTGTCGTTTGACTTAGCAAACGAGGATCGGATGTCATCGACCTTCTTTTCAAAATGGTTGACGAAGTCATCTGCAGAGAGGAGGAGGGGGGGGAGGATTCAGGAGGGAGGAGAAGGTGGCAAAGAGCTTCCTAGGGTTAGAGGCAGATGCTTGGAATTTAGAATGGTAGAAAGTGGCTTTAGCAGCAGAGACAGAGGAGGAAAATGTAGAGAGGAGGGAGTGAAAGGATGCCAGGTCCGCAGGGAGGCGAGTTTTCCTCCATTTCCGCTCGGCTGCCCGGAGCCCTGTTCTGTGAGCTCGCAATGAGTCGCGTCGAGCCACGGAGCGGGAGGGGAGGACCGAGCCGGCCTGGAGGATAGGGGACATAGAGAGTCAAAGGATGCAGTAAGGGAGGAGAGGAGGGTTGAGGAGGCAGAATCAGGAGATAGGTTGGAGAAAGTTTGAGCAGAGGGAAGAGATGATAGGATGGAAGAGGAGAGAGTAGCGGGGGAGAGAGAGCGAAGGTTGGGACGGCGCGATACCATCCGAGTAGGGGCAGTGTGGGAAGTGTTGGATGAGAGCGAGAGGGAAAAGGATACAAGGTAGTGGTCGGAGACTTGGAGGGGAGTTGCAATGAGGTTAGTGGAAGAACAGCATCTAGTAAAGATGAGGTCAAGCGTATTGCCTGCCTTGTGAGTAGGGGGAAGGTGAGAGGGTGAGGTCAAAAGAGGAGAGGAGTGGAAAGAAGGAGGCAGAGAGGAATGAGTCAAAGATAGACGTGGGGAGGTTAAAGTCGCCCAGAACTGTGAGAGGTGAGCCGTCCTCAGGAAAGGAGCTTATCAAGGCATCAAGCTCATTGATGAACTCTCCGAGGGAACCTGGAGGGCGATAAATGATAAGGATGTTAAGCTTGAAAGGGCTGGTAACTGTGACAGCATGGAATTCAAAGGAGGCAATAGACAGATGGGTAAGGGGAGAAAGAGAGAAAGACCACTTGGGAGAGATGAGGATCCCGGTGCCACCACCCCGCTGACCAGAAGCTCTCGGGGTGTGCGAGAACACGTGGGCGGACGAGGAGAGAGCAGTAGGAGTAGCAGTGTTATCTGTGGTGATCCATGTTTCCGTCAGTGCCAAGAAGTCAAGGGACTGGAGGGAGGCATAGGCTGAGATGAACTCTGCCTTGTTGGCCGCAGATCGGCAGTTCCAGAGGCTACCGGAGACCTGGAACTCCACGTGGGTCGTACGCGCTGGGACCACCAGATTAGGGTGGTCGCGGCCACGCGGTGTGGAGCGTTTGTATGGTCTGTGCAGAGAGGAGGGAACAGGGATAGACAGACACATAGTTGACAGGCTACAGAAAAGGCTACGCTAATGCAAGGAAATTGGAATGACAAGTGGACTACACGTCTCGAATGTTCAGAAAGTTAAGCTTACGTAGCAAGAATCTTATTGACTAAAATGATTAAAATGATACAGTACTGCTAAAGTAGGCTAGCTGGCAGTAGCTGCGTTGTTGGCACTACACTAATCAAGTCGTTCCGTTGAGTGTAATAATTTCTACAGTGCTGCTATTCGGGGCTAGCTGGTTAGCTAGCAGTGTTGTTAACGTTACGTTGAGTTAAAAGAACGACAATAGCTGGCTAGCTAACCTAGGAAATCGGTCTAGACTACACAATTATCTTTGAAACAAAGACGGCTATGTAGCTAGCTATGTAGCTAGCTACGATCAAACAAATCAAACCGTTGTACTGTAATGAAATGAAAATGTGATACTCCTGACCGGTGATTGAATTCGAATCAGTAAACGTGTGGTGACGTTGGCTAGCTGTTAGCTGTTAGCTGTTGGCTAGCTAGCAGAGTCTCCTACGTTAAGGACGACAAATAGCTGGCTAGCGAACCTCAGTGAATTAAGATAATCACTCCAAGGCTACACACACTAAACTACACAATTATCTTGGAAACAAAGACAGCTATGTAGCTAGCTAACACTGAACTAATCAAGTCGTACAGTTGAGTGAATAGCACTACAGTGATGCTAATCTGTGTGCGTTAGCTAGCGTTGCTAGCTCCTGGGCGAATAGCAGTGAAGGCTACGTTAGGGCGACGAAATACGATAATTATGCAATTATCTCTGATACAAGGACGGCTAAGTAGCTAGCTAAGAAGAATTGCTAAGATTAGACAAATCAACCTTTGTACTATAATGAAATGTAATGAAAAAGTTATACAACCTGCAGAGCGAAGTGCGAATGCGACCGCTCGCTCCAACCGGAACAGCACAAATAAAAAAAAATCCACCAAAAATGCATCACACAAACCAGCCACAAGTGTCATTAAGTGTCCATGATTGAGTTTGAGTTTAGAGATGGAAATAAAACTGTCCAGTTTGAGTGTTTTTTTGCAGCTTGTTCCAGTTGCTAGCTGCAGTGAACTGAAAAGAGGAGTGACCAAGGGAAGTGGGTGCTTTGGTGATTTTTAACAGAATGTGACTGGCAGAACGGGTGCTGTATGTGGAGAATGAGGGTTGCAGTAGGTATCTCAGATAGGAGGGAGTGAGGCCTAAAAGGGCTTTATAAATAAGCATCAACCAGTGGGTCTTGCGCCGGGTATACAGAGATGGACAGTTTACAGAGGAGTATAGAGTGCAGTGATGTGTCCTATAAGGAACATTGGTGGCAAATCTGCCTCTCTAGAGCCCCCTTACCTACTAATGTATAAATTATGTCTCCGTAATCTAGTATGGGTAGAATGGTCCTTTGAATCAGAGTGAGGAAACCAAGTCTAGATTTAACCTTTGCCTGCAGCTTGGATATGTGCTGAGAGACGGACAGTGTACTGTCTATCCATACTCCCAAGTACTTGTATGAGGAGACTAAAGAGCGTGGGGCCTAGGTTTGAGTCCTTGGTGACAGGCAGTGGCTGAGACAGCAGATAGGTGAGACAGATGAGAGAGGTAGTTAGCAAACCAGGCCAAAGACCCTCAGAGACACCAATAGTCCTTAGCCGACCCACAAGAATGGAATGGTCTACCCATATCAAAAGCTTTGGCCAAGTCAATAAAAATAACAGCACAAGACTGCTTAGAGTCAATGGCAGAGGTGACATAATTTAGGACCTTACGGTTGTAGTATCCATAACCAAAGCGGAAACCAGAATACTATAGACATCAAGAATGCCGTTCAGTTGATTATTGACGTTAGAGCGTTGGACTAGTAACCGAAAGGTTGCAAGTTCAAATCCCCAAGCTGACAATGTACAAATCTGTCGCTCTGCCCCTGAACAGGCAGTTAACCCACTGATCCTTATCTGTCATTGAAAATAAGAATTTGTTCCTAACTCACTTGCCTAGTTAAATAAAGGTTAAAAAAAATAAGCAGGGCAAGATAGAAATTGGCCTAAAACAGAGAGCATTAGCTTGATCTCCCCTTTAAATAAACAACGCACCATGGCTGCCTTCCAAGCACTGGGAACCTCCCCAGAGAGGAGAGACAGGTTAAAAAGGTGAGAGCACTGGGAACCTCCCCAGAGAGGAGAGACAGGTTAAAAAGGTGAGAGCACTGGGAACCTCCCCAGAGAGGAGAGACAGGTTAAAAAGGTGAGAGCACTGGGAACCTCCCCAGAGAGGAGAGACAGGTTAAAAAGGTGAGAGCACTGGGAACCTCCCCAGAGAAGAGAGACAGGTTAAAAAGGTGAGAGCACTGGGAACCTCCCCAGAGAGGAGAGACAGGTTAAAAAGGTGAGAGCACCGGGAACCTCCCCAGAGAGGAGAGACAGGTTAAAAAGGTGAGAGCACCGGGAACCTCCCCAGAGAGGAGAGACAGGTTAAAAAGGTGAGAGCACCGGGAACCTCCCCAGAGAGGAGAGACAGGTTAAAAAGGTGAGAGCACCGGGAACCTCCCCAGAGAGGAGAGACAGGTTAAAAAGGTGAGAGCACCGGGAACCTCCCCAGAGAGGAGAGACAGGTTAAAAAGGTCAGAGATGGGCTCGGCGATGATAAGGGCTTCAACCTTAAAGAAGAAAGGGTCTAAACCATCTGACCCAGATGTTTTTTTGGGGTCAAGCTTAAGGAGCTTCTTTAGCACCTCAGACTGCAGGGAGAAGCTGTGTAGGGCGGCAGGGAAAAAAGAGGGAGGAGCATCAGGGCTAGTCGAATTAGAAGGGCTGGGAGATGAAGAAGTGTTGGACGGGCAAGGAGGCATGGCTAAGTCAAATAGGATTCTTGACTTAATGAAGTGGTGATTAGTCTAGGTCTAAAAGGCTTCTTAAGAGCTTCTACCCCCAAGCCATAAGACTCCTGAACAGCTAATCAAATGGCTACCCAGACTATTTGCAGGTCATGAAGGAAGGTTTGCTCATTAAAAGTTTTCAGCAAGCATCTATAATAAATAAGGACAGGTTGTTTAACTGAGCATTACAAACACAAGCCTTCAAACAGTGATCACTAAGGTCATTACAGAAAACACCAGACTGGATTATATGTGAGGATAACAGCAAGGAGAGTAGCCTTTTCTGGGTGTTTGGGGTCACACCTGCAATGGATAGCCAATTCAGATTTTTTGTTGTTGGGTTTTTTCAATATTTTTTGTTACATCATGTTTCTGCCATCTTCCTACTACTGAAAAGAGTGATAACTAACCAGGTTTTTGATGAACATTTCTACTTCGTCAAGTTGGAGGCGCAGGACATACTGTTCACCCTGGACCGTGCCCTAATCCCCGAGAGTCGGAAAAGAAAACGGTGGCTTAAGAGAGGTCAACGTGCTGGCACCCTGATGAGTTCATGAACAGCTTCTACCCTCTGTTCTATTGGCAAATGTACAATCATTGGAGAACAAACTGGACAAGCTCTGTTTGAGACTATCCCATCAACGGGACCTGAAGAACTTTAACATATCCTATGTTAATCTGAGTCGTGACTGAACAAGGACATAATATACATCTTGCTAGATTTTCGATGTATCGGCAGTACAGAACGGCAGAGATGGATAAGCTCAAGGGGGGAGGTGAGTGTCTCTTTGACTTAGAATACCTCATGAGAAGCTTTAGATCATACAATTTACCAAGAGGGTTTTAATCTATATTTTTTGTAGCCGCCTATTTACCACCACAAACCGATGCTGGCGCGAACAAGAAATGGACAAGTGGACAAGAAAATGGACAAGAAAATGCTCATCCAGAGGCGTCACTCCTACTGGCCAGTGATTTTAACGCAGGGAAACTGAAATCTGTCTTACCCTAATAACTACAGCCAAAGAAGCTATACATCACCTTCATTCTCCCTCACCCTCCATTTGGCAAATCTGACCATAACTATATCCACTTGATTCCTGCTTACAAGCAAAAACTCAAACAGAAAGTACCAGTAACATTCTCAACACGGAAGTGGTCCGAGGAAGTGGCTACTAAGCTACAGGTTCGCTAGCACAGACTGGAAAATGTTCTGGGATTCATCCGATGGCATTGAGGAGTTTACCACATCAGTCACCAGCATTAACAAGTGCATCGATGACGTCATCCCCACAGTGACCATGCGTACATATCCCAACCAGAAACCATGGATTACAGGCAACATTTGTGCTGAGATAAAGGCTAGAGCTGCCACATTTAAGGAGTGGGACACTAATCAGGGTGCTTATAAGAAATCCCCCTATGATTTCCGACCAACATTCAAACCGACAAAGCATCAACACAAAACTAAGATCGAATCCTACAGCACCAGCTCTGAAGCTCGTCGGATGTGGCAGGGCTGGCAAACTATCATGGATTACAAAGGGAAACCCAGCCGAGAGGTGCCCAGTGACAAGAGCCTACCAGATGAGCTAAATGCATTCAATTCTCACTTTGAAGCAAGCAAAACTGAATCATGCATGAGAGCACCAGCTGTTCCAGACAACTGTGTGATTATGCTCTCTGTAGCCGATATGAGTAAGACCTTTAAACAGGTTAACATTCACAAGGCTGCAGGGCCAGACGGATTACCAGGGCATGTACTGACCATCTGGCTAGTGTCTTAAACATTTTCAACCTCTCACTGACCTTGTCAGAAATACCTACATGTTTCAAGCAGACCACCATAGTCCCTGTGCCCAAGAACGTCAAAGTAACCTGTGTAATTGACTATTGTTCCGTAACACTCACATCTGTAGCAATGAAATGCTTTGAAAGGCTAGCCATCACCCAGACACACTGGACCCACTCCAATTCACATATCTCCCCAACAGCTCCACAGATGACACAATCTCCATTACACTTCACACTGCCCAGTGTAGTTATGTACATACACATCTACCTCAATGACCTCGTACCCCTGCACATCCACTCAGTACTGCTGCCCAGTGTATAGAGCAATCGCTGCTCATTGTGTATTTATCATTACGGGTTTTACTTTTCTATTATTTCTCTATTTTCTTTCTCTCTGCGTTGTTGGGAAGGGCCCGTAAGAACTCAGTCTACACCTGTTGTTTACGGAGCATGTGACGAATAACATTTGATTTGATACCTCGTGGGATTGGTAATGATCTGAGATAGATATAGGGAGTCCTGTGATTTTAGGATCCTTATGGGCCCTGGTCAAATGTAGTAGACTAAAAAGGGAGCCATTGGGACACAAACACACATTGTCTCAGTGTGGTAACTAATCGGTGTCTACGGTGGCGATCAACTCTCTCTCTGACTCAGTTCTTCTCTGTCACCGGGCCCTATTATCCTCTTGTACATAGAAGGAAGGGAGCTATAGAATTCTCCTGCAGTTCCATTTAGAATTCTGGAGCCCGGCAGCGAAGCCAAGGGCAAGTCTCACGGCTGCTTGTGTTCCTCAAGAGTATATGTGTGTTTTTTGTTTGCTATACGTGTGTGTCTGCTGTGTGATTGTATGTGTGTGTGTGTTTTACTGCGTGTGTATGCACACACAAGTAGTTGTGTATATGTGTGTGTGTGTACAACTGCATCTTAATTCCAATGTAATCACCCCCATCATCCACACCAAGTGGAGAAGTGAATCTCAGTGGAGTGAGGGAGCGGAGTGGAGGAGAGGCGTAGAGAGAGGCTTTGGAATCTGTTTATGATATTATTGAGACAAAGCCACCTCTGCATAATTCATGACACGAGGGAGCGAGATAACGGGATGAGGCGTGCGAATCAGTCCCGTGTGATGCTTTTATCATAACAGACCAAGTGCAGGCTGACAACTTGGTGGTGGGTCTGTGTCGTGTGTGTGTGTGTGTGTGTCGTGTGTGTCGTGTGTGTGTGTTGCCTTTGTGTTCATGCCTGTATATACAGAAGGGAATTGGCGATGGGAGTTGACAGCAGAGTGGATTATATCTGCTCTGCCTGGGTATTGCTGCTCCACTGCGTCACTGAAACACACTTCACCATAGGGATACGCTTTGTATTAAGCTCCGGTGTTAAGTCGAAACCGGCTGCTGGAGGCAAGCACACGTGACAAAATCAATGTTGTTTCTCTCTCCCTACACTTCCTCAAGGTCGTGTCTTTACTCAGCAGTGAACACAATACAATACTTAGCCCCTGACTATCATCACTGACTGATAGGGAGCCTGAAGAATGTAAGCTCTTCTATTTTCAGACCGGAGACCAGACACTTCTGGCCCTGAGCTGAGTAACGATCTTTCATCACTCAAAGATTGCATCTGAAATGGCAACCTATTTCCTGTATAGTGCACCACTTTTGACAAGACGGCCCTGGTTAAAAGTAGTGCACTATATAGGGGGCTTGTCTACTTAATATTTTCTATTTTGGGACCAGGCAATTCTGGTCGTCAGCAGAGACACTGTTCTGTCACACTGACTAGCATTCGAATGGAACCCTCACTCAAAGGAAGAGGCTATTGAGGCCATAGAGACATACTGTACACTAGCAAATGCTTCATTGGCACATAGGGATGTCTGTCTCAGGCCATTCTAAAGGTTTGATGACTCTGAGCCTTCTTGTCGCTGTTGATGACCTTTGAGGATATTCTTTTTTTGTCTTCTACATTCCTTCACATGTTCTCCTTTGTTATGATTGCCAGTTCAGCCCGTTTTTGGTAGGTGACAGCACCTCAGACTAGAGGCAGCAACAACTTCAGCTATGTTCACGATGCTTTCCGTCTGAACATAGATCTGTGCCCCAGCAAATGTCAATGTAAGTGCCCACCCTCCCTCTCCAGTGTATTGAACATGAACACCAGTAAGCACTTTACCCTCACTTTAGTTTTCAAAGTGACCCAACACATAGCCAGACACCACAGGGGAGAAAAGCATAGCAGTACTATGCCTGTCCTTAAACCACCCTTTGACCTCAAACTCCAGTCACTATGGGGATCTCTATGATTTCAGCACTCTCCTGTGAAACAAGATGACACACCTGTCAAAACATAACAAATTCAGCGCGATAATGCAGTCAAATGTCTAACCTGTACATGCAACCAGACAGCTGTGGACGCTACTTTACATTCAACAGCAACACAAACGATGACTGTGGAAGAACTGGAGATGAAGAAGAAAAGCATCCATCTACTTTTTTTTAAACCTTCCTCCCTACAGTTCTGGGGCTGGTTAGGATTGTTACTGAGGTCAGCGGCGCTGCATGGGGCAGAATAGTATACATGTTGAGGCCGGGTGCTATTCTTAAATCGCTCAGGAAGGAAGCTGAACTTTTGGGATGCTTTGTGTTACTTTTCACATCGATACTTTTCACATTGAGTCCCAGTATGCCTCGACTCACAGTGAATTTAGCAATACATTGGGGCAGTACACTGTGGTACACCTACTGTTCTCTTCTACCTGCTTTCCTGTCCATCTCTCCATCCCCTGATGTCTCCCTAATGATGAGCGGGTGGAGAACAGTAGCACCGAAGAGTGGCACTGCACACACACACACACACACACACACACACACACACACACACACACACCTCTTAAAACATCCATTTATCCCAAAAGCTCCTGCTCCAAAACCGGCCAATGAAAGCTCACGCTCATAATTCATGCAATGAAAGGAGGGCTTAGGCTTCCATTTATTTCCTGAATAGTTTCGTTAGGTTTCAATGCATCACTGTCAGTAGTGACGGAGTGTGTTTGGAGGCGTGTCTTTTGGTGCTTCGCCAGAGCCACCCAGATCAATTGTTCATCGACAGTTGAGATGAGCTTTCATTGTTCAGAGAAGTTAAGTCTTACACAGGCTGTTACTGCCACCAACTGGTTAGAGCTAGTATTGCACACACTTTCTGTCATCCACAAAACAATTATCAGCATCAACTAGATGTTGTTATTCTTACTCACGAACATAAGACAACACTGAAAACCAAGTTTCCAAAGGAGACAACAATAACAGTTATACATTATAAACTGGGGGAACTAACTTGAGTCTCTGCAGTCTTCAGTCTGTGATCTCGTCCCTTGATTCCCCAAGGTATTGTTCAGTAGATGGTCCTGGCAGGTCTGGGTTGTATCCAGCTGCCAGTTCATTTTCGTTTCCTCACCAGCTAGCTACAGATTGTAACACCAGATAACAATTTTTTGGAGTAACCATTATACTGGGAGTTACATGCTTGCCTATACAAAATGTCAGCAGAGATTTTTCAACTAAGCTGGTTGGTATTGGCGATACGATCTTTGTCCTCAATTTGTGGAAATAGAGTCTCAAAATGTCTGTGTCCAGTTGCAGGGGTCAGTTTGAATTTAGAAAATGCTCCGTTATTAAAATAAATGTTTTTCCCTACATGAAGCAAGTCAACAACGTGTATGCTGCCATCTTGTCTTTTTGTAATCTTCTCAAATTGATTGAGACAGGTGGGTCCACCCCAAAGTGCTGCATGTCATGATGACAGACACCTGTCTCGATCAATGAGAGAAGAGCAGTTGTTGTGGGGGGTTAAGTGCTTTGCTCAAGAGCACAAATGCAGGCATCTAGGATTTGATATCAGTTGCTAGCTCACTTCTGCAGACTGACAGACCCAAGACTCAAACTGGCAACCACTCAACTTTGCCCTCAGAACAGCCTCAATGCAGTGGGGCATGGCCTCTACAAGGTGTCGAGAGTGTTCCACAGGGATGCTGGCCCATGTTGACTCCAATGCTTCACACAGTTGTGTGAAGTTGGCTGAATGTCCTTCGGGTGGTGGACCATTCTTGATGCACACAGGAAACTGCTGAGCATGAAAAAACCAGCAGCATTGTAGACCTATTAAACACGGATACCTTCACTCCCCTTTAAGACCTACTAAACACGGATACCTTCACTCCCCTTTAAGACCTACTAAACACGGATACCTTCACTCCCCTTTAAGACCTACTAAACACGGATACCTTCACTCCCCTTTAAGACCTATTAAACACGGATACCTTCACTCCCCTTTAAGACCTACTAAACATGGATACCTTCACTCCCCCTTAAGACCTATTAAACACGGATACCTTCACTCCCCTTTAAGACCTACTAAACACGGATACCTTCACTCCCCTTTAAGACCTATTAAACACAGATACCTTCACTCCCCTTTAAGACCTATTAAACATGGATACCTTCACTCCCCTTTAAGACCTATTAAACATGGATACCTTCACTCCCCTTTAAGACCTATTAAACACGGATACCTTCACTCCCCTTTAAGACCTACTAAACACGGATACCTTCACTCCCCTTTAAGACCTATTAAACACGGATACCTTCACTCCCCTTTAAGACCTACTAAACATGGATACCTTCACTCCCCCTTAAGACCTATTAAACACGGATACCTTCACTCCCCTTTAAGACCTACTAAACACGGATACCTTCACTCCCCTTTAAGACCTATTAAACACAGATACCTTCACTCCCCTTTAAGACCTACTAAACATGGATACCTTCACTCCCCTTTAAGACCTATTAAACATGGATACCTTCACTCCCCTTTAAGACCTATTAAACACGGATACCTTCACTCCCCTTTAAGACCTACTAAACATGGATACCTTCACTCCCCCTTAAGACCTATTAAACACGGATACCTTCACTCCCCTTTAAGACCTACTAAACATGGACACCTTCACTCCCCTTTAAGACCTATTAAACATGGATACCTTCACTCCCCTTTAAGACCTATTAAACACGGATACCTTCACTCCCCTTTAAGACCTATTAAACACAGATACCTTCACTCCCCTTTAAGACCTATTAAACACAGATACCTTCACTCCCCTTTAAGACCTATTAAACACAGATACCTTCACTCCCCTTTAAGACCTATTAAACACAGATACCTTCACTCCCCTTTAAGACCTATTAAACACGGATACCTTCACTCCCCTTTAAGACCTACTAAACATGGATACCTTCACTCCCCTTTAAGACCTATTAAACACAGATACCTTCACTCCCCTTTAAGACCTATTAAACACGGATACATTCACTCCCCTTTAAGACCTACTAAACATGGATACCTTCACTCCCCCTTAAGACCTATTAAACACGGATACCTTCACTCCCCTTTAAGACCTACTAAACATGGATACCTTCACTCCCCTTTAAGACCTATTAAACATGGATACCTTCACTCCCCTTTAAGACCTATTAAACATGGATACCTTCACTCCCCTTTAAGACCTATTAAACATGGATACCTTCACTCCCCTTTAAGACCTATTAAACATGGATACCTTCACTCCCCTTTAAGACCTATTAAACATGGATACCATCACTCCCCTTTAAGACCTACTAAACATGGATACCTTCACTCCCCTTTAAGACCTATTAAACATGGATACCTTCACTCCCCTTTAAGACCTATTAAACATGGATACCTTCACTCCCCTTTAAGACCTATTAAACATGGATACCTTCACTCCCCTTTAAGACCTATTAAACATGGATACCTTCACTCCCCTTTAAGACCTATTAAACATGGATACCTTCACTCCCCTTTAAGACCTATTAAACACGGATACCTTCACTCCCCTTTAAGACCTATTAAACATGGATACCTTCACTCCCCTTTAAGACCTATTAAACACAGATACCTCCACTCCCCTTTAAGACCTACTAAACATGGATACCTTCACTCCCCTTTAAGACCTATTAAACACATATACCTTCACTCCCCTTTAAGACCTATTAAACACGGATACCTTCACTCCCCTTTAAGACCTACTAAACATGGATACCTTCACTCCCCCTTAAGACCTATTAAACACGGATACCTTCACTCCCCTTTAAGACCTACTAAACATGGATACCTTCACTCCCCTTTAAGACCTATTAAACATGGATACCTTCACTCCCCTTTAAGACCTATTAAACATGGATACCTTCACTCCCCTTTAAGACCTATTAAACATGGATACCTTCACTCCCCTTTAAGACCTATTAAACATGGATACCTTCACTCCCCTTTAAGACCTATTAAACATGGATACCATCACTCCCCTTTAAGACCTACTAAACATGGATACCTTCACTCCCCTTTAAGACCTATTAAACATGGATACCTTCACTCCCCTTTAAGACCTATTAAACATGGATACCTTCACTCCCCTTTAAGACCTATTAAACATGGATACCTTCACTCCCCTTTAAGACCTATTAAACACGGATACCTTCACTCCCCTTTAAGACCTATGAAACACGGATACCTTCACTCCCCTTTAAGACCTATTAAACATGGATACTTTCACTCCCCTTTAAGACCTATTAAACACGGATACCTTCACTCCCCTTTAAGACCTATGAAACACGGATACCTTCACTCCCCTTTAAGACCTATTAAACATGAATATCTTCACCACCACCAATGCGGCAAACTGTTAAATATGCTGAAGTCATCTGTGCAAATGAGGGGATAAGACACACACATGTACGTTACATGTCACATATGTCTGATTCAAAGGATGTGATCCTCTGGTATACACTGCAATGATCCCAAAATGGCACCCTAATCCCTAGTGCACTATTTTTGACTAGAGCCCTAGTGAAAAGTACTGCACTGTATAGGGAATAGGGTGCCATTTCAGACGCACCTCGGTCTAGCCTTTCTGTGACATGGTGAATGTCATCTAAGCTGCTCTAGTCTATATCTGATCGAGGCTTGTTTCTCTTCTCACACTACCTTAAGGTCAGACTCTGGCTGTCTTTGATTGGCCCAAGGGCTTCATTCTATCTGCTCAGGAGGAGAAGTTCACCGGGGGTTGGTGAGAGTTTGCTGAACACGTTTTCATTTGGTACACTGTATCCACAAATGTAATATGCTATTTAAATGCCACGGGTAAAGGTTAGCCAGTATAGAGAGAGCATGCATAATGTTTCCCCAGGCCGGTGAATGTTTGTGATATGATATCAGGCACTCTTCTTCAAGCCAAGCTATCTGGTATAGTCGGGTATAGTACGGCCATTCTATTTGTGTGGATGGATGGAAACTGCCTTAGGTGATGTGTGTGTTTTGGACAGTCTTCAAACACACCTGCATTGCATAAATGGGTTCAGAAAGATATTTGCAAGAGCTATAACATCATCATCATTATGCAAGGTCCACTTTCTTATTTTGCTAATAATGTAAATCTATTTCCATTCCATGCACACTGCCAGAGGTGTGTATAAACGGAATCCTTGTAGGCATGTACATACCCACTGGGCAAAATCTGGTTGAATCAATGTTGTTTCCACATAATAAAATAAAAAAATGTGATGATGTTGAATCAACGTGGAAAACTGATTGGATTCACAAAAAGTCATCAACGTAAGTCATCAAAGTAAGTCATCAACGTAAGTCATCAACGTAAGTCATCAATGTAAGTCATCAACGTAAGTCATCAACGTAAGTCATCAACGTAAGTCATCAACGTAAGTCATCAAAGTAAGTCATCAACGTAAGTCATCAACGTAAGTCATCAACGTAAGTCATCAACGTAAGTCATCAATGTAAGTCATCAACGTAAGTCATCAACGTAAGTCATCAACGTAAGTCATCAACGTAAGTCATCAACGTAAGTCATCAACGTAAGTCATCAACGTAAGGGAATTGACTCCTTTTTCACCCAACTCTAAACCTAAATCCAATGACATGGTAACGTTTTTTGTTGATTTCACATTGAATTTAGGTAAATCAAAACTAGAATTCAGGTAAATCAAAACTAGAATTCAGGTAAATCAGAACTAGACGTTGAAATGACGTGTGCCCAGTGGGTATACAGGTATATACATAAACAGCTCTGACATAAATACATAAATAAAGAAATGGACTCGGGGTTTAATTATTAACAAGTACACAAGTGTATTTTATTTAACGCAAGCAAGTTTGTTCCTACAGTTTTAAAAAAAAGCCACTGTGTAAGCCATTGGCACATGTATGTACAAAACAGATGATGAAGAATCGTACAGCCTGCTACAAAGCTTTCTTAGTGAAAGTACAAAAGACTAATATGGGAGGAGAAAGCGGAAAGCATTGTCAGGTTAATACTGAAGAAGTGAATACGCAACATCAGAACAAGTAGTATCTGTTTTATAAGACAGAGCTTTCAAAAATGAATCTGACAAACCAAAGGAGGAAGGGAAACAAAATCATTCACGACAACCTAATAGGCTATTTGTTTACGTAGCATAATACTGTTAGCGTTAACTGTTAACCTAATAGGCTATTTGTTTACGTAGCATAATACTGTTAGCGTAGGAACCACAATGCTGCACATATAAGAAATCAGTTGACTCAGACAGTCCAAGCGTAAAAATTAGAAATGAAAATTATGAAGAGAGAGGATTTTTAAAAACGTTTTGAATCAGTTAAAAACTATTACCACTGAATGCATAACCATGCCACAAATAACACCTAGATTCACGGTTCTTTTTAACTAGATAATAGAAGTCATTTTTTTCTTGGTTAATAACCAAACGTTGCATGACTACAGTACAGAGATTCAGCTTCAAATCCAAACGCACGTAACACCAAGAAAGAGCTCACGATGGTTGAATAAGTGCACCAAGACATTTTTTTATCTTTTTTTAGTTAGCAACGGAATGATGAAACGCTGTACTGCAAAACTAGAGTAGTAGAAAGAGTTAAGACAAAGTTTGGTCCATACTCAAGAGTAATATAGTTTTAATTGTTTTATTGACATTTCATGTTTTTTAGTATAGCTTCACAGACAGTCAGGGTTTGGGTCAGTTTTTTTTCAATTCAGTAAATTCTGCAAAAAATGTCAGTTTATTTCCTGAATTGGCAGGACATAAATGGAATTGAACCCAACCCTGCAGACGGTTAAGTTATCTCTCAATGTGATATTCAACTGTTTCCACGTGTAGCAATACGGCCGTTTCAGGCCTAAAGCTTGTTCATCCGCTTGCCTTCTAGATTCTGTTACCATATTTATTTCACTGGAATCTCTGAAATGGACGTTCACAAGAATATCACCAAACTTTGACCAATGAAATGAATGACCTGAAATTGAAGTGTCTCACATAAATGTATATATTTATATACCGTAGATATATATACAGAGCAGAATACTGACCAAAAAAAACATCTCGTATTTTTTCTTCTGATAACTTGCATTTAAAAAGTTGAAGATTAAATCATATACAAATGAAACCTGTAAAATGTTATTTTGCATGTGAGTTATGGCTTGTGATGAATGAGAAAAGTGGTTTTCTACAGAGTTTCCCCCCACGGCGAGATCCTGAAAGGCCATTCTATCAGATGAATTTCTACGTCATGTCATTCCCACAAGCCTCTTCTTCTTCCTCCTTATACTACATATCATCATCATCATCATCATCTTCATCACTCTGCTGACTTGCCACTCAAACAACTGTTTTCTTTTCACAGTTTCAGAACACTATAATTATTGACAGACAACTTCAATGACTAGGCTACTAAACAAAGCCAGCATACGTTTCTGACAGGCCAAGCTACAGTTATAGCAATATGTAAAAAGTCACTTGAAGGAACTTTGTTTTGTTTGAGAATCCCTGGCACTCCCAACCAATAAAGAATTTTCTGGAAAAAAGATTCTGTACATAGTTTTTATACCGGCGATGCTTACTGTTTCGGAAGCTTATTATGCTGTAATTTACCTGTAAATGATACAAGTTTTGGTCACATTTTGGTCTTGTTAAGTGGATATGTTGAAATAAAAAATGATTTTAAAACCTATGTATGATTGGAGCTCCGTTGGATGACGAGTGTTTAGGAACGTATAAATATATATTACGCGTAAATGTGAATTAAAAAGCGATAAAAACTCAACAGCCCCCAGCCCGACCCCTCCTAAAACCAAACATAAATAAATGGAAGCACTATATCTCCACGTCGAGATAGAGAACAACACATGGTAAAAAGCAATGACACATTGTAAAAAGATGTGCTACTACTAATATACAAAATGCAAATGGGAAAAAGAAGAGGGGAAGAGGTAGAAGAGGAGAAAGAGGAGAAAGGGTAGGGTATGAGAAGAAGAAACGGAGGAGTAAAGAGGAGGAGAAATACAAAGGAAATCTCAATACAGGAAAGAAGGGTTGGTCCCGTAGGAACGACTTGTCTCGTCACACCCGTAAGCTTAGTGAAGTCGAAACCACCCACAACACGACACCACAAACCCCCCCTTACACTTGTGCCCTTACAAACATAAACACCAGACATTGAATAGCTTGTGTGGTTTCTGTGTGTGTTCTGCTGCGTGTGTGTCATGGACGTGTGTGTGTGTGTGTGTGTTGGAGAGGGAGGGAAGGATAGGGGGACGGGAGGGGTCATGTGCTTTAGGTGTAGGCATTGAGACGCTCTTTAGAGCGAGTGGAGTGGATGTCGTGGAGCTCCTGCTCCTCCTTGGACTTGATGTCCTCGTACTTCTGCATCCGACACGCGTCCTTCACGTAGGCCCAGTTAGCAGACAGTACCATTAGGTAGTGGACCTGTATTAGAGGGACACATGGGTTACAGGGATGTTAGTGGGAGGATTGTTAATGAATTAGGCTGAAACAGAGTTAGTTAGATGATTAGACAAAGCTGTAACCAAAAACCCAAAGCAGATTGTTTAGTGGCACTGTGCCTTCACTGGTTTCAAACCGAAAACAAACCAACCAAACTTTAAGGGATGGATTAGTTGATCAACCTTATTCTTTAGTGAGCTCTGTGTCTGTTACGGCTGTGTCAGCAGTTGTGCTAGTCAGGTGAACGGGGCGTGACAGGAGAGCCCGGTTATCAATATACCCATCGATAGCAACCAGAGGGGCTTGGTTATTATGATCAGTGGTGCCAGCAAAGCATATTTTAGTGAATAACAACAGAATCATGTGATGTGACCGATGACAGAGCTGGCGATGCTTTGGGGGCGACCCCTAAGCTCCGAGGTTCAGAGTTCAGTTCGGCCATGTTGATATCGAGGCGGTCGGCTCCTCTCAGCTCCTGACGGCGTACAGTGATGTCACTGAGACCACTGAGGTCAGGGGTAAAGGTGATGGGCCAACCGATAGGCCCCCGTCAGAAGCGGGTGCAGTATTTGCCCAGACTCTGAGACGTCAGGAGGACTTTGTTACGGATGAGGACCGTGGCAGCTGACGCCTGTTCCTCATCAGACCAGAGAGGAAGAGAAAAGGAGAGAAGCAGTTATTGGACTCTGGGTCGCGTTCGTTAGGCACCAAATGGAAGAAGAAGGACTGAAACAGGTGGCGACTGCGTTGAGCGCCCGACCCTGATGTGTTTCTGCAGTAACTCTTTTTTTCCACTAGGTGGCAGTGAGGTGTCAGTGATCAGCCAACCAGAGCATCTGCTGCAGAGGTTCTGAAGAAGTAGTTATGAGGTAATTAAATAAAGAAAAACACCTGCACTCCTCTGGTCCAGTGTATGACATTTATCTATTGATGGTATTGTGTTGTAATGATGATGTGAAGATTCACATGCCTAACAAATTCCCTAAGCTTGGGATAAATAGGTTATTACATTATTTTGTTATATAATGACATGACCCAAACTCATCATGAATAAACAGACTCACCAAGATAGATCCAAGTTGGAGATACAGACAGTACTTCCTTCATACAATCTCACAATGATCTAAGATAATTTATCACAGAAAATATTGGACGAGAAGATGGTGCATCAATATTGTCTATGCAAATTGATTTCTTACCCGTTTTCTAAACCTTAGCTCTCGGTGAGAACTAACACGAACACACTTAGGTGAGTCATCCCATTGTGTATTACCATAGACATCCACTGGGTGGCCAAAGAGTACACAGTTGGGCCACAGACACACACTTTGTGTTGTGAAGAGCCACTCCCGTCCAAATTGATTACCATTTCATTTACTCTTCTTGTCTTTTATAGTCCTCAGACAACGCAGCAACAATGACCTATTTTGTAGATTTAAAACATTACGTCATGGGTCTAAGGACCGGAAATGTATGACGTTATTTATATTTTGTGCTAACAGGAAGCTGTTATGGACATATCTAGTTGATGACAAACAAACCATAAGAAACTGGTGTCATTGATGTTTCGACAAAACATTTCTCTGTTATTTTCACTGTGAACATATGTTTTTGTTTAAAAAGGAACTAGATACCGAATAACAGCCTTCATTAAATGTGTATCCTTCCACCCTGGCTACAGACGCAGCAGTCTTCTCCAGTGAAGATGGTTGCTCCAGTCCTCACCATCACTTAGCTGCTCTCGCTCTCAACAAGCCCCTTTCTTCTTCCCCAGTTTCCATGGCAACTGCACCCTGTGCTTCTCCATCGCTAGGGTAACACCTCCCTCTAATCAACAGCTCTCACTCTCTCTCTCTCTCTCTCTCTCTCTCTCTCTCTCTCTCTCTCTCTCTTTCTCTCTCTCTCTCTCTCTCTCTCTCTCTCTCTCTCTCTCTCTCTCTCTCTCTCTCTCTCTCTCTCTCTCTCTCTCTCTCTGTTTTTTTCTCTCTCTCTCTCACTCTCACTCTCTGTCGCTATGTCTTACTCTGTGTGTGTCTCTCTCTCACTCAATCACTCAATGTCTCTGTCTGTCTGTCTATCACTCGATCACTCTGTCTCTGTTTTGCACTTTCTCGATCTGCCTCGCTCTTAACACTGGGAGGAGCTCTTTAAAAGGCAGCAGCCTAAAAAACAGTCCGTTTTTCCTCCCGATTACCAATCTCTTGAATCCCTAGCAGTATAACCTTTGGTATGTCCCCACTCAACAAGACAATCCTCTCCCACTGAGGTGTACCCTGCCTGCCTAGCTTTATGTGTTCAGACAGAGGGGAGGGAACAGAGTGGCGATGCTATCAACAGACATTTAAGGACCAATAGGCAGGTCACTCAACCCTCAGACATAAAGTAGAGCTGTCATTGTCTCACCATGGCGATGACTGCAGCCCCAGCCCCGGCCAGGGCACAGACGAACAAGTGGAACGTCATGTCCAGCTGAAAGACAATCAGACACAACACAGCTTTATTAGTCACCAGGAAATGAAGACAACTAACAACATCGGTGCTTGTCTTGTTGTTATTCAAAATGAGACACAAAGCATCGTACCAACTTGTCATGTCTGTGTTTACAATATTTCCAGGTCATGTTGAGATTAAAAAACTGAATGACAGAGTGGTTGCTTTGAGAGTGAGATAGGACAAGACGTATTAAGATTTGTCCCAGTGCAACATTAGCTCACTTTTTCAAAGGGAATTAAACGGAGGTAGGACAAAAGGATAAAGGAGGATAAAGGTTCGACAGAAAGACAGGCTAATCTTTAAGTTTTTTGTTCCCTTTCCACAAGAGTTTAAAGTTCAAACCCCATAGAAATCTGGTAGCGCCACTACACTCATCACACTCACACAAACCACCATTTAAAAAGACAGAGGAACCCGATAGCAGTGTTCCCAAACCTAGTCCTGGGGTCCCAAAGGGGAGCACGTGTTGTGTTTCTGGACCTAACACTGACACACCTAACTCAAATCAAAGGCTTGACGATGAGTTGATTGGTTGAATCAAGTGTGTGAGCGTTAGGGAAAAAAACAAAGAGTGCATTTTGTTCCCCAGAGACAGGATCGGGAAACACTTTCCTAAAGCATTTCTGATTTGAGAAAACTTATTCCAGCCCTATGGACAGACAGCCTTCAATGTGAGAGAGGAGCCTAACCCCTGAGGTGCGGCGATCACTAAAGTTCACAGCCAACAGAACCTCGCCTCCCCCCTTCATCGCTCCCCAGCCACACGCACACATCCTTACCTCGTTAGATTCACACATCTTAAAGAACTTCTCGGAGCCCGTGCACACCTTCCTCTCCTCCCCGATAGTTACCATGCCTGCGAGAAAACAACATTCAATTTCACATTTACATTTCAAGTGACTTAGCTTGGCAGGCGCTTCGATCCACAGAGACCTAACAACAGCTACTGCAGCGAGTTACAACAAACACTCATGTTAAAGGGACGTAAAATAGATCTCCTTCAGGAGCATTAAATAGCTGCAATGAAATGTAAAGAATACTGATTGAATTGTGTGCCCGCGATGTGAGAAGACTAAACGACACACTATTCAGTATGGTATGCTCTATAGGTCATCTTCTTGTCAGACATCTTACCCACATTCATGACAGAACACAAACAAACAAACAACTGGAAATAAACCACCAAAGCCCTGGTTAACCACTGCCAGTGTCAGTGACTGTGTACGTATACTGTGAATGGCCACCCGGGGACGCCCCTTACCAAACTGGCGCAGGTCCAGGCAGAGGTTGGCCCCCTCCACCACAGTGGTGTTCTGACAGATGGTCCAGATGTTGAAGTACATGAAGACGGGCAGCGAGGTGAAGGCTGTCACACCCAACCAGGCCAGGAAGAAGATATAGGTCAACATAATGAACTGCAGGAAGAAACGGAGGACACAAGAGGGAATGGTTCATCAGAGACAGAGGGAAAGTGAGAATGTTAGAGAAGAGCACAGAAGGAAATTAGGGAGGGGGATAAAGAGAGGGAAGAGAAGAGAGTGAGGAAGGAGGAGAAGGACGGGAAGGACGGTCCATTAGAAAGAGAGGAGGGAAAGAGAGAGAGGAAGGAGGAGAAGGACGAGAAGGACAGTCCATTAGGAAGAGAGGAGGGACGGGAAGAGAAGAGAGGAAGGAGGAGAAGGAAGAGGACAGTCCATTAGGAAGAGAGAAGGGAAAGAGAGAGAGGAAGGAGGAGAAGGAAGAGAAGGACAGTCCATTAGGAAGAGAGGAGGGAAAGAGAGAGAGGAAGGAGGAGAAGGAAGAGAAGGACAGTTCATTAGGAAGAGAGGAGGGAAAGAGAGAGAGGAAGGAGGAGAAGGAAGAGAAGGACAGTTCATTAGAAAGAGAGAGGGACGGGAAGAGATAGAGGAAGGAGAAGAAGGAAGAGAAGGACGGTCCATTAGGAAGAGAGGAGGGAAAGAGAGAGAGGAAGGAGAAGAAGGACGGTTAATAAGAAAGAGAGAGGGAGGGGAAGAAAGGGAGGATGGAGGAGAAGGAAGTGAGGGATAGGCCCATTAGAGAGAGAGAGAGAAGATGACAGTTATAAGTCAGTAGAAGGCTGACTGGCTCATCAGCTGTTATTAGCATTGGGCCATAATTCAAAGAAGTGACATCTTAAGCTGTAAATTCTCCATCACCAGATCTCTAATCCCTTCTCTCGGGTACTTCCTCCAGAAAGATGTGTCCTAATTGTCTACCCTAATACTTTTTATACCTATCCAACGCCTTCAGAAATAAAGGGAGCGGATAGGGCGCAGAGGATAGGGGTTGATTTAAGTGAGTTTCTTACCCAGGCGGAGACGCACCGTCCACAGGCGGTGATCTTGAAGTCTCCGTACAGGTCCCTGATGGCGCCGGTGGTGAAGAAGCCCTCCACCATCAGCAGGATGCCGTAGACGAAGAATGCCGCCGCCACGCCGTAGATGACATACTTCAAGATGTCAATCCTGCGGAGGAAGACAGAGAGACAGGAGCAGAGCGATGGGATCACTGAGATGGTGTGGCTAGCACACCAAGACTAGCGATTTCATTCCCAGGAACCATAGAATTAGGAATTAGAATACTCATGAAATATTTATTTAATAGGATCTCTATGAAAGGAACTTACAAAGATCCAATTTTGGAATCAAAACATTGCTAAACAATACAGGTGTGTGCATTGAGTGTGCAGACCATTTAGTACAGTACTTCACTATTACATGTTTTTTGGCCCAGCAGCCCCATTTGTAGTCCAAGTGCATTGGACTACAACTGATATTACTTCCAGCAGTGACAGACAGTATTCTGACTGTATACTGCAGTCAGTTTGCTTCCACAGTCATTCTGCATTTTTCCCTTGGACTAGTGGATAAGCTCTCATTTAGCCAATGACTGTGTGTTTAATTCTGTAGGGTTATGTATAAAAGCTCTAATGTCCCAGAAAGAACCTGGGTAGGAAAGTTAGGGTTAGCACCATACCTCCAGGTTAGGAAAAGATTTAGGAGATAGTATTAGACAAACACAATGGGTTGATTTCACAAGCTTTCCTCTGATAAAGATGATGTTATAGCGGTGTAAAGTGTATTTTTTTGTACCCTCAATCTGAAGTGAATTTCACACCTAGTACAGCACACACCACATATTAGTGGCCTCGAAAGTGTATAGAAAGCCCAGTTACATCAGTATAGAAAGCCCAGTTACATCAGTATAGAAAGCCCAGTTACACCAGTATAGAAAGCCCAGTTACATCAGTATAGAAAGCCCAGTTACATCAGTATAAAAAGCCCCGTTACATCAGTACAGAAAGCCCAGTTACATCATTATAGAAAGCCCATTTACATCAGTACAGAAAGCCCAGTTACATCATTATATAAAGCCCAGTTACATCAGTATAGAAAGCCCAGTTACATCAGTATAAAATGCCCAGTTACATCAGTATAAAATGCCCAGTTACATCAGTTAGGCCAGGTCTACTGCTCATGTCACAATCTCTCGCCATTTCCAACATCTAGTAGAAGCACACACACACTTGCATTCACTAGCACACACCCCCTCCCTCCCTCTCGGCAGGTGGAGTTCCGGTGAGCAGGTGCGCCCGGGACAACCCAGAGTGATTTCAGAGGGCTTAAATCCCCCAACGGCCCCGTGCCAAGACATCACGCAGACGTACAAACACATACACACACACACACACACACACACACACACACACACACACACACACACACACACACACACACACACACACACACAGGATATTGGAATCCACACAGGAGTGGAAAAATCGATCTCCGTCAGTGTGCTGCGTCAGGGAAAAATCTCCCTCCCTCCCACTCAGACACACATTCATGATCAAACACCTGCTAAATACACCTGTAGCTGTAGCTGCTCTTCCTGGGGTCCAGCAAAATGAAAGCAGTTTATACAATTGTAAAAACATTACAATACATTTACAGATTTCACAACACACTGTGTACCCTCAGGCCCCTACTCCACCACTACCACATATCTACAGTACAGAATCCATGTGTACGTGTGTGTATAGTGCGTATGCTATCGTGTGTGTGTGTGTGTGTGTGTGTGTGTGTGTGTGTGTGTGTGTGTGTGTGTGTGTGTGTGTGTGTGTGTGTGTGTGTGTGTGTGTGTGTGTGTGTGCGTGTGCGTGTGTCACGCCTTGGTCATTGTATTTTGTGTTTTCGTTATATATTTGGTTAGGCCAGGGTGTGACATGGATTTATGTTATTGTATTTTCGTATTGGGGTTTGTAGTATTTGGGATCGCGGCTGATTAGGGGTGTTGTATAGGCTTGGCTGCCTGAGGCGGTTCTCAATCAGAGTCAGGTGATTCTCGTTGTCTCTGATTGGGAACCGTATTTAGGTAGCCTGAGTTTCGCTTTGTATTTCGTGGGTGATTGTTCCTGTCTCTGTGTAGTTTCACCAGATAGGCTGTAATTAGGTTTCACGTTCCGTTTGTTGTTTTGTTTTGTATTGTTATTTCATGTATCGTCATTTCATTCATTAAAGACATGAGTAACAACCACGCTGCATTTCGGTCCGACTCTCTTTCCACAAACGAAGAACGCCGTTACAGAATCACCCACCACACACGGACCGAGCAGCGTGTTAACAGGCAGCGACAGCTTGATCAGCGAAGGGAGGACGTTATGGACAGCAGGGGCATGGAGTATACGACGTGGGAAGAAATAGACAGGTGGGCGGCCGACCCAGAGAGAGTGCAGGAGCCCGCCTGGGATTCGCTGGAGCAATGCGAAGAGGGCTATAGGCGAATGGAGTCGAAAAGAAAAACACGGCGGCGCAGAGCGAAAACCGAAATTAACCCCCAATAATTTATTGGGGGAGGGCTCAGAGAGAGAGTGGCTGAGTCAGGTAGGAGACCTGAGCCTACTTTCCCTGTTAATTGTGAGGAGCAGCAATATAAGGATTTCTGGTCTTGGGAGATGATATTAGACGGAAAAGGACCCTGGGCGCAGCCGGGAGAATATCGCCGTCCCAAGGAAGAAATAGAGGCGGCTAAAGCGGAGAGGCGCTGGTATGAGGAGGCAGCACGGCGACGCGGTTGGAAGCCCGAAAAGCAGCCCAAAAAAATTATTGGGGGGGGCTTAAAGGGAGTATGGCTATGCCAGGTAGGAGACCTGCGCAAACTCCCTGTGCTCACCGGTGGCCGGGCAGACACCGTGTTATGCTATGGAGCGCACAGTGTTTCCAGTGCGGGTGCATAGCCCGGTGCGGTTCATACCAGCCCTTCCTATTGGCCGGGCTAGAGTGGGCATCGAGCCAGGTAAGCATGGGCAGGCTCGGTGCTCAAGAGCTCCAGTGCGCCTGCACGGTCCGGTCTATCCAGAGCCACCTCCACACAACAATTCCTCCGGTAGCAGCTCCCCGCACCAGGCTTCCTGTGCGTGTCCTCGATCCTGTAGCACCAGTTCCAGCACCACGCACCAGGCCTTCTGTGCGCCTCGCTTGTTCAGCACAGCCAGAGCCTTCCTTCCCTCCTGCGCTGTTGGAGTCTCCCGCCTCTCCAGCGCTGTCGGAGCCTTTCTCCTCTCCTGTGCTACCGGAGTCTCCCGCCTGTTCAGCGCTATCAGAGCCTTCCTTCCCTCCTGCGCTGTCGGAGTCTCCCGCCTGTTCAGCGCTATCAGAGCCTTCCTCCTCTACAGCGCTGCCGGAGCCTCCTGCCTGTTCGGAGCAGCCTGAGCTGCCAGTCTGCAGGGAGCTGTCAGTCTGCAAGGTGCTGTCAGTCTGCATGAAGCAAACAGAGCTGTCAGTCTGCATGAAGCAGCCAGAGCTGTCAATCTGGAAAGAGCTGCCAGTCTGCAAGGAGCTGCCAGTCTGCAAGGAGCTGCCAGTCTGCAAGGAGCTGTCAGTCTGCAAGGAGCTGTCAGTCTGCAAGGAGCTGCCAGTCTGCAGGGTGCTGTCAGCCTGCATGGAGCAGTCAGAGCTGTCAGTCTGCATAAAGCAGCCAGAGCTGTCAGTCTGCATGAAGCAGCCAGAGCTGTCAGTCTGCATAAAGCAGTCAGAGCTGTCAGTCTGCATAAAGCAGTCAGAGCTGTCAGCCTGCATGGAGCAGCCAGAGCTGTCAGTCTGTATGAAGCAGTCAGAGCTGTCAGTCTGCATAAAGCAGTCAGAGCTGTCAGCCTGCATGGAGCAGTCAAAGCTGTCAGTCTGCATGAAGCAGCCAGAGCTGTCAGTCTGCAAAGAGCTGCCAGTCTGCAAGGAGCTGTCAGTCTGCAAGGAGCTGTCAGCCTGCATGGAGCTGCCAGAGCTGTCAGTCTGCAAGGAGCTGTCAGTCTGCATAGAGCATCTAGATCCACCAGTCAGCCATGATCTTCTAGATCTGCCAGTCAACCAGATTATTCCAGATCTGCCAGTCAACCAGTCTCTTCCAGATCTGCCAGTCAACCAGTCTCTTCCAGATCTGCCAGTCAAGCAGTCTCTTCCAGATCTGCCAGTCAACCAGTTTCTTCCAGATCTGCCAGTCAACCAGTCTCTTCCAGATCTGCTAGTCAACCAGAATCTTCCAGATCCGCCAGCCAGCCAGGATCTACCAGAGCCTACTACCTGCCTGAGCTTCATCTCAGTACTGGGCTTCCTCTCAGTACTGGGCTTCCTCTCAGTACTGGGCTTCCTCTCAGTACTGGGCTTCCCCTCAGTTCCGGGCTGTCCCTCAGTTCCGGGCTGCCCCTCAGTCCCGAGCTGTCCCTCAGTCCAGAGCTGCCCCTCAGTCACGAGCTGCTCCTCAGTTCTGTGGGGTTCTGGGTGAGGACTATTAGGCCATGGTCGGCGGCGAGGGTGGATTATCCCAGGACGCGAAGGGGAGGAACTAGGACATTAGTGGGGTCCACGCCCCGAGCCGGAACCGCCACCATGGACAGACGCCCACCCGGACCCTCCCTATGGTTTTGAGGTGCGTCCGGGAGTCCGCACCTTAGGGGGGTTCTGTCACGCCTTGGTCATTGTATTTTGTGTTTTCGTTATATATTTGGTTAGGCCAGGGTGTGACATGGATTTATGTTATTGTATTTTCGTATTGGGGTTTGTAGTATTTGGGATCGCGGCTGATTAGGGGTGTTGTATAGGCTTGGCTGCCTGAGGCGGTTCTCAATCAGAGTCAGGAGATTCTCGTTGTCTCTGATTGGGAACCGTATTTAGGTAGCCTGAGTTTCGCTTTGTATTTCGTGGGTGATTGTTCCTGTCTCTGTGCAGTTTCACCAGATAGGCTGTAATTAGGTTTCACGCTCCGTTTGTTGTTTTGTATTGTATTGTTATTTCATGTATCGTCATTTCATTCATTAAAGAACATGAGTAACAACCACGCTGCATTTCGGTCCGACTCTCTTTCCACAAACGAAGAACGCCGTTACAGTGTGTGTCTGTGTCTATGTTTGTGTTGCTTCACAGTCCCCTCTGTTCCATAAGGTGTATTTTATCTGTTTTTTTAAATCTAATTGTAGTCCTTGCGTCAGTTACTTGATGTGGAATAGAGTTCCATGTAGTCATGGCTCTATGTATTACTGTGCACCTCCCATAGTCTGTTCTGGATTTGGGGACTGTGAAGAGACCTCTGGTGGCATGTCTTGTGGGGTATGCAGGGGTGTCCGAGCTGTGTGACAGACCTTGGTGCATTCAACATCAATACCTCTTATAAATACAAGTAGTGATGTTGTCAATCTCTCTTCCACTTTCAGCCAGGAGAGATTGATATGCATGTTATTAATATTAGCCCTCTGTGTACAGCCAGGGGCCAGCTGTGCCCTGTTCTGAGCCAATTGCAATTTTCCTAAGTCCTTTTTTGTGGCACCTGAACACACGACTGAACAGTAGTCCAGGTGCGACAAAACTAGGGCCTGTAGGACCTGCCTTGTTGACAGTGTTGTTAAGAAGGCTTAGCAGCGCTTTATTATGGACAGACTTCTCCTCATCTTAGCTAATGTTGTATCAATATATTTTGACGGTTTACAATCCAGGGTTTTTTTTATTTATTTTATTTCACCTTTATTTAACCAGGTAGGCTAGTTGAGAACAAGTTCTCATTTGCAACTGCGACCTGGCCAAGATAAAGCATAGCAGTGTGAACAGACAACACAGAGTTACACATGGAGTAAACAATTAGCAAGTCAATAACACAGTAGAAAAAAATGGGCAGTCTATATACAATGTGTGCAAAAGGCATGAGGAGGTAGGCGAATAATACAATTTTGCAGATTAACACTGGAGTGATAAATGATCAGATGGGCATGTACAGGTAGAGATATTGGTGTGCAAAAGAGCAGAAAAGTAAATAAATAAAAACAGTATAAAAACAGTATGGGAATGAGGTAGGTGAAAAGGGTGAGCTATTTACCAATAGACTATGTACAGCTGCAGCGATCGGTTAGCTGCTCGGATAGCTGATGTTTGAAGTTGGTGAGGGAGATAAAAGTCTCCAACTTCAGCGATTTTTGCAATTCGTTCCAGTCACAGGCAGCAGAGTACTGGAACGAAAGGCGGCCAAATGAGGTGTTGGCTTTAGGGATGATCAGTGAGATACACCTGCTGGAGCGCGTGCTACGGATGGGTGTTGCCATCGTGACCAGTGAACTGAGATAAGGCGGAGCTTTACCTAGCATGGACTTGTAGATGACCTGGAGCCAGTGGGTCTGGCGACGAATATGTAGTGAGGGCCAGCCGACTAGAGCATACAAGTCGCAGTGGTGGGTGGTATAAGGTGCTTTAGTGACAAAACGGATGGCACTGTGATAGACTGCATCCAGTTTGCTGAGTAGAGTGTTGGAAGCCATTTTGTAGATGACATCGCCGAAGTCGAGGATCGGTAGGATAGTCAGTTTTACTAGGGTAAGCTTGGCAGCGTGGGTGAAGGAGGCTTTGTTGCGGAATAGAAAGCCGACTCTGGATTTGATTTTTGATTGGAGATGTTTGATGTGAGTCTGGAAGGAGAGTTTGCAGTCTAGCCAGACACCTAGGTACTTATAGATGTCCACATATTCAAGGTTGGGTTACTCCAAGCAGTTTAATCATCTCAACTTGCTCCATTCCCACATGATCTATTACAATATTTAGTTGAAGTTTAGGGTTTAGTGAATGATTTGTCCCAAATACAATGCTTTTAGTTTAAGAAATACTTAGAACTAACTTATTCCTTGCCACCCAGTCTGGCACTAACACTTAACAAAGAGTTGCAGTCATTTCAGTCACTGTATAGTGAGACTCACCCGTGCTTCAACAGTTCAGTACTGTTGTGTACTGTTATACTGTTATACTGTTATTCAGTACTGTTATACTGCTGTGTACTGTTATACTGTTATACTGTTATTCAGTACTGTTGTGTACTGTTATACTGTTATACTGTTATTCAGTACTGTTATACTGCTGTGTACTGTTATACTGTTATACTGTTATTCAGTACTGTTGTGTACTGTTATACTGTTATACTGTTATTCAGTACTGTTGTGTACTGTTATACTGTTATTCAGTACTGTTATACTGTTGTGTACTGTTATACTGTTATACTGTTATTCAGTACTGTTATACTGTTGTGTACTGTTATACTGTTATTCAGTACTGTTGTGTACTGTTATACTGTTATACTGTTATTCAGTACTGTTATACTGTTATACTGTTATACTGTTATTCAGTACTGTTATACTGTCATACTGTTATACTGTTATTCAGTACTGTTGTGTACTGTTATACTGTTATACTGTTATTCAGTACTGTTGTGTACTGTTATACTGTTATTCAGTACTGTTATACTGTTGTGTACTGTTATACTGTTATACTGTTATTCAGTACTGTTATACTGTTGTGTACTGTTATACTGTTATACTGTTATTCAGTACTGTTATACTGTTGTGTACTGTTATACTGTTATTCAGTACTGTTGTGTACTGTTATACTGTTATTCAGTACTGTTATACTGTTGTGTACTGTTATACTGTTATACTGTTATTCAGTACTGTTATACTGTTGTGTACTGTTATACTGTTATACTGTTATTCAGTACTGTTATACTGTTGTGTACTGTTATACTGTTATTCAGTACTGTTGTGTACTGTTATACTGTTATACTGTTATTCAGTACTGTTATACTGTTATTCAGTACTGTTATACTGTTATTCAGTACCGTTGTGTACTGTTATACTGTTATACTGTTATTCAGTACTGTTATACTGTTGTGTATTGAGATAAGGGAGGGGAAAGTAAGGATAGTTACACTTGATCACATTTGAAATACTCCTCTTGTTGGGCATACGTATAGATAGTGAGTAATAATGTAGGTGTAAGGGAGATTTGCCGACCTCAATCTCCACATACAAGACAGCTGTGTACCGTCAATGGTTTAACACTTCAGAAGAAAGAAAGAGAAGGAAATGTTCCGTTAAGTAACTGTGACTCACTTCCAGTAGAAATCACCAGGGACTGCTACATGGGACATGTACATTTTACTATCTAGGGAGACCGAGGATACGGCGTCTCGATAAGGTGTTAACTAGGTGTGCCAGTCATAGCACAGGTGAGATTGGAACCATTCCCTTTACAGGTACTGAAGCTTTCAAAATAGGGCACTTTTTTGTGTGTGTGAGGACACACAGACTGTTGTTTTAACCACACTAACAAGGCTAGTTCCTCCAGGGGTCGAAGCAGACAAGGAGTAGGAAGAAGTGAAGATTCCAAGGCAACTTCTCCTCATTGAGTTTCAACACATCTCCAGGCTGCATGTACTGTAGGTGTTTTGACAAACCAGACCATAAGTCATTTTGAAAAGGGCGGGGGGGGACACACACACTGTGACACCCCTCCCACGCAAACACACCCACACTCACATGGTTAAGACGTCCAGGGTTTCCACGGGAGCTCGGACCACCTCAAAGTAGTTCTGCAGGATGGTGGCGGTGCCAGAGAGGGCCTCGTGCCCGCAGCCGCAGAACAGCGCCACCCCAGCGTACAGAAGGATGGTGGCGAAGAGAGAGGCATACGGGAGGACGCCCAGGCATTTGACGCAGCACTCAAAGCATCCTGGACAGAGACAGAGAGGGAAGAGGAGAACGTTTAGACTAAAGACGGTGGTAGAACACATCTTAGATAGTCACAGGTGCTCTAGTCATGAAATACGGTTACATGTCTCACTCTATTCACGGCTCGACAGGAACTGAAATACGTTTGACACCAGAACCAAAGGAAATAAAAGCACTGTAACAGCGAGGGAATCGTTGATTCAGAATCAGAAGATCATTAAATCAGCGTTTTTCATTTAACCTTTTATTTTATGACATATATTTTACTACACCAAATCCCACCGCATCTAATTTAAAACGCACAGGGATCAAATGATATCCCATCTATCATCCGATAACAACAAACACTCTAACCACATTTCTCCAGTTGACCGAGAGCCAATAAATCGCCTGTTGCCATCTCGGGAAGGAAGTTTAATGTCACTCCAGCCAATCATAATCGCTCCTCGGACAGATTTATGGGTTTAATACAAAGAGAGCAAACAGTATTGATCTGTGGATTGCGGATTGCGGCCCTGCAAATGGAATCCCTCCCTTCACCCAGGCTAGAGCAGCTGCTGGATGTATGACTAGTCATAAACACGGTGAGTGAGTGAGTGAGTGAGTGAGTGAGTGAGTGAGTGAGTGAGTGAGTGAGTGAGTGAGTGAGTGAGTGAGTGTGAGAGCTACAAAACAGAACACTGATAGCAGGAAGGAGAAGACAGTGAGAGAGGGATAGAAGGAGCGGTGCAGTGTAATGGATAATACTGTGTCTATCTGACCGTCTCCGATGAAGGAAAAGCGTGTTTGTGATACTTGAGTGTAACGCTCCCATCTATCTTCAACTGGACTGGATAGGCGAGGTTAAGATATCGCTTATCAAACGAATCGGCAAACGTCCAATTGTAATATTGAACTCCTATTTTCCATAGCCTGGTCCCAGATCCATTCGTGCTCTTGTCAATGCCAACAACATTGCTGTTTGACATGACTGTGAATGAAAAGGAGTTGGCATGATAGCTCAAACAGACTGGCACTCAGGCTTTCCTTGTTGTATTACTTATGTGCAGTAGGTGACTACAGCACAAATCCCAGTTCTGTTCAGCTTCTACTGTACATTGGTGCCTCTGGACTTGCTTTAGTTAGAACACTTGGAAGGCATTTCAACTGCAGGGTCCCAGTTGTGTTGTGAATGAATAGCCCTCACACCTACGCTACACCTTGACATCACCTGAAAGCACTCCTGTCTATTTCTGTTATACCCATCTCTGCATACACAGGATGCTCTGGAGACCATCACTGCTGCAGCCTGGAGAACGTGCGTAACCGTGTGTGTGTGTGTGTGTGTGTGTGTGTGTGCGTGTGCGTGTGTGTTAGTCAGTTGATGTCAGGTGGTATTGAGTCTACCGTTAGCACAGGGCCAGATTTCAGCCAATAGGAAATCAGACTTAGTTCAGAATCCTCTGTACTTCTCTTTCACTGTCAGTCCTGCTTATTATCCCCTTTAAGGCACAAAGGCATGTGTGTGTGTATGCGCGAGCGCATGTGTGTGTGTGTATGTGTCTGTGCAGTCAGGCGAGAGACAGGAAAGACCGTCAACACACTCCCTATGTCTTCAGCATGCCAAGACTGACACAGGGAGAGAAGAAACTGACAAAATAATCTGAATCTATACTGTTTCATATCACCATCATCCCATCAGGCCATGTGTTATACTGATTTTCCTGTATATTCTTGATGAATAAATATTGGTGAATAAATTACAGTGATAATAGTAAGCAAAGGATATATGATCATTTTACGGTACCCTCCTCTTTGTGCATTGAGGGAAGATTACTGTATCGTGCAGGGGTATGCAGCAAGATAAAACCAATCTCTGTGTCAAAAAAGTACAGCGTCACCTGTTTCTATTTGCCCAAATCCTAGTCATATTAGTAACTTTGATTAACAGTACAGGGTCACCTGTTTCTAATTGCCCCAATCCTAGTCATATTAGTAACATTGGATCCTTGGTGTTGGACTGAATCGGCATGCCTATATACGGTCACTAGTGAATGTCTACACACCCCTTGCAGTCTTCAACATTTTCTCTCTGTGTGTGTGTGTGTGTGTGTGTGTGTGTGTGTGTGTGTGTGTGTGTGTGTGTGTGTGTGTGTGTGTGTGTGTGTGTGTGTGTGTGTGTGTGTGTGTGTGTGTGTGTGTGTGTGTGTGTGTGTGTGTGTGTGTGTGAGAGAGAGAGAGAGGGAGGGAGTGTGTGTGTGTTCCTGTGGCAGACTAGACGCAATGGGGTATTGATTTCTGAGCCCAGTCCATCAGAGCACAATATGGGCAGTGGGCACCTTCATTAATCTACAAACACACCTGATAAGTCAAACGATGGAGTCATAAGTATCTGTATGACGGCAGCTGATCAATCATTTACAGAGCTGATAGGTCATGTGGGTGAGGACTTGGGGAATGATTCAAGCTGTATAACTTGGATTAACAGACCAGGGTATTTTCCCATTCCAAGTGATACTGGGTTGATCACATTTCTTGAAAAATCGTACAGCATTTACTAGAGTCAGCTGTAAATACTATAGCTATAACTTCACTATTTCCACTATTTCATCTTGTTAATTCTATAACTGGTGCAAGGAATTGCAAAGATGACACGACTGCACCTCCACTTCTTTCACTGAAGTACGCCTTTCCGTCTTGCTCCAATGCCCAGCTCAGAATACTAACACGAACTGTGCTCTCTCAGTTGAGAAACATTCGAAAGAGTCCATGGATATTCATTGGAAACGGTCGGCCGGATGCCCCCAGGACTGAATCTGGGAAAGCCATTGTCAGCACAAAGTGGGAACGAGCAGCACAGTTCACTTTCTTTTCCAGGAAAAAAAATCCTTCATTCTACTAGCTGATGTGAGTGGGGTGTGTGTGTGTGTGTGTGTGTGTGTGTGTGTGTGTGTGTGTGTGTGTGTGTGTGTGTGTGTGCGTGCGTGCGTGCGTGCGTGCGTGCGTGCGTGTGTGTGTGTGTGTGTTTGTGTGTGTGTGTTTGTGTGTGTGCGCACAGTACGCCCGAACACAGCGAAGGCCTGAAAACGGAATAAGACAATGTTTGTTTTCCGTTACCCTCAGCCCAGCAGGGACATGACTAAATAGGGTGGTGGCAGGTTGTAATTACATTGCCATCCTCTATACAATATGTCAGGCTAGAGGCTGTGAGGAGGATGTGTCTGTAGCCATGCCCTCCTCTATACAATATGTCAGGCTAGACGCTGTGAGGAGGATGTGTCTGTAGCCATGCCATCCTCTATACAATATGTCAGGCTAGACGCTGTGAGGAGGATGTGTCTGTAGCCATGCCTCCTCTATACAATATGTCAGGCTAGACGCTGTGAGGAGGATGTGTCTGTAGCCATGCCCTCCTCTATACAATATGTCAGGCTAGACGCTGTGAGGAGGATGTGTCTGTAGCCATGCCATCCTCTATACAATATGTCAGGCTAGACGCTGTGAGGAGGATGTGTCTGTAGCCATGCCCTCCTCTATACAATATGTCAGGCTAGACGCTGTGAGGAGGATGTGTCTGTAGCCATGCCATCCTCTATACAATATGTCAGGCTAGACGCTGTGAGGAGGATGTGTCTGTAGCCATGCCATCCTCTATACAATATGTCAGGCTAGATGCTGTGAGGAGGATGTGTCTGTAGCCATGCCATCCTCTTCTTCTGCCATGCTGTTACCCACTGTGGGGGAGTGTAGTAGTTGTCTGTATGGCAACATGCCTATGGGGGATACGGCAGGTAGCCTAGTGGTTAGAGCGTTGGGCCAGTAAACGGAAGGTAAAAATCTGTTGTTCTGCCCCTGAGCAAGGCAGTTAACCCACTGTTCCCCGGGCGCCGACGACGTGGATGTTGATTAAGTCACCCCACCACACCTCTCTGTTTCAGAGGGGTTGGGTTAAATGCGGAAGACACATTTCAATTGAATACATTCAGTTGAACAACTGACTAGGTATCTCCCTTTCCCTTTCCCTGCATATATGCACACTCACATGTACACGGACACAGGCCTGCAGATCAGATAGGCACGGACACAGGCCTGCAGATAGGCGCGGACACAGGCCTGCAGATAGGCGCGGACACAGGCCTGCAGATAGGCACGGACACAGACCGGCAGATAGGCACGGACACAGACCGGCAGATAGGCACGGACACAGGCCGGCAGATAGGCACGGACACAGACCGGCAGATAGGCACGGACACAGGCCGGCAGATAGGCACGGACACAGACCGGCAGATAGGCACGGACACAGGCCGGCAGATAGGCACGGACACAGGCCGGCAGATAGGCACGGACACAGGCCGGCAGATAGGCACGGACACAGACCGGCAGATAGGCACGGACACAGACCGGCAGATAGGCACGGACACAGACCGGCAGATAGGCACGGACACAGACCTGCAGATAGGCACGGACACAGACCTGCAGATAGGCACGGACACAGGCCGGCAGATAGGCACGGACACAGACCGGCAGATAGGCACGGACACAGGCCGGCAGATAGGCACGGACACAGGCCTGCAGATAGGCACGGACACAGGCCGGCAGATAGGCACGGACACAGGCCGGCAGATAGGCACGGACACAGGCCTGCAGATAGGCACGGACACAGGCCGGCAGATAGGCACGGACACAGACCGGCAGATAGGCACGGACACAGGCCGGCAGATAGGCACGGACACAGGCCGGCAGATAGGCACGGACACAGACCTGCAGATAGACACGGACACAGACCGGCAGATAGGCACGGACACAGACCTGCAGATAGGCACGGACACAGGCCTGCAGATAGGCACGGACACAGGCCGGCAGATAGGCGCGGACACAGGCCTGCAGATAGGCACGGACACAGACCTGCAGATACACAGACCTGGATAGGCACGGACACACACAGATAGGCACAACCGGCAGATAGCCACGGACACAGCCAGGGTAACACTCCAACACAGACATCATTTACAGATAGCCAGGGGAACACTCCAACACTCAGACATCATTTACAGATAGCCAGGGGAACACTCCAACACTCAGACATCATTTACAGATAGCCAGGGAACACTCCAACACTCAGACATCATTTACAGATAGCCAGGGGAACACTCCAACACTCAGACATCATTTTACAGATAGATAGCCAGGGAACACTCCAACACTCAGACATAATTTACAGATAGCCAGGGAACACTCCAACACTCAGACATCATTTACAGATAGCCAGGGGCACACTCCAACACTCAGACATCATTTACAGATAGCCAGGGGCACACTCCAACACTCAGACATCATTTACAGATAGCCAGGGAACACTCCAACACTCAGACATAATTTACAGATAGCCAGGGGCACACTCCAACACTCAGACATCATTTACAGATAGCCAGGGGAACACTCCAACACTCAGACATCATTTACAGATAGCCAGGGGCACACTCTAACACTCAGACATCATTTACAGATAGCCAGGGAACACTCCAACACTCAGACATCATTTACAGATAGCCAGGGGCACACTCCAACACTCAGACATCATTTACAGATAGCCAGGGGAACACTCCAACACTCAGACATAATTTACAGATAGCCAGGGGCACACTCAACACTCAGACATCATTTACAGATAGCCAGGGGAACACTCCAACACTCAGACATCATTTACAGATAGCCAGGGGCACACTCCAACACTCAGACATCATTTACAGATAGCCAGGGGAACACTCCAACACTCAGACATCATTTACAGATTTCCAACACTCAGACATCATTTACAGATAGCCAGGGGGGGAACACTCCAACACTCAGACATCATTTACAGATAGCCAGGGAACACTCCAACACTCAGACATCATTTACAGATAGCCAGGGGAACACTCCAACACTCAGACATCATTTACAGATAGCCAGGGGGAGACACTCCAACACTCAGACATCATTTACAGATAGCCAGGGCACACTCCAACACTCAGACATCATTTACAGATAGCCAGGGAACACTCCAACACTGAGACATCATTTACAGATAGCCAGGGCACACTCCAACACTCAGACATCATTTACAGATAGCCAGGGGAACATCACTGAGACAGATAGCCAGGGAACATTCCAACACTCAGACATCATTTACAGATAGCCAGGGGAACACTCCAACACTGAGACATCATTTACAGATAGCCAGGGGAACATTCCAACACTCAGACATCATTTACAGATAGCCAGGGGAACACTCCAACACTCAGACATCATTTACAAATGAAGCATTTGTGTTTATTGAGTTTGCCAAATCAGAGGCAGTAGGGGTGACCAGGGATGTTCCTTGATAAGTGCGTGAATTGGACCATTGTCCTGTCCTGCTAAGCATTCCAAATGTAACGAGTACTTTTTTATTTTCCTAGGCAAGTCAGTTAAGAACAAATTCTTATTTTCAATGACGGCCTAGGAACAGTGGGTTAACTGTCTGTTCAGGGCAGAACTAGTCCAACACTCTAACCACTAGGCTACCCTGCCGCCCCATCACCATTTCCCTGGGTGTCAGGGAAAATGTACGGAGTAAAAAGTACATTATTTTCTTTAGGAATATAGTGAAGTAAAAGTTGTCCAAAATATAAATAGTAAAGTACAGAACGCCCCCAAAAAAGACTTAAGTAGTACTTTAAAGTATTTTGTACTTAAGTACTTTACACAACTGGCACCAGCCCACACCCACCCAACCCTCCCTCCCTCACTCCCTCCCTCCACACACGCCCAATAGGATGTCATCAGAGATGATCGAACACCCTACTGACTGCCTGGTTCAGACCCCTCTGTTCAAATACACGTACAACAATGTCCAACACTCAACACAGTTGCCTGATGAACAACCAGCAAGGGGAGCACAGCAAGGGCTGTGTTGGATCATCATTCTTAGCGATACGTCATAGATGCCCACAGGCATGTCAGGAAAAAGATAATTTCGCCAACAGAGAGAGAACTATTGGCGGTGTGTGTATGTTTGAGATCTGGGAAGGAACATATTGTCTTATTGATCTAGTATATTCAGGATTAGGATAAACCCATGTATTCATCTAGTCTAATCTATGCTAGGATACAGAATTGATAGATAGCTGACATTTGATTGATAACTAAGCAATAATTACTTTCCAAGTGGATAACACACCACACATCATCTCTACAACTAATGGCACCTGATATGGGATCCATCTGATCCATGACAGTCCTCTAAGGATTCTAATAATAACACAGATCCATGATCTATCTCTCTATGTCCACCCTATGAACATGAATAGTGCTACATAGATGATTAATAACTGTATGTAAGGCCCAGTAAACGAACAGACACAGAGTAGTCAGTGGGCAAAAACTGGTTGAAACAATGTTGTTTCCACGCCATTTCAACAAAGAAATTCAATGTGATGACATTGAATCACAGTGGAAAACGGATTGAATTGTCTTTGTTTTCACCTAAATGTTTCGTAGATTTCACTTTCAGTTCATGTTAGTCAAAAACTCAACCAAATATTAAATCAAAATGATAAATGACGTCTGTGCCCAGTGGGATGTCCTGTTGATCGATGAGGTAACAGTAGATGAATGGCCTCTTAAAGGTATCTTAAAGGGGATGCGAGTCTCTTAATGGGGAGGCTAGGGGAAATTTACTGTAGTGCTGTGCTGGTCTTAAGTGGTTGTTTTTTCATCTAGATGGATGGTGGCACATGCACACAAACACTCACATTGAATGGTGATGGATAGAAATGCTCGCTTGGCTCAATAGTTCTCTGTCAGCACTATCAACTCCATTTCCCAGGGGGCTTTGGCTTGGATGCCTAATCACCCAGTGAGGGCCTCGTCTGTCTATCTGGTCTGCTCAGCCTTCTACACTACTTATTAAAATGGTAATCTCTTCTCGCCTCCTCCCTGTGCCCTGCGGAGGAAAAGTTCCCTTTACTTAAAATAAGACGTTTTAAAGGCAACCCCCGCTTATGAATTATAATCAAGAAAGCCTAATTCTTGTTTAAAATCCTGGACGGGTGTTTAAGACAGGCTATTTATATAGGGTTAGATACCATGTCTGGTTATGAAGCTTGATAGCCAGGAACAATACCCCACAATTCCCTGTTTCATACTCTCCAGGACACAGATTAAGCCGAGACTAGATACTCTCCATTGAGTTTGCTGTTCAGTCCAAGACTAGGCTTAATCTGTGTCTGGGAAACCAAAGACTCCAGCCACCCTAGTCATAGACTGTTCTCTCTGCTACCGCACGGCAAGTGGTACCGGAGCACCAAGTCTAAGACCTAGAGGCTTCTAAACAGCTTCTACCCACAAGCCATAAGACTCCTGAACAGCTAATCAAATGACTATTTGCACCCCCTCCCCTTACTTAAGGGCTTGTAAGTAAGCATTTCACTATAAGGTCTACCTACCACTGTTGTATTCGGTGTGTGTGACAAATAAAATGGGATTTGATTTGAAACCAGCCCTTACAGAAATACTGAGCAGAATGGATTTTAGCCTAGGCTACAGCTCAAGTGCTAATGACATAGAAGTCGCTAATACAAAAGAGCATAGGCTGTGGCATAAGCATTGACTGGCTTTGTACACTATTATCCCCTGCAGGTGCATAGGCCTCTTCCAGAATGGCTGTCATTACGAAGCAGCCGCTCAGACATTTAACAAACGTTAAAGTGAGGCAATAAAAAGAGAGACAGAGGGGAGATATGGCATCAGTCGGAATGTTATTAATTGATTTTAAAAGCTGTGTGATTTTCCATTCCAGCTGGCACATTGACCCACCTCTGTGCCCACTCCTTTGAAGGGTATTACAGATTTAGAGTTGGGGGTTCTGCCCGCCCTGCTCTTACTGTCAATCATTTACCTCATTGGGAATGCAGCCAATCAGCTCATACTACTATTGTCAGCATTGACCTTACTTGGAATGCAGCCAATCAGGTCATACTACTAACAGTCAGTAATCGACCTGAGTGAGATCACAGCCAATCAGCTCATACTACTAACAGTCACTCATCGACTTCAGTGGGATAATAGCCAATCAGCTCATACTACTAACAGTCACTCATCGACCTCATTACGAATGCAGCCAATCAGTCATTGACTTTGACAGATGTGAAAGAGAGCTGTTCAGACACTCATAGAGATAGACAAACAACACAGAGACACATTCATTTCACTATAAACCACTTATTATCCTAAAATATTCTTCCATTTTGAATGCCTGCCTTCTGATTGGTGAACTTCCTTACACAATTATAGTCTATATACTTGTCAATCCCCCAAATGATTTCTGTTTGGCTTCTCTGTCTGTTCAGGCTCTTTGTTTTAGCTCATCCAACTGTTAAATGAGCCAATTCAGTTGACCACTGATTCCATCTTGTGTTTGCATACATAGTCTTCGATATAGGCTGTGCAGCCTTGGGCATAGGGGGACATGTCGATGTCCATTTCTGCACTGACGACTTCATTTATGCAAAGCCTGGCATTTGAGCTCTGACGCACAAGGCAGAGAGCATGGGTTTACACATGGTCGCGCTTTTGAACACAAACAAAGGAAATCAAGTTCTTACGTCTAAATATGCGGCATTGTCTATAATTGAGCTCGGAGCTATACCGAGATAATTCGCTAATTAAACTGGGACTTCTTAAAGACCGGCCTTGAGACCTCACATCAAACATCATGGTACACAAAACCTCGTGTGTAACCGTACATTTCTTCCCCCCAGCACCTGTGAGAAGAGGTTTGTGGTCAAATTACTGTCACAGCTACTTCTCACAGCATCGAGTCCTGCTCCTTAAGGCATGACCATTTTGCACGATTCAAATCTCATTTGTAATGGACAGCCGAACCCTAGTGAGATGAGAGGATCAATCATTAGCCTTGCTAGCACGTCCTCACCACCGCCGCCTCCCTCCCTTTCCTCAGACGGACGTACAGACAGCTAGCGGTCGGTGCTATTACCCATCTCTCAGCCAGCTGGCGCGTGTGACTCAGAGGCAGTACTGAGATAGGCTCCGCTGCCTTCCTCCTCCAACTGGACTCCTGACTGGAATAGCAAACAGGCCGAATGGCCCAAAGGCAAATGGATAATGACCTAACCGTCCGTGGGTTAGCTACTAGCCGATATATACCACGGCCGTTTCTCACACTGAGACTGACTCTCTGGTCGACATTTTCGGTACAGTCCATGTTTCACACCTCCAGGTTTCTAGGACTGACTGTGACACCGTCTGAAATGGCCCCCCTATTCCCTATATATGCAGACTAAAAGGATGCAGGGGCCGGTTAGGACGCAGCCATTACCTCACATTGCCAGTCTAGTTGATGTTTCACACCCGCCATCTCAGTGTGAACACCACTGTGATGCGTGGTGAGAGGAGCCCGGGTGCCAAAATGGCTGCCTTGGCGTGAATCCGCCAAGGTGGGTGTTACTCATTAGTGGTGGATGAGGGGGAATTGGGTTATTACTATTATAGGACATAGTGAACCACACACTAGGCCTGCACATCCATTAAGACTCAGGTTAACTACCTACAACCCAGAGCCTGTGTGTTTGTGTCATGCTTAATCTATACAGAAGGAGACATCCCAGCTGCCTTGGCAGACAGTACAGCATCCCGTCAATTAGAGGAGTTAAAGAGCTGAGACAAGGGAACGTGAAATTAACCTGAATTTCCTTTGACTGAATGAATTTCCTTTGACTATAATTCTTATTCCAGTCACTTAATACAACGGCAGCGTGGCTACAGGCACACATGCACGCACGCTAGAGCTGGGCGATAATGGACAAATGCCTGAATTTATGCGATAACGATAAATAGAAGGATAAGTTTATAATATTAACAGGGTTTTTTTTAGCCCTCGAACTACGACCACTAGTTTGATGGTTGTAACCATCAATTGTCCCATTAACAAACACCCATGTGAGCAAACTTATTTCCTTTCAAACTTCACATTTGTCTAGTATACAGTAGGCTACTTATTGTCGTGAACGATTTCAGCAAAATGCCCGCGATAAGTGATCTGTATGGTTGGTGTCAATAATGTACGATTTATCGTCCCAGCTCTAACACAGGCAGGCAGGCAGGCAGGCAGGCAGGCAGGCAGGCAGGCAGGCAGACAGACAGACAGACAGACAGACAGACAGACAGACAGACAGACAGACAGACAGACAGACAGACAGACAGACAGACAGACAGACCGACCCAAAACCTGGATCCCAATATGATCCGATCAACTATCCTTGACTAACACCACACCCTTCCAGTCCAGCTCACCCTTTCGCAGTCTAGACCAATAGAAACAAGACACCCCATTTAGTCTAGTCACCAGGTCTCATAGGGCAGTAACCGATGTGCCAATGTCACAGGCCACTTCATTCTACTCCATTGTCCCTTCATAATTGAATCAAGCAGCACTGAGTTGTCTGTTGGAAGGCTAAGTCAATACCAGACAGTCGATACAGATGCAGTATCTACCTGGAGTACCATCTACTGCCACAGAGTAGGGAGAGACAGGCCCCGCACACAGTGTTGGGATAGAAGACGATATCATAAGCAAACAATACAGTATCTACCTACTTTCTATGTCACAATAGGAAGACATGGGAGAATATTGCTTACAGTAACCACATAGAATACGATGTATTCCATTATCCACATGAGCATAGCACTTAAAATGTATGTCCCAATATATTGCTTTAGGTGAAGTGGTATGCTAGTGTGGGTATACATACTAGTGTGGGTATACATTCTAGTGTGGATTTTGGCACTGAGCAGATAGTATTCCCTTTGTGTCTCAAGTCAACCCTTTGTCTCATTGCAACTCATGCTCCACCGACAGGTTGCATCCTGGGTAATATCTCCCATGCTGCTCGGCTCCACAGGGGGTGACGATTGGCCTCTTTTTTTCCCTCTCTCAGCATTCTATCTGTTAATCTTGTTGCATATTAATCCTTGTTATTGTTATTAGTACAGTTTCTCGGCACGCGAGACCGATAGACATCCTTATCCAAGATGAAACACAGTAAAGAAGTCACAGAACTCACATTTGATTTGACATTCCTTTATGAATTGTAAATGTTTCAGAGCGATGTGTGACTCAAATCAAACTCGGCGCAATTGAATGACATATAAATGTTTTATAGTTCTTGCAGGCTTAAATGTGTATCTATCTTCAATAAAGAATTGATCGCAAGGGATTTGAAATCCCCGGGTGTGACTGCGGATGTAGTGTGGTAGTATTGTGGTAGTGTTACCACAGAAACCTACAGTGTGACTGTCAGGGACAGTTAGGGAAGCAATGCCCTCAGAGCAGGACGGACATCACAACAATAACACTCTACTTTCCTCAGGCTATAACACGTTAACCCCCCCCCCCCCCCCACACACACACACACAAACACACAAAATATGAACGTGTTTTCATCACCATTACCATCTAATCAGATGCAAGGTTTGAAAAAATGCCGGAACATTCTAATGAATGTCAGGTCCGCTCACGAATTAGGCGACCAGTTTCGTGGGGAACACATTGGAATGACCGGTCAGTACAACTGGTTAATTGTAGTAAATCAGGGTTGGACTAGCTGTTTCTGAATTCATTTCCAGAAGTGGATGAATTATTATCCCTGTCGGCGGTGAGGCAGGCAAGCTACATGCGTTTTATATGATTAGATCCTTGTTGCTATGGTACCTACGGGGCATTCTCTTTAAACCATCACTTTTTAAATGATTTATGAAGATGCCGGTATTTAAAATACAGGATAGGCAGACAGATGGAAAGAAAACTGAAAAAATATGAGGAAAGAAGTGTGTGTGTGTGTGTGTGTGTGTGGCATAGAAAAAACAAGTGTGGCTCTAGCAGGTGTACATTTGCACTAATAGGATTTAAAGTCAGTATTAAGGGATAGATGCTGTGTTGAAGCGGCCCTCCCTCTCTCCATTTCCAAAGTTCAAAGGATGATAGGAGATTTGGGTTGGGGGGGGTGACGAGGTATAAAAAAATAATGTTTTCTTAATACTGTTAAGAAGGATAACACACATTCTATCTGTCAATCATTGGAGTATTAAAATGAATATTACAATGTAATATGGCTCAGCCCAGACAACAGAGAGACTAGGAGAGATTGGGAGAAACGGAACCGGGGAGGATCCTTCAGTACAACAGCAAGCAACAAAAGAAAAGAAGCTGTTCAAGCCTCTAACACCACAGGAGATATGAAAGCAGCCTGGTGAATAATTAATATCCATCATTTGCATATCAGTCTAGAGAAGTAGCAGTAAGAGCAGTAACAGGGTCCCAGAGACCCTACAGTAACTGCAGGTGCCGCTTTCTCAGGCGCCTCTCAAAGTGGTCTATACACAGCAAATCATTGTTTTGTTTTATTGATGTGTTTTTTGTTGTTTGGGTGAAATGGGTTAATTGGAGAAATCGGTGGCATAGTATGAAGCCACTTGAAAGACAGTCCAACAACACTTTCTATGATTGTCAGTGGTGCAAATCACTCAATAAAATGTGTGAATCAAATCAAATCTAATTGTATTTGTCACATGCGCCGAATACAACAGGTGTAGACCGTACAGTGAAATGCTTACTTACAAGCCCTTAACCAACAATGCTTTAAGAGGTTAAGAAGAAAAATGTGTAGCAGAGAGAACACCGCCTGATATGGAGGTCCTGGATGGCGGGAAGCTTGGCCCCAGTAATATACTGGGCCGTACGCACTACCCTCTGTAGTGCCTTGCGGTCGGAGGCTGAGCAGTTGCCATAACAGGCTGTGATGCAACCAGTCAGGATGCTCTCGATGGTGCAGCTGTAGAACATTTTGAGAATCTGAGGACCCATGCCAAATCTTTCCAGTCTCCTGAGGGGGAATAGGCTTTGTCGTGCCTTCTTCACGACTGTCTTAAGTGTGTTGGGACCATGATAGTTTGTTGGTGATGTGGACACCAAAGAACTTGAAGCTCTCAACCTGCTCTACTGCAGCCTCGTCGATAAGAATGGGGGCATGCTCAATCCTCCTTTTCCTGTAGTCCACAATCATCTCCTTTGTCTTGATCACGTTGAGGGAGAGCTTGTTTTCCTGGCACCACATGGCCAGGTCTCTGACCTTCTCCCTATAGGTTGTCTCATTGTTGTTGGTGATCAGGCCTACCACTTTGGTGTCATCGGCAAACACTTGATGCTGGTGTTGGAGTCGTGCCTATCCATGCAGTCATTAGTGAACAGGGAGTACAGGAGGGGACTGAGCACACACCCCTGAGGGGCCCCCGTGTTGAGGATCAGCATGGCGGATGTGCTGTTGCCTAGCCTTACCACCTGGGGGTGGCCCATCAGGAAGTCAAGTATCCAGTTGCAGAGGAAGGTGTTTAGTCCCAGGGTCCTTAGCTTAGTGATGAGCTTTGAGGACACTATGGTGTTGAACGCTGAGCTGTAGTCAATGAACAGCATTCTCACATAGGTGTTCCTTTTGTCCAGGTCTGAAAGGGCAGTGTGGAGTGGAATAGAGATTGCATCGTCAGTGGATCTGTTGGTGCGGTATACAAATAGGAGTGGGTCTAGGGTTTCTGTGATAATGGTGTTGATGTGAGCCATGACCAGCCTTTCAAAGCACTTCATGGCTACAGACGTGAGTGCACGGGTCGGTAGTCATTTGGGCAGGTTCTTGGGCACAGGGACGATGGTGGTCTGTTTGAAATATGTTGGTATTGCAGACTCAGTCAGGGACAGGTTGAAAATGTCAGTGCCAGTTGGTCAGCGCATGCTCGGAGTACACGTTCTGCTAATCCGTCTAGCCCTGCAGCCTTGTAAATTTTGACCTGTTTAAAGGTCTTACTCACATCAGCTACGGAGAGCGTGATCACACAGTCGTCCGGAACAGCTGATGCTCTCATGCATGCTTCAGTGTTACTTGCCTCGAAGCGAGCATAGAAGTAATTTAGCTCATCTGGTAGGCTTGTGTCACTGGGCAGCTAGCGGCTGTTATTCCCTTCGTAGTCTGTAATAGTTTGCAAGCCCTGCCACATCCGACGAGCGTCGGCGCCATCGGCCCCATGCTTTGTGTGATGCTTGATTGTTTTTCTCCTCAACAGACTGGTGCATGGTTGTGATAATTCGTCGCAAAGATTCAATGGCAAAAATGCTGTGAAGCAATGTCTTGTGACAGTGTTATGTTATATGAAAGAGGTGCATCAGCTTCTAGTCTACACAGAGAGAGACCTCATGTTGAGTCTAACTCCTCCTGCCTGAGAACAGAGTGGTGAGGTCAGATACCAGAATTTGATATGACGTTCAGAGGAGTCAAAATAGAGAGAAAGAGATAGAGAGAGCCTCAAAGAGAAAGAGAGAGAGACAGAGAGAAAAAGAGAGAAACAGAATTCAACTGCCCTACGTTGAGAGTTGTCACCAAACCTCCCTCCCTCGACACCACTTCAGAGGCGTTCCCCTGGGGACAGGCCGGATAGCCCTAGCAGACAGCCGTCACATGTCACTAGCATCCCTTCAGCTGACAGTGTTCTGGAGCTCACAGTCAAGTCAAACAGGCTGTGTGTGTGTGTGTGTGTGTGTGTGTGTGTGTGTGTGTGTGTGTGTGTGTGTGTGTGTGTGTGTGTGTGTGTGTGTGTGTGTGTGTGTGTGTGTGTGTGTGTGTGTGTGTGTGTGTGTGTGTGTGTGTGTGTGTGTGTGTTTCCCTGACTCTTCCCTTCTCTTTCTCTAGGTAAACCACAACCAGCTTTCCCCCCTCTTTAAACAGCTTTGATAAAAACGGTTCTGAAGTTCTCAGTGATGTCATCTTTAGCAGGTTTTCTGAGTCGGTTAGTTGGTTTTGACCTATGGTGTTTGGGGTCATAGGCGATTATATTCAAGGTTATACCCTGGTCTAGTGTGGCCTTTAGATGACCCCTTCCAACCTTGTGTGGTGAGGTCAGGATGTGGCTGTGAACCACAAACTTGAAATCCCTCTCCGATTCAACATAATCTACCATTCAGAAAAGCTTGTTTGCTTCATCCATATGTCCTATCTTCTTTAGATGGAAATACAAGCATGGCTTTCCAGAAAGCATGTAGGCTATAGGTTATGGCTCTGACCTGGCCAAGATAAACCATTCAAATCCCTCTAAAACACATCAATAGGCCTACTGTAACTATCCACCTTTAGTCCTTTGGAACGCTTCTAACTGTAGTGCACTGACCACATCAACTAAATCCAACCCTATTGTGCTGTCTGTACAGGTCTATAGGTCTCCTTATAAGGAGGCGATCTGCTCCACCACTCCATCACCTGCAGTTAGATTTTAGCGCTATGCATCTGTATGGCATGCTAGCATTTAGCCGTAGCGATGATGTTGCCTTGACGGGGCATATGTTAGAGAAGGCTGGACAAATGGGAGAGTGCAGAGGCAGAGGCAGAAAGCTCGGGATGGGAGACAGAGAGGATGCTTCTTCCATTATTTAGGGCTGCTAGCCTGCCAGGGTCATTAATAATGTAGCTAGCCTAGCATCGCACTGGGATCGCCTTGCTCTGTGCTGCTGTTGTTGTGATGCTGTGGGGAGAATCATTCAGGTGGCCGGGTCTTATTATTAAGGCATAACCAGGATCAGAGGTGTGTGTGTGTGTGTGTACAGTGCATTGCAGAAGTATTCACCCCCTTGGAGCTTTTCATTTTTTGTTGCATTACAACCTGTAATGTAAATGGGTTTTGGGGGGGATTTCATGGACATACACAAAATAATCCAAATTGGTGAAGTGAAATGAAAAAGATGACTGAAAAGTGGTGTGTACATATGTATTCACCCATTTGCTTTGAAGCCCCTAAATAAGATCTGGTGCAACCAATTACCTTCCGAAGTCACATAATTAGTTCAATAAAGTCCCCCTGTGTGCAATGTAAGTGTCACATGATCGGTCACATGATCTCAGTAAATATACACCTGTTCTGAAAGGCCCCAGAGTCTGCAACACCACTAAGCAAGGGGCACCATCAAGCAAGTGGCACTATGAAGACCAAGCTCTCCAAACAGGTCTGGGACAAAGTTGTGGAGAACAGATCAGGGTTGGGTTATAAAAAAATATCAGGAACTTTGAACGTCCCACGGAGCACCATTAAATCCATTATTAAAAAAATGGAAAGAATATGGCACCACAACAAACCTGTCAAGAGACAGCCGCCCACCACGGACCAGGTAAGGAGGGCATTAATCAGAGAGGCAACAAAGAGACCAAAGATAACCCTGAAGGAGCTGCAAAGCTCCACAGCGGAGATTGGAGTATCTGTCCATAGGACCACTTTAAGCCGTACACTCCACAGAGCTTGGCTTTATGGAAGAGTGTCCAGAGAAAAGCCAGTACTTAAAGAAAAAAATAAGCAAACATGTTTGGTGTTCACCAAAAGGCATGTGGGAGACTCCCCAAACATATGGAAGAAGGTACTCTGGTCAAATGAGACTAAAATTAAGCTTTTGGCCATCAAGGAAAATGCTATGTCTGGTCAAACCCAACACCTCTCATCACCCCAAGAACACCATCCCCACAGTGAAGCATGGTGGTGGCAGCATCATGCTGTGGGGATGTTTTTCTTCAACAGGGACTGGGAAACTGGTCAGAATTGAAGGAATGATGGATGGTGCTAAATACGTGGAAATTATTGAGGGAAACCGGTTTCAGTCTTCCAGAGATTTGAGACAGAGACGGAGGTTCACCTTCCAGGAGGACAATGACCCTAAGCATACTGATAAAGCAACATCCGAGTGGTTTAAGGGGAAACATTTAAATGTCTTAGAATGGCCTTGTCAAAGCCCAGACCTCAATTCTATTGAGAATCTGTGGTAAGACTTAAGATTGTTGTACACCAGCGGAACCCATCCAACCTGGAACAGTTTTGCCTTGAAGAATGGGCAAAAATCCCAGTGGCTAGATGTGCCAAGCGTAGAGAGACATACCCCAAGAGACTTGCAACTGTAATTCCTGCAAAGGGTGGCTCTACAAAGTATTGACTTTGGAGGGTGAATAGTTATGCACGCTCAAGTTATCTGTTTTTTTGTCGGGTTAGGGTTAGGGTTATTTCTTGTTTGTTTCATAATAAAACATATTTAGCGACTTCAAAGTGGTAGTCATGTTGTGTAAATGAAATGATACAAACCCCCCCAAAAATCCATTTTAATTCCAGGTTGTTACGGCAACAAAATAGGAAACATGCCAAGGGGGGGTGAATACTTTCGCAAGCCACTGTATGTGTGAGTGGTGTGTGTGCGTGTGCGTGTGTGTGTTTAGGTAATGTCAGTGAAATAAGTATTTGTCCTATAATCACCATAACAATGCCAAAACAAGACAAAATCAACCATGACACATTGTTGTCAACAATGACAGTAACATAGGTGAAATACAATACAATCAGGCAGAACGGCATATACCATTGACTTTTATGAGAACACACTAAAATGATTGAAGCTCCCTCATTCTGTGGTGTGTTCATACTCAATCCCACACAGTAAATCCATGCTGCATTTTGGACAATAAGTATAATATAATATAATAAATATAATATAATAAATATAATATTATACACACACTGCTACAGTACAAGCAACAGAAGGCCTCATGACAAAGAGACTCCTCTCCTGCCAACCCCCTTGCGCTCCCTCTCACCCCCTCCCCCGCCACCTTTTCAGTCTTTCCATCTGTCAGAGCCCATGTCAAACAGGCACCCCAGGGATTACCCCCCCCTCCGCCTCCGCCTTTAATCTATACGGGATCAAAGGTCATAATTATCTAATGGTTACCTCCGAGTGGGGAAAAGAATAGAACAGGTGTCTTCAATAGAACCCAGGATCTAGTGGGCAATTGGAATACAGGGCAGCATGTCCCCTTTGCCACTCTATCCTTTCTCTGTACAACTATACACCAGCTAATCCTGTGAGGTGAGGGAGGGGACTGGGTAACAAGACAATGGAAGGGGAATTACAACCCGCTACGCGCAGCAAGACTGAACAAAGACACACAAGGGTCATAGACATTAGGAAAAGCAGTATTGTTAGGGTTAGAAATACTATATACTGTAGTATATAAATCAAAGTGAATTAGCAAATGGGTTTCGTTGATAACGTGGCTATAAGGGACCTTCTTTTGTTCAGAAGGAACAACCCACCTATGTAATAGTGAGGAATAGAGAGGACAGCTTCCTCTTTCCTCTTGTTGCGGGTGTGAGGAATAGAGGACAGCTTCCTCTTTCCTCTTGTTGCGGGTGTGAGGAATAGAGAGGACAGCTTCATCTTTCCTCTTGTTGCGGGTGTGAGGAATAGAGAGGACAGCTTCCTCTTTCCTCTTGTTGCGGGTGTGAGGAATAGAGAGGACAGCTTCCTCTTTTCCTCTTCTTGCGGATGTGAGGAATAGCTCCCTGTAGCTGTTAGCTTTTACACTGTACCAAGCTCTCCTCCTCATGCCGGTGTGTATAGGTCTCTACGGCTCCTCCTCCACATCTCCTCTCCGTCCGACTCATGTGCGCATGTTTAATCAACCAGCGTGGTTGCCATGTCGACGGGTGACAGGGAGGGAGAACAGAGCAAATTCGGCTCTAGCACTCAGTGACCCAGTTAACTGTAAAATGTCACAACAGATACACTGGGAAGGACAACGTGTGTGTGTGTGTTGTATATTATGACTGGGTTAATTCACATTAAGTAAGGTCTAGGAAGATCTGGTTTAAAGCCACTCACAGTAATCCACTACTATGCCACATCTCCATATTTGGAGATAGTTAAGATGTGGAACAGATGTCAGAATCGACTGAAAGATAAACATGCAGAGCAGAGTGTGTACGTTTCTGTAAACGCTGGTTCCCTGGCTTATATTTACTGCTTTGTACAGATCAAAAGTCTAGTTTCAAATACTGTATTATTCATAGTACGAAGTCTGAAAATCTGTAAATTGGGGACAGGAAGGGAAATAAAAGAGAGTACATGTTGACACAGAGTGGAAGGATGCTAGAGAAAGAGACTGCGAGACGGACGGATAAAGAGAGATACAGAGAGACTGTCAGAGATAGACAGAGAGAGAGAGACAGAGAGGTAGACAGAGAGAGAGAGAGATAGACAGAGACATAGAGAGAAAGATATAGAGAGAGAGAGATAGACAGAGAGACTGTCAGAGATAGACAGAGATATAGAGAGAGAGAGACAGAGAGATAGAGAGAGAGAGATAGACAGAGAGATAGAGAGAGAGAGATAGACAGAGAGAGAGAGAGACAAAGAGAGATACAGAGAGAGAGAGACAAAGAGAGAACAGACACAGAGATTTGAATTTGGAAGTCATTAAAGCTCATTTTTCAACTACTCCACAAATTTCATCTACTTTGTGCATGACGCAAGTAATTTTTACAACAATTGTTTACAGACAGATTATTTCACTTATAGTTCACTGTATCACAATTCCAGTGGGTCAGAAGTTTACATTCACTAAGTTGACTGTGCCTTTAAACGGCTTGGAAAATTCCAGAAAATGATGTCATGGCTTTAGAAGCTTCTGATAGGCTAATTGACATCATTTGAGCCAATTGGAGGTGTACCTGTGGGTGTATTTCAAGGCCTACCTTCAAACTCAATGCCTCTTTGCTTAACATCATGGGAAAATCAAAAGAAATCAGCCAAGACCTCAGAAAAAAAATTGTAGACCTCCACAAGTCTGGTTCATCCTTGGGAGCAATTTCCAAACGCCTAAAGGTACCATGTTCATCTGTACAAACAATAGTATGCAAATATAAACACCATGGGACCACGCAGCTGTCATACCGCTCAGGAAGGAGACGCGTTCTGTCTCCTAGAGATGAACGTACTTTGGTGCAAAAAGTGCAAATCAATCCCAGAACAACAGTAAAGGACCTTGTGAAGATGCTGGAGGAAACAGGTACAGAAGTATAAGGAAGTAGCCACTGCTCCAAAATCGCCATAAAAAAGCCAGACTACAGTTTTCAACTGCACATTTGGACAAAGATCATAGTTTTTGGAGAAATAGAAACAAAATAGATGCCATCATGACGAAAATTATGTCGATATATTGAAGCAACAGCTTCCTGACAAGTTAAAGCTTGGTCGCAAATGGGTCTTCCAAATGGACAATGACCCCACGCATTCTTCCAAAGTTGTGGCAAAATGGCTTAAGGACAACAAAGTCAAGGTATTAGAGTGGCCATCACAAAGCCCTGACCTCAATCTCATAAAACATTTGTGGGCAGAACTGAAAAAGTGTGTGCGAGTAAGGAGGCCGACAAACCTGACTCAGTTACACCAGCTCTGTCAGGAGGAATGGGCCAAAATTCACTTATTGTGAGAAGCTTGTGGAAGGCTCCCCGAAACGTGTGACCCAAGTTAAACAATTTAAAGGCAAAGCTACCAAATACTAATTGAGTGTATGTTAACTTCTGACCCACTGGGAATGTGATGAAATAAATAATAGCTGAAATAAACCATTATCTCTACTATTATTCTGACATTTCACATTCTTAAAATAAAGTGGTGATCCTAACTGACCTAAGACAGAGCATTTTTACTCGGATTAAATGTCAGGAATTGTGAAAAACCGAGTTTAAATGTATTTGGCTAAAGTGTATGTAAACTTCCGACTTCAACTGTAGATAGAGAGAGAGAGAACGAGAGAGAGAGAGAGAGAGAGAGAGAGAGAGAGAGAGAGAGAGAGAGAGAGAGAGAGAGAGAGAGAGAGAGAGAGAGAGAGAGAGAGAGAGAGAGAGAGAGAGAGAGAGAGAGAGAGAAAGAGAGAGAGAGAGAGAGAGAGAGAGAGAGAGAGAGAGAGAGAGAGAGAGAGAGAGAGAGAGAGAACGAGAGAGAGAACGAGAGAGAACAAGAGGGAGAGAGAGGGAAAACAGAGAGAATGAGAGAGAGAGAGAGAGAAAGACAGAGAGAATGAGAGAGAGAGAGAGAGAGAGGAAAGACAGAGAGGGAAAGAGAGAGAATGAGAGAGAGAGAGAGAACGAGAGAGAGAGAGAGAGGGAAAGACAGAGAGAATGAGAGAGACAGATAAAGAGCGATAGAGATACAGAGATACAAAAGACATGTCCAGTGAGAGGGATGACCCAGAGAGCTTTGGAGTCTGAGTCCTTGGGCCTGAGCCTGAGGTGTTGTTGACCTGCTCTGAGGGGTATCAGCAGTGTAATGTGGTTAATACGGCTTTAAGGACAGATCCACTACCACTCATCCACTACCAGTCACGTGTTATACTACACAGTAGGGAGAGTACAGCAGGCAGCATGTCGAGACAATAAATACAATGTTACAATACAATATAATATACAATACAATATAGCCTACTGTAGTACTCCTTCCAAATAATTTAACATTCTCAATATCGGTCTCAAAAGATGCGTCCGTGACAACGCATGAACGATGGTCTATTGTGTATAAATGATATGGTTGAATGTGTCCGTGGTCCAATGTGGTCCAATCATTGACATGCAGTGTGCTTTTCCTTTTCCTTGTTTGCCCTTTTATCAATGCCGTAACTTGGCAACACTATGTTAATTCCCTGACAACCTTTGCATGGCGTTCTTGTGTCCAATCACGAAATAACAATCCGAGTTTCCCCCTTTCATGACTTATTATTGCAGCAATTATTGATGGCAGACAGTTCTGAGCCAGCAGATTTCTGAGCCTGCATTCAGTCTGAATAAGTCTTGGTAGCTACGGTCGCTAACCCTCTTCAACGGCTGTCAAGTTCTTTGCTTGTTTGGCTGATTCGTGACTGAAGCTTGACTGGTTGGATAAAAGGAAGGCGCTATGGTATCATTTGTAGAAGCAATTTGGAAGGGGCACACTGCTCTGGTCGTGTCTTTTCGAGGGTCTTTTGTGAGCCGGGACTGATGGTGATTACTGGTATTCACTAACAAATAACATGCCGACCCGAAGCCCATTATAGAAACTCTGTGTCTGGTCCTGACGTCAACAGGCCAGACTGAATGAATGAGGGGTCTGTGTTCGGGATGTTAGAATGCTCTTTTGTCTTCCACTGATTGGGCTTGTGTTATGTTCCAGGGATGGGGGGATGGGTAGACGGGTAGACTGACGAGAAAAACAGAGAGACAGACCGGGCGGTCGGGATCACTGAGGTCAGTGCAGTGAGGACAGGGACTTACTGTAGGTGGTTAAGATAATGGGATTTAGATGACCTCTACGGTTAAGGTAATGGGAGTTAGGTGACCTCTATGTTTAAGGTAATGAGAGTTTGGGGTTCAGAGAGGTTACCATTTTCTCAGTTGATTGCATTGGAGCATGATGACAGCGATATGAGGACTGTGGCTTTGATAACCCCATGGGCCACTTAATTGTATGTTGTCGCAGACAAACTGAACAAGGTGAATATAATTAATTCAGTATATTAACACCCGTCATGGCAATTAAGATGTTCAAAGGTTTCTGTATTCAATAGGCCGTTCATACAGAACAGGACATGCTATGATGACAGGTTGGGCTGATGGGGTTGAACAAGGACATGAGATGGGGAGGGCCCGGGCTCTGAGGATGCTGTGTTAGCCCACTTGGGGAGGAGGGAGAGTTGAGTCTCATGGCCAAACTCCTGAGGGTTCTGGCTGTCAGGTGGCTATAGCCTGCTAGCTTATTCACACCATGTCCAGCTGGCCTATCTGGCTAGCGAGATGTACATCTACCAGCCTCGGAGAGACAGAGAGAGAGGAAGAGAGACAGAGAGAGAGAGAGATTTTATATACCATATGAAAATGAACATCTCAAAAACCCTCCTGATGATTAGAACCAGAGCACTGTCCCAACAGACACACATGCCCAATGGGCCTGTAGGTGATAGAGAAGGGTCTAAATCCTGTGACTGAGCCAGAGCCCAGCCAGACTGCAGCTACTGCTCTGAGGGGAGGGGTGACAGCGACACGACAAAACAGCCCAGCCCAGCCTGGTCCATTACCATACAATAGACAACAATAAAGCAGTGGGCCTCAGATTGTACAAAAACAATAACAACAGAGCCCTTTGTGCCTGTCGTGTGTTTACTCAACTCTGACATGGAAAACAGCTAGCGACGAGGCAAACATGACATCGTCACTAAATCATGTAAACAACAAAGAACACAAAGGAAAACCAACTTCACTGCAATGATTCCCCCGATTACTTTTGACGCCAATTATCTAGGCTATTACAACAAGATACTATCTTTTTCAAAATGGCCGCCGTTATAACTCATGGGTTTTCCATAGGTTGAATGAACAGAGTTTAATATAATGTTATCTTATGGTAATACTGTGCTATTATGAATTGAATGTTCATAAATCACGATTTCTTTCTCCAATTACCCCTATTGTAAGTGTCTGTTTTTACAATGTTACTCTACGTCAGTATCAAATAACCTAAGCGCTCAATGTGGTTCGTTATTACAAAACCGTGTTGGCAGCCAAAGGTAGTAAGCAACATTAGGGTTGTAACAGCAGCAGAATCTTCTGCAGGATTTAAAGTCCATCTATCAACATGCACTACGCTGTGCAGTGCAGAGAGGTGCACGAGGAATCCGTGCCAGGGTTTACAGATGTTCCACTTCTTCACTAGATATATAGTCCTGCATCCAAGGCATGTGACGTCTCATAGGACTCAGATCAACTACAGTGTGTAACAGTGATGAGTAACTTTGCCTGGTACCTGAACACGTGTGTTAGCTCCCCAAGCCAACCCATCGGCTTTAGCCCAGTTTGGCTAACACTCTCTTGTGGCAGGCAGGAGATCCAGAGGTGGATCTTCAATTGATAGCTCTATGGATTGAGACTTTTAGGCATCCGTTTGTGTCTCATCCATAATGTATGGTGCTGTATAAAGCAGTGAGTCATGGACACAGTGAGAAGTGATGGAGGAGTAATGGGGGAGTAATGGGGGAGTAATGGGGGAGGGATGGAGAAGTGATGGAGCAGGGATGGAGGAGTGATGGTGGAGAGATGAAGAAGGAGGGATGGAGGAGGAAGGATGGAGAAGGGATGTAGGAGTGATGGGGGAGGGTGGAGTGATGGAGGAGGAGGGATGGAGGAGTGATGGAGGAGGAGTGATGGAGGAGGGATGGAGGAGTAATGGAGGAGTGATGGAGCAGGAGGGATGGAGAAGGGATGGAGGAGTGATGGGGGAGTGATGGAGGAGGAGGGATGGAGAAGGGATGGAGGAGTGATGGAGGACGAGTGATGGAGGAGGGATGAGGATGAGTGATGGAGGAGGGATGGAGGAGGGATGAAGGAGGAGGGATGAAGGAGGAGTGATGGAGGGGTGGAGGAGTGATGGAGGAGTAATGGGGGAGGGATGGAGGAGTGGAGGTGGAGAAATGGAGGAGGAGGGATGGAGGAGTGATGGAGCAGGGATGAAGGAGTGATGGTGGAGAGATGGAGGAGGAGGGATGGAGGAGTGATGGAGGAGGAGTGATGGATGCAGGATGGAGGAGTAATGGGGGAGGGATGGAGTAGTGATGGAGCGGGGATGGAGGAGTGATGGTGGAGAGATGGAGGAGGAGGGATGGAGGAGTGATGGGGGAGGGTGGAGGAGTGATGGAGGAGAGATGGAGGATGAGTGATGGAGGAGGAATGAGGATGAGTGATGGAGGAGGGATGGAGGAGAGATGGAGGAGGAGGGATAGAGGAGGAGGGAAAGAGGAGTGATGGAGGAGGATGGAGGAGTGATGGAGCAGGGATGGAGGAGTGATGGTGGAGAGATGGAGGAGGGATGAGGATGAGTGATGGAGGAGGGATGGAGGAGGAGGGATGGAGGAGGGATGGAGGTGTGATGGAGGAGGAGGGATGGTGGAGGGATGGAGGAGGAGGGATGGAGGAGGGATGGAGGAGGAGGGATGGAGGAGGTGGGATGGAGAAGGGATGGAGGAGGAGGGATGAAAGAGAGATGGAGGAGGAGGGATGGAGGAGGGATAGAGGAGGGATGGATGGAGCAGGGATGGTGGAGTGATGGAGGAGGATGGGTGGAGGAGGGATGGAGGAGGGATGGAGGAGAGGGATGGAGGAGGAGGAATGGAGGAGAGATGGAGGAGGAGGGATGGAGGAGGGATGGGGGAGGAGGGATGGAGGAGAGATGGAGGAGGAGGGATGGAGGAGGGATCGAGGAGGAGGGATGGAGGAGAGATGGAGGAGGAGGGATGGAGGAGTCATGGAAATAACAGGAGAGGGATTTGATAGCCACAGGGGACAGGTGAGGATACACTCTTAGAAAAAAAGGTGCTAGAACCTTAAGAGTTTTTCGGCTGTCCCCATAGGAGAACCCTTTGAATAACCCTTTTTGGTTGCAGGTAGAAGCCTTTCGGGTTCCATGTAGAACTCTTTATACAGAGGGTTCTACATGTAACCATTTAGAGTTCTACTATGGAGACCACCGTAGAGTTCACTGTATAGTTCCATAATACCTCGTTCAATTCAATTCAATGTAAATGTTTTATTCTTTATCCCAGAGGGGGTAATTGTGCAGGCAAGGTGGGAAAATGTATATTCTCCTCTCTACTGTTCCTCCATTCCTGCACCTTGGTTGGAGAGATCGTGTTAATTTCCTTATGCACGGACACTAGCAGTGTGTCACTCCTCTTCCTCTGGCAGTAGCAGGTTCTTGGTCCTTGACGCTCTTCTACAGAAGGATAATCAGAGTGATGCCCCAGAGAGGTCATGCACTGTACTGCCTGGGGAATGGTATGTGATAGCAGCTGTCACTGGCTACATTACAAGCCTCCCCAAAACAATTCTTCCAGCCTTCACTCAAGCCCTGGTCTGGTGTTTTCTCTCCTCCTCTTCAACACCTCTTCCTCCTCCTCTTCAACACTCCCATTGTATTATTTACAGTTCCTCTGACCTCCACTACAGTGAGCAGTGGTGTAAAGTACTTAAAGTAAAACATACTTTAAAGTACTACTTAAGTCGTTTTTGGGGGTATCTGTACTTTACTTTTCTATTTATATTTTTGACAACTTTTACTTTTACTTCATTACATTCCTAAAGAAAGTTATTTACATTTTCCCGTTTACTTTTGATACATAAGTATATTTTAGCAACTACATTTACTTTTGATACTTAAGCATATATAAAACCAAATACTTTTAGACTTTTACTCAAGTAGTATTTTACTGGGTGACTTTCACTTTTACTTGAGTCATTTTCTATTAAGCTGTCTTTACTTTAACTCAAGTATGAGAATTGAGTACTTTTTCCACCACTGACAGTGAGACTGAAAACACAACCCAAGCCCAGAGACATCGATGCTCTCAGGTCTTTATAAAGCAATATGTTGTGTGTGTGTGTTTAACTATCCAGGTGGGGACATTTTGCCGGTCCCTGAAATGAAAAATACTATTTTAGGCTTAAAGGTTAGGGTTAAAATTAGGGTTAGGGTTAGAGTTAAGGTTAGGGTTTAGAGATTAGGTTAAAAGTTAGGGCTAGGTTAGGGTTCAGGTTTAGTGGTTAAAGAAAAAATGATTTTGAAAGGGAATACATTTTCTGGTTCCTACAAGGATTATAAAACAGTGTGTGTGTGTGTGTGTGTGTGTGTGTGTGTGTGTGTGTGTGTGTGTGTGTGTGTGTGTGTGTGTGTGTGTGTGTGTGTGTGTGTGTGTGTGTGTGTGTGTGTGTGTGTGTGTGTGTGTGTGTGTGTGTGTAAAAATGACACATCAAAACATCTCACACCACACACAGAGAGGACTAACCAAAATCACAAAACATACAATCCAACCATAATAACCTAAGTTCCTTTGTCAATAATTGTCTCAAACGTCACTGCTAAAATGTAACGAATACCTAATACGATGACCATCCCTCCATGTCAAACAGCAAAGGATTGAATCTACACAAGGTAAATGAAAAGAAAAGACCTTGACTATAATTGTCTTTGTAGTGGGAGCGTATGATTCTAGCTGACAGCATCTCCCCCCGCCGCTAAAAGCAATCCTCAACTGTCAATCATCCGGTTGCTAAGAGACAGACTCAGATTAATACAAAGAGGATACAGTGGAGGAGAGAGGGGTGGTGGGGGGACCGGATGATATTAAAGCCTCTTCACGTACCAAGGAAAGGTTCATTTAAAACGCCCTGCCATGGTGATGTACGTCTTAACCCATCGTGTTTTTTTGGCGGTCAGAGAAAATTCAAATCTAGTAGATTTGGATGAGAAACTAACTGCTTTGAGTCTGGTGGAGAAAGATAAACGTTTCTGAATGTGTGGTGATGTACACAGTTTGACTGCAGAGATGTTTCATTTTGGCTCTGCAATACGGCTATTAGCCATTCATATAGAATTACATATAGAATTGTATAGGATCTCCATGGCCATACAGTATTTGATCCTCATGTAGCCTATAGACAGACTACAGTGATGGAAATAAACACATAGACATCCTGGCTGTACCACCACAGGGCTCACAGCATCACCAAACTGTTTCCACAACAACCCAACTGGATTGCTCTGCGATATGACCAACCAATCCCGTAGCACTCAGGTCTGTAGCCATAAAGTGCTTTGAAAGGCTGGTCATGGCTCACATCAACACCATCATCCCAGAAACCCTAGACCAACTACAATTTGCATACCGCCACAACAGATCCACTGCTGATGCAATCTCTATTGCACGCCACACAAACCTTTCCCACCGGGACAGAAGGACCACCTATGTGAGATTGCTGTTCATTGACTGCAGCTCAGAGTTCAACACCATAGTACCCTCAAAGCTCATCACTAAGCTAAGGACCCTGGGACTAAACACCTCCCTCTGCAACTGTTTCCTGGACTTCTTGATGGGTCGCCCCACAGGTGTTAAGGGTAGGTAACAACACATCTGCCACGCTGATCCTCAACACGGGGGCCCCTCACTGGTAAGTGCTCAGTCCCCTCCTGTACTCCCTGTTCACTTATGACTGCATGGCCAGGCACGACTGCAACACCAGCATCAAGTTTGCCGATAACACCTAAGTGGTAGGCCTGATCACCGACAACGATGAGACAGCCTATAGGGAGGAGGTCAGAGACCTGGCCATGTGGTGCCAGGACAACAGGGCAAAGGAGATGATTGTGATTGTGGACCAATTCTTATCGACGGGGCTGCAGTGGAACAGGTTGAGAGCGATGTGTGTCCACATCACCAACACACTATCATGGTCCAAACACACTAAAACAGCTGTTCTCTCTGCTGCCGCACGGCAAGCAGTACCGGAGCGCCAAGTCTAGGTCCAAGAGGCTTCTTAACAGCTTCTACCCCCAAGCCATAAGGCTCCTGAATAGCTCATCAAATGGCTACCCAGACCCCTCTTTTACACTGCTGCTACTCTCTGTTTATTATCTATGCATGGTCACTTTAACTCTACCTACATGTACATATTATTACCTCAATTACCTGGACTAACCGGTGCTCCCGCACATTGACTGTACCAGTAACCCTAGTTTATAGCCTCGCTATTGTTATTTTATTGCTGCTGTTTAATTATTTGTTACTTCTTTTTTACTTATCCATTTTTTACTTAACACTTTTTTCTTCTTTTTAGTAAGCATTTCACTGTAAGGTCTACTACACCTGTTGTATTTGGCGCATGTGTCTAATCAGATTTGATTTGAATCCCACAACTGCTATACAGGATAAATCCTGACAGAACTAAACAACACAGGGTAGGCAAGCTGCCATTTCACAGGAAGCTATCCCTCAAAAGCCCTTCTACATTATGTGTACTTCACTGGAAAAGTCCTGCGCCAGGCATGTCTGTCAATTAGCACCATTAGGTACAGTTTATGCACAGATGTAGGATATTTCTGCTTGGCAGGAAATGCATATTTGTAGTGTACTTAAGGCTTCAAAAGTCTCCACTTTGAAATTTCAGATGTGATTTGCTGTAATGAAAAATGTATCAACCTCTACATGTCACGTTTCTGACCTTAGTTCCTTTATTTTGTCTTTGTGTTAGTATGGTCAGGGCGTGAGTTGGGGTGGGCAGTCTACGTTCGTTTTTCAAGGTTGTGTTTATGTGTTTGGCCTGGTATGGTTCTCAATCAGAGGCAGGTGTCGTTCGTTGTCTCTGATTGAGAATCATACTTAGGTAGCCTTTTCCCACCTGTGTTTTGTGGGTGAATGTTTTCTGTTTCGTGTATGTCACCTTTCAGAACTGTTTCGTTTCATTCTCCGTTGTTATGTTGTTTAGTGTTCTGTTGAATAAATTAACATGGACGCGTAACACGCTGCATATTGGTCCGATCTCTCCTACTCCTCCTCAGACGAGGACGACGAACGCTACACTACAAACATGTCCATTCATTATAATCCACATTATAATTCACATTTCCTGTCGCGGCAAGATTATTTTCCTGCTGTAGCAAACTGGCTCAAATTAAGATCCTACATCTGTAGCTAAACAGAGTCTGGGCTAACTGCTAACAGGATAGGAACAGGTTAAACTACGTATAAATAACTTAAAGCTATTGCTAACAATAGCATCATGGTATAAAGCACATCCTGTTTTTGGGTTGTGTCAGATTAGTGTTTTTGTCTACAATTTAGAAGCACCACTGTTCTCATCCACATAGTGTTCATTCATTTGCTGTGTGGAGAAAGTGGCCATTTTGGGCGGCTGAAAAGCAGCTCCGTCTTTTAAGTGTTGTCAAATGTATTATTCCATAGCACCATTTTCCACAGGATGGCTCATGGTAAATGCATTATTCAATAGCACCATTTCCCACAGGATAACTCATGGTAAATGCATTATTCCATAGCACCATTTCCCACAGGATGACTCATGGTAAATGCATTATTCCATAGCACCATTTCCCACAGGATGACTCATGGTAAAATGCATTATTCCATAGCACCATTTCCCACAGGATGACTCATGGTAAATGCATTATTCCATAGCACCATTTCCCACAGGATGACTCATGGTAAAATGCATTATTCCATAGCACCATTTCCCACAGGATGACTCATGGTAAATGCATTATTCCATAGCACCATTTTCCACAGGATGACTCATGGTAAATGCATTATTCCATAGCACCATTTCCACAGGATGACTCATGGTAAATGCATTATTCCATAGCACCATTTCCCACAGGATGACTCATGGTAAATGCATTATTCCATAGCACCATTTTCCACAGGATGACTCATGGTAAATGCATTATTCCATAGCACCATTTTCCACAGGATGACTCATGGTAAATGCATTATTCCATAGCACCATTTTCCACAGGATGACTCATGGTAAATGCATTATTCCATAGCACCATTTCCCACAGGATGACTCATGGTAAATGCATTATTCCATAGCACCATTTCCCACAGGATGACTCATGGTAAATGCATTATTCCATAGCACCATTTCCCACAGGATGACTCATGGTAAATGCATTATTCCATAGCACCATTTCCCACAGGATGACTCATGGTAAATGCATTATTCCATAGCACCATTTCCCACAGGATGACTCATGGTAAATGCATTATTCCATAGCACCATTTCCCACAGGATGACTCCACGAGCTTTAATTCTGGGTCAGCTTATTCTAATATGCATTACCTTTAACCTCTCATGCTACAAAGATGGGCCAAATAAACGTTGAAATATATCCAAACCTGTATGCTTTTTGGGCAAGACTTTACTTAAAGCCCATCGGTTTAATGCATTATTATTGTATCATCACTTGTTATAAGCATAAACCTGGGTCTCATACTTTATGTCACTGGGAGTATTAACGCTTGTCGGGGATCAATTCGATTTAGCCGCGGGCCGATGTTTTTCTAGAGCGGATGGTCTGGGGGCCGGAACATAATTACAAATAAATTGTAGACTGCAAATTGACTGCATGACGCCCAAACATATATAATATTTGACTAAAGCGGAATCATTTCAAACCTTGCTTACACGTGTCTCTCTGTTATGCGTGGGAACACTTGGGTACAGCATTAAAACATTAAAACCACTTGTAGCTGATTTCCTGGTGTTTTTTTACAGTCCTCTATGTCCAACAATAAAAATGTGAAAATAAAAAATAAAAATGTGCTCAAAAAAATGAATAATGTAACTTTGGGCTAAGTGTTGGGGATGCTACTATAATCAATAGAGATGTATGGCGTTTCTGTGAGAGCAGAGTAAGTGATGCCCTCCAGTAACAGATACCCTGTAATCACCCCGTTCACTAAGCAGGGCCATTAGGGACTGTAGGTTGTGTCATCACATCACTGTGAGAGAGGGGAAAAGATAGCCGCATCCTATTCATTTCCACAGGTTGGTTCCCAACGGCATGCCAACGCATTCCAGCCATCAATAAACAATTTGACTGTAAACCCGCACAGCAAGAGGAACGCAGTCTTTCATCAAGTGGAACGTCTTTCACGCTCATATGTCTCTCTTCCCTTTGAAGGGCTACCTTCCATTGCTCAAAGGCTTTTAGATAGATAGTTTCACAACCACGTCACCCCGAGAGCTGACAGTAACAAATCGGATCTCTCTAGCAACTGTGGTAAAGAGGATCGTCTTTGGACGAAACACCCATGGCTGGAAACAGACATCGGTGGCCGTGGCAACCCTTTACCAGTCCAACAACCCAACAGCAACTCTTCCATAATACATGAGGTCTGTGGCTGCTATCAACCAAAAGAGGCATGAAGTAAATAAAAAGGCCTATTTTTACAACGTCAGCGAGGGGTCAGAATAAAAAACACAGGGGTTAAGTGCCTGGGTGCTTCCCTCAAGAGCAGCAGACACAACAACAGAACCCTGACCTCTCCCTTCTGGCCCTGTACTTCATCTTCAATTCTGAATCAACAGAATTTGAACTGCCTCAGTCTGTGGACATGGTACACTCCGCTCCCTACCTCTGCAGTCATTACGCTGGGAGTCTGACAGCTCGGGAACGATGTATCACTGCGACCTCATCGTGTGTCTCGCTACACCATTATCCTCTAACGAGACACATTTCAGTCTGTACGCATGCAGTTGTGCAACTGACTAGGTCCCCCCCTCCTCAACATCATCCTCCTCCCCATCACTATACTCAATCCCCACTGGTCTCACAACCATCTCCTAACACCAGCATGACATTGGGGAATGACAAGAGTGTCCATGTCTGTGTCCTGCTATAGTGTTACCAACTGGGTTTGATTCATGGTCATTTGCCGGGGGGGAAAAACAGGAAGTGCTAAATGATGGTGCTGGTACTAACTGCACTGTAATTAGAGGTCATTCATTAGCCTCTGTGTCAGTACCGGCCCAGGCAGCATCGTAAACCAGGAGCACTCGGCAACAGCATTAAACAAAGTGTCTTTTGATGGAGTCCATCCTGCAAGACACCGCAGCACTGCTGATGGCTCTGCTAATGAAATCAAATCACATTTTATTGGTAGTATACACATATTTAGTGGCCTTCCTAGGGAGCTAGCATCTATGGTGCTTTCCTGTTCCATTGCGAAAGACTGACAATGTACAATATAGCCCGAGGGTAACACTTTACATAAGGCAAGCAGATATAATGCATTATAGTATCTATGAACGACTCAGAAGGTCTTAGTATCGTCTGATAACTGCAAAATGAAAATGAATGAACTGTTCTTAAGCCGACATCCTTTTATGATGACAACACAATGAACAGAATGAGCGATGACGAGTGGACCGTGGCAGTTTGCTGTCTGGCTGTCTGTCTGCACACAGCGTAACGAAACAAGTCGCTTGACTTCAATAATGCTCTGCCCCATAAACAAAAGGAGAACGGCAAAAATCGATAGAAGACATAGAATCCAATTTTCACCCCGGGGACAAATTCCATTGTACATTTAAAGATGGTCATTTTAGAACTTCTGGCATGAAAATTCAACCGTAAAAGCGATCATTGTTAAACAACGATTCTCAACACAAATATGTGGCGCAATGTAGGCTACCGGTCGCAAGGACAATGGGATGGGAAATGACAAATCTCAGGCTAGATAATTGCTATTAGCCTGAAACACCACTGACATTGCACCAATCTATAGATTGTATTGTCTGTCACTGTGCACTATCAAAGTCCAATGCCTATAACCCTGTTCAGCTAGATTGAGTATGCAGTTCTAGCATGTTCTACTGTGCTCTAGATTGAGTATGCAGTTCTAGCATGTTCTACTGTGCTCTAGATTGAGTATGCAGTTCTAGCATGTTCTACTGTGCTCTAGATTGAGTATGCAGTTCTAGCATGTTCTACTGTGCTCTAGATTGAGTATGCAGTTCTAGCATGTTCTACTGTGCTCTAGATTGAGTATGCAGTTCTAGTATGTTCTACTGTGCTCTAGATTGAGTATGCAGTTCTAGCATGTTCTACTGTGCTCTAGATTGAGTATGCAGTTCTAGCATGTTCTACTGTGCTCTAGATTGAGTATGCAGTTATAGCATGTTCTACTGTGCTCTAGATTGAGTATGCAGTTCTAGTATGTTCTACTGTGCTCTAGATTGAGTATGCAGTTCTAGCATGTTCTACTGTGCTCTAGATTGAGTATGCAGTTCTAGCATGTTCTACTGTGCTCTAGATTGAGTATGCAGTTCTAGCATGTTCTACTGTGCTCTAGATTGAGTATGCAGTTCTAGCATGTTCTACTGTGCTCTCGATTGAGTATGCAGTTCTCGCATGTTCTACTGTGCTCTAGATTGAGTATGCAGTTCTAGTATGTTCTACTGTGCTCTAGATTGAGTATGCAGTTCTAGCATGTTCTACTGTGCTCTAGATTGAGTATGCAGTTCTAGTATGTTCTACTGTGCTCTAGATTGAGTATGCAGTTCTAGCATGTTCTACTGTGCTCTAGATTGACAGTACACACAGGGTCATTTACTCCAAGCTGCATGTTAAATGTGTCATCATCTGTTGAAGTTTACTAAATCACAGCAAGGGTTGATGTAATGTCAACCAATGACTGTATTCCTGGCTGGGTTTTGAACCCATGACCTTGGTGTCACACGTCATTTAGCCTAACAGTGGGTTTATACAGTGGCGCCCTGGTAGAGTATGGTAGAGTAGGCTAATCAACAAAGGCCTTGAAGTAAGCAATTGTACCCATCTGAACAGAGCACAACAAAACAGTTGCTTGACTTCAGTACAATTCTGCTCCAAAATACAAGCAAACAACAACAAAAATCTAGAACACTGTAAGAGGTGCTATTGTCCAGTCATAGCCAGTCCAGCGTTAGCCAAAGTCCTCTTTCCCAGAGACCCCAGTCAGGCTATTGTCCAGTTATAGCCAGTCCAGCGCTAGCCAAAGTCCTCTTTCCCAGAGACCCCAGTCAGGCTATTGTCCAGTTATAGCCAGTCCAGCGCTAGCCAAAGTCCACTTTCCCAGAGACCCCAGTCAGGCTATTGTCCAGTTATAGCCAGTCCAGCGCTAGCCAAAGTCCTCTTTCCCAGAGACCCCAGTCAGGCTATTGTCCAGTTATAGCCAGTCCAGCGCTAGCCAAAGTCCTCTTTCCCAGAGACCCCAGTCAGGCTATTGTCCAGTTATAGCCAGTCCAGCGCTAGCCAAAGTCCTCTTTCCCAGAGACCCCAGTCAGGCTATTGTCCAGTTATAGCCAGTCCAGCGCTAGCCAAAGTCCGCTTTCCCAGAGACCCCAGTCAGAACACTCATCGGACGTAATCGGTGGCGTTGCCCTGGTACCTTGACCTTCCTCTCAGAACTTTAGTCCCCAGGCTCCTCAAGCTGGAACAATGATCGAGCTTGTTAGCATAATTGCAGGCCGGAGAGGAGTGGAGCAGATAGAATGGAAGAGAGGGAAGCCCCGGCCGGGTCTTTCTGGTCTAAATAGACTACACAAGGACCATGCAGGCAGGAAGTGTTATGGTTCAGGTCTTATCAGTGCCAAGGCCAGGCTAGCAATCACCCTGGAGCAACGGAACACTACTCCCTGCCTGCCTCCTTCTCTGCATGACCCCCACACCCCACTAACTGCCTCTGCCTCCTGGATACTGAGAGTTATAGATCACTTTCTCTAGGCCAATACCCACTGGTGGGTAAAGGGGACGGTGAATTGTAGCTTATAGCTTGCACAGGTACTGTATCAACTCGATTCAGATATCTATCTTGGAAGCCACAGTCTGAGTCACAGACCCTCAAGAATGTAATCAAAGAGCCTAGACAAGCCCGAAGGTGAGTTTGTAGTCAGTAGAGTGTGAGGGATTTCTATTGAACTATATCACTGAAAACACTGGTTCAACATTTTATCCACACGCATAGAGAATGAGAGTATTTTTGTCACTGAACCTCAGTTTGAGGGGGATCAGTGTCATTTCAGCACCCATTTCACAGCACAGTACACACCCTAACTATATATCCAGGCTCAATCACTGATGGAATCCACAGTGGACCAGTAGTCAATTATTTATGTACCAGAGTCAGTAATGTGACAACAATTGTCTCAACTCGACTGTTTGTACGAACAGAAAAAAGCTCCACTGTCCTAAATGACAAGCAACGTCCAATAACTTTACCCCAAAGTGAAGGAAGACAGCCAATTAGTCATTCAAATTGATCAACGTAAATCTATTAGCCGCGAAAATCCCACACAGCTCTGTTACAAAGATCCAAGAGAGTGCTAAGGATGGATGTCCATGCATTCATCTGTCGGAGTTCTGTTGATAGCAACAGCAGCATGACGCTAGCTGTAGATGGGGGAGTGCAGCCTGGGTATTTCATTTCACTCCCGCTGCGGCTTATCACGCCCAGATAAATCAATAGTGCTTCAATATTCAAACTGCCTCAGAGACCGGCTTGATTCAAATTGAATTATATTATAAGCCCTCCATTTTCCAAGCTATGAATGCTTTGCAATGTGGGGAAGTGCTGTACTTCCTGATACAATCAACAAGAGATTTCAGATGACAAGGAATAGTTTATTGAAATCAGGCAGGAGATTTTAGTCAACAAATAGCACTTTTGTCTAAACCAGTCATCACCATAACATTCAGCATCACCGACCCCATAATCAGCACCATAACATTCAGCATCACCGACCCCATAATCAGCACCATAACATTCAGCATCACCGACCCCATAATCAGCACCTTTACGGCATCAGTATCATCACCATGTTCGTCAGTACCGTCAACACCGTTATGAGTGTTACGGTTTTCTTCAGTTGAAGGAGAGGAGGACCAAACTGCAGCGTGGTTATTTGTAAACATCTTTAATAAAGATGAAAAATACGAACAGTATACAAAAACAATAAACGTGAAAACCCAGAACAGCCCTATCTGGTACAAACAAACACAGAGACAGGAACAATCACCCACCAAACACTCAAAGAATATGGCTGCCTAAATATGGTTCCCAATGAGAGACAACGATAAACACCTGCCTCTGATTGAGAACCACTCTAGGCAACCATAGACTCATGGTTCGTAATGCTCTGTATTTCTAAATCTAAGTGTTTGGTGAGACCAGATATGTTTATGTGTGTGTGTGTGCGTGTGTGTGTGTGTGTGTGTGTGTGTGTGTGTGTGTGTGTGTGTGTGTGTGTGTGTGTGTGTGTGTGTGTGTGTGTGTGTGTGTGTGTGTGTGTGTGTGTGTGTGTGTGTGTGTGTGTGTGTGTGTGTGTGTGCGTACAGTGATTAATGTCTGTGTAAGTGTGTGTTGCCGCGTTGATATATGGGTAGGCGGTATTTGCTTTCTCAAAAATCGACACCATTACCTTGTTAATCTCCATCCTTCTTCCTTCTTCAAACCCACTCCCGCTATCCCTCCTGCTTTCTCCAAAACAACATCCCTCCATCCATCAGAGAGAGAGCGAGAGAGAGCGAAAGAGCACCTCCCATCTCTCCGTCGTCACTACCATCGCTGTCGTTTTGTTTCTCCACAGCACATCTCTCCTCACCCAGCTACCTCCCTCCCTCCATCCCTCCTTCTGTCATCCCTTGCCCTCTCCCTCCAATTGTCCCTTCCCTTCGCCTGCTAAAGAGATTTGCATTGATCATTTTTTTCTGTGGGTTCGGCTATATTTGTGGTTAGCCAAGAATGCCGCAATGAAGTATAGGAGACCCGCAGCCGCATAGAGGGAGGTAGAGAGAGAGAGAGGGGTAGAGAGAGAGAGAGAGAGAGAGAGAGAGAGAGAGAGGTAGAGAGAGGTAGAGAGAGAGAGAGAGAGAGAGAGAGAGAGAGAGAGAGAGAGAGAGAGAGAGAGAGAGAGAGAGAGAGAGAGACTATAAGTATTCTGCTATTCAACACCCCAAGGTATTCATTATTATCTCAAGAAAGCAACAACTGCCTGGACAAATAGTCATAGACCTTCTTTTTTCAGCACCTGACTCTTTAGACTCTAGAGGGTATGGTAATGAAGAGATGACATGCAGGGAAACAACTAATGGGAACTTCAAATGGTTCGAGTCCAGCTGTTGAAGATTTGTCCAAAGGCCGGAGCTAACACATTTCCTCCCAGAGGTGGGTGGTGCTCACTCAGAAGTAGACAACCATCTAATCCCACCAACCCCTGTCGGTAACCATAGACAGACTCTGTTGCTGTCAAACTGTGACGGGAACATTTTGGATTTGGTCACATTGAGTACCATCGCCATATGGTTGTAGTTATTTTGGCATTGGAAGGGAGAGAGAGAGAGAGAGAGAGAGAGAGAGAGAGAGAGAGAGAGAGAGAGAGAGAGAGACAGAGACAAAGAGAGAGAGAGAGAGAGAGAGAAGAGACAGAGACAGAAACAGAGTTGTTAACATATGTTTCCCATGCAAATAAAGCCCATTGAATTAAATGTAATTTAATTGAGAGAGAGACAGCGAGAGAAGAGAAAGAGAGAGAGAAGAGAGACAGAGACAGAGAGAGAGACAGAGATAGAGAGAGAGAGGATGAGAGAGAGATGGAGAGAGACAGTGAGAAAAGAAAGCATATGGGGTCTACAAAAACAAAATGTTATGTTTAAGCTGCCCTGTTTTTCCTTCTCTCTCTCTCTCTCTCTCTCTCTCTCTCTCTCTCTCTCTCTCTCTCTCTCTCTCTCTCTCTATTTCAGAAGTGGGTCAGGACTAATGAGCAGCAGAACAGTTACTCAAAGATGCGCCGGGGACCACTGGAAGGACAATGACCATGGAACCTTCACTCCCTCACTCTCTCCCCTATCTTTCTTTCTCCCCTCTCTCTCTCTCTCTCTCTCTCTCTCTCTCTCTCTCTCTCTCTCTCTCTCTCTCTCTCTCTCTCCCTTCCCCCTCTCTCACTCCCTATTTCTCATTCTCAATTCAACTCAAGAGGCTTTATTGGCATGGGAAACATGTTTACATTGCCAAACCAAGTGAAATGGATAAGCAAAAGTGAAATAAACAATAAAAAGTGAACAGTAAACTTTACACTCACACAAGTTCCAAAAGAATAAAGACATTTCAAATGTTATATTATGTCTATATACAGTGTCTTGACGATGTGCAAATAGTTTAAGTATAAAAGGGAAAATAAATAAACATACATATGGGTTGTATTTACAATGGTGTTTGTTGTTCACTGGTTGCCCTTTTCTTGTGCAAACAGGTCACAAATCTTGCTCATGTGATGGCACACTGTGGTATTTCACCCAGTAGATATGGGAGTTTATCAAAATTAGATTTGTTTTCAAATTCTTTGTGGGTCTGTGTAATCTGAGGGAAATATGTGTCTCTAATATGGTCATACATTTGGCAGGAGGTTAGGAAGTGCAGCTCAGTTTCCACCTTATGGGCAGTGTGCACATAGCCTGTCTTCTCGTGAGAGGCAGGTCTGCCTACGGCGGCCTCTCTCAATAGCAAGGCTATGATCACTGAGTCTGTACATAGTCAAAGCTTTCCTTAAGTTTGGGTCAGTCACAGTGGTCAGGTATTCTGCCACTGTGTTCTCTCTGTTTAGGGCCAAATAACATTCTAGTTTGCTCTGTTTTTTTGTTTTGTTTGTTCTCTTGTTTGTGTTTGTGAGCAGAGCCCCAGGACCAGCTTGCTTAAGGGGCTCTTCTCCAGGTTCATCTCTCTGTAGGTGATGGCTTTGTTATGGAAGACTATCGCTGTCTCTCTCCCCCTCTGTCTCTCTCCCCCGCTGTCTCTCTCCCCCGCTGTCTCTCTCCCCTCTGTCTCCCCGCTGTCTCTCTCCCCTCTGTCTCTCTCCCACTCTGTCTCTCTCCCCCCGCTGTCCTCTCCCCCGCTGTCTCTCTCCCCTCTGTCTCTCTCCCCGCTGTCTCTCTCCCCCTCTCTCTCTCCCCCTCTGTCTCTCTCCCCTCTGTCTCTCTCCCCTCTGTCTCTCCCCCGTCTCTCTCCCTCTGTCTCTCTCCCCCTCTGTCTCTCCCCCTCTGTCTCTCTCCCCGCTGTCTCTCTCTGTCTCTCTCCCCTCTGTCTCTCTCCCCTCTGTCTCTCTCCCCCCTGTCTCTCTCCCCCTCTGTCTCTCTCCCCCTCTGTCTCTCTCCCCTCTGTCTCTCTCCCCTCTGTCTGTCTCTCTCCCCTGCTGTCTCTCTCCCCCCGCTGTCTCTCTCCCCTCTGTCTCTCTCCCCTCTGTCTCTCTCCCCTCTCTCTCTCTCTCCCCCTCTCTCTCTCCCCTCTGTCTCTCTCCCCGCTGTCTCTCTCCCCCGCTGTCTCTCTCCCCTCTGTCTCTCTCCCCCTCTGTCTCTCTCCCCCTCTGTCTCTCTCCCCCTCTGTCTCTCTCCCCTCTGTCTCTCTCCCCCGCTGTCTCTCTCCCCCGCTGTCTCTCTCCCCTCTGTCTCTCTCCCCTCTGTCTCTCTCCCCTCTGTCTCTCTCCCCCCTCTCTCTCTCTCTCTCTCTCTCCCCCTCTGTCTCTCTCCCCTCTGTCTCTCTCCCCTCTGTCTCTCTCTGTCTCTCTCCCCCTCTGTCTCTCTCCCCTCTGTCTCTCTCCCCCGCTGTCTCTCTCCCCCTGTCTCTCTCCCCCCTCTGTCTCTCTCCCCCTCTGTCTCTCTCCCCCTCTGTCTCTCTCCCCCTCTGTCTCTCTCCCCTCTCTCTCCCCTCTGTCTCTCTCCCCTCTGTCTCTCTCCCCTCTGTCTCTCTCCCCCTCTGTCTATCTTCCCCTCTGTCTCTCCCCTCTGTCTCTCCCCCTCTGTCTCTCTCCCCTCTGTCTCTCTCCCCTCTGTGTCTCTCCCCCTCTGTCTCTCTCCCCTCTGTCTCTCTCCCCCTCTGTCTCTCTCCCCCTCTGTCTCTCTCCCCCTCCTCCCCTCTGTCTCTCTCCCCTCTGTCTCTCTCCCCTCTGTCTCCCTCCCCCTCTGTCTCTCTCCCCCTCTGTGTCTCTCTCTACACTCCGACCCCATGTGTAACCTTTTGTAACCTGTTTTTAGTGGAGGGGCGGGGGTATGTGGTTCATATGTGTAAATTGTGTATGTGAAAGCGGTGTGGGGGAGGAGAGGGAGGGGCAGGGAAGGAAGGCAAGCATCTGCTTGGGCTAAAGATGGGTCCCCATGCTTTGCTCTGATTGGCTAAGAGTGTTTTTCATCTATAAAAACAGTCAAAAATATTCATCCCATCTCCATAACAGACAACGCATTCTCATTTTTTCATTCATAATGGGTAAATAGTCTTAGCTAGCGCTGCATACGTGTTCTGTTGATCCCCCTCGACAAGACAACACCTGCCCATCCTCCAGCACAGTGCCGTTAAATGAGATGAATGGTACAGCAGCCAAGCACCCCGCCACTAAACAAACAACTGTTACTGAGACAAAGGGGCAGGAGGACAGACAGGCGCGCTAATCTGATTTGAGCTGATTTCAGCTTAGATAGCAAAGTAATGGCTGCATTGTTGCCATACCCGGGGAAAATCAGGAGAGTGAGAGAAGGAGGGAGGGATGGAGGGAAGTCAATTCACTTCTCTGCCGTCAAGACAAGCGTTCAAGCAGAAGACAAGACAATTCCCATGGACCCCCCCCTCCAATCCACCACTCAACAAACAAGGGACACCCAAGCACCCGCCTCCTTCTCTCTCTCTCCCTCCATCCTCCCCTCCCTCCACCTTTCAAAACAGCATCGCTCAAATCAAAATAAAACCAGCGCAATTCCAATGAACGATGATGACAATCAATAATAATGAAAAAAAATCTCCCAAAAACACTCAAGTAATTACAATCCATGTGTTTCTTTGTCTGCATCAGTAGCTTATTCTCTGCTTGGCATCATCCAAACATCGGCATCGTGTAACATCGGCATACAGTACATACAGTTGCAGCAGCAGCAGCACAAAGGAAACATGGATTAGCTCCGAGATATTTATATATTATTTAAAGATTTTACACCGTACCTTTTGAATTCTGTCCTTCTTCCATATTCTCTTCCATTGTGTCTGGGTTTGTGTCCACTTCGATTTCAATACACAGAAATTTCACAAAGCCTCTCGGTCACAACTGTATAAAGCCTCCTCTCGGCTATGTGTGTGTACAGTGTGAGTGTGTGTTGGGGTGTGTTTTGTCCCCTAGCTGTGAGTTGTGGCGTTGTAGCAGTGAGCAGCTCTTAGGGAAGTCCGCTCTCAGTGTTGTGCCGTCTCTCCCAGACTCTCACTCACACCCCTCCCTCGCTCCTCTCTTTCTCTCTCCGGCACTCACACCCCTCCCTCGTTCCCCTCTCTCTCTCTCTCTCTCTCTCTCTCTCTCTCTCTCTCTCTCTCTCTCTCTCTCTCTCTCTCTCCTCCCTCGTTCCTCTCTCTCTCTCTCTCTCTCTCTCTCTCTCTCTCTCTCTCTCTCTCTCTTTCTCTCTCTCTTTCTCTCTCCGGAACTCACACACCTCCCTCTCTTTCAGCTCTCACTCCCTTCCATCTCTCTCGGACTCTCACACCCGTATCTCTCTCTCTCAGAGCGTGGCAGCCCCTGGTCTCATTCCTTCTGTTCCTCTGAAGACGATCAATTCCTCCTGTCCATGACTAGAAACCACAACACCAGGAAGCACATAACTGGACTGGGAGAGAAAGATCAAACTCCTCTTCTCTTTAAATGTCTTAAGCATCAATATGTTTTTGTAGGAAGGGGTGTAAAGTAGAGACTGATGCCAGGAGGAATGCAAGGAGAAACTCTGCTTCCCTGTGAGTTTCTTTAAATGGAAATGGGGAACAATACTGCTGAACTGGAAAGACAGAAAAGGAGGAATGGGCTCGCTACAAGGAGAAAGACATAAGCAGGTGTTCAGCCATAAAAACAAGGGACTGAGGGTTTGTATTGGAAGCAGGATGGTGGAAGCAGCAGCAGCCCGGCACACTGTGAGCAGATGGAGGGGTGTAACCAGCCCAACAGCCACTCTCCCTCTCACCCTCCTCCCCCACCAAACACCCCTGTTTAGCCTGGGCTTAAGTTATGCTGCACCAACTAGTGAAAGGTAGAGGATAGATGTTTATTAGAGTAAATGGAAGAGCCCCTCCAGTCAGCCTGGGCTTAAGTTATGCTGCACCAACTAGTGAAAGGTAGAGGATAGATGTTTATTAGAGTAAATGGAAGAAGTCAGCTTAAGTAGAGTGAAAGGTAGAGGATAGATGTTTATTAGAGTAAATGGAAGAGCCCGCCAGTCAGCCTGGGCTTAAGTTATGCTGCACCAACTAGTGAAAGGTAGAGGATAGATGTTTATTAGAGTAAATGGAAGAGCCCACCAGTCAGCCTGGGCTTAAGTTATGCTGCACCAACTAGTGAAAGGTAGAGGATAGATGTTTATTAGAGTAAATGGAAGAGCCCGCCAGTCAGCCTGGGCTTAAGTTATGCTGCACCAACTAGTGAAAGGTAGAGGATAGATGTTTATTAGAGTAAATGGAAGAGCCCACCAGTCAGCCTGGGCTTAAGTTATGCTGCACCAACTAGTGAAAGGTAGAGGATAGATGTTTATTAGAGTAAATGGAAGAGCCCGCCAGTCAGCCTGGGCTAGCTGCACCAACTAAAGGTAGAGGATAGATGTTTATTAGAGTAAATGGAAGAGCCCACCAGTCAGCCTGGGCTTAAGTTATGCTGCACCAACTAGTGAAAGGTAGAGGATAGATGTTTATTAGAGTAAATGGAAGAGCCCACCAGTCAGCCTGGGCTTAAGTTATGCTGCACCAACTAGTGAAAGGTAGAGGATAGATGTTTATTAGAGTAAATGGAAGAGCCCCGCCAGTCAGCTGCACCAACTAGTGAAAGGTAGAGGATAGATGTTTATTGGGCAGTCAGCCTAAGTTATGCTGCACCAACTAGTGAAAGGTAGAGATAGATGTTTATTAGAGTAAATGGAAGAGCCCAGTCAGCCTGGGCTTAGTTATGCTGCACCAACTAGTGAAAGGTAGAGGATAGATGTTTATTAGAGTAAATGGAAGAGCCCCGCCAGTCAGTCAGCTGCACCAACTGAAAGGTAGGGATAAGTTAGAGTAAATGCTGTCACCAACTAGTGAAAGGTAGAGGATAGATGTTTATTAGAGTAAATGGAAGAGCCCGCCAGTCAGCCTGGGCTTAAGTTATGCTGCACCGACTAGTGAAAGGAAGAGGATAGATGTTTATTAGAGTAAATGGAAGAGCCTGCCAGTCAGCCTGGGCTTAAGTTATGCTGCACCGACTAGTGAAAGGAAGAGGATATATGTTTTTACCTTCTGATATTTAATAATGCCTTTTTTCATTGCTGTGTTGGGCTTGGATGGAAGCATGTCTGTGTTTTGTCACTAAGATATACAATGCGGGGCCTCCCGGGTGGCGCAGTGCCACCAGAGACTCTGGGTTCGAGCCCAGGCTCTGTCACAGCCGGCCGCGACGCACAATTGGCCTAGCATCGTCCGGGTTAGAGAGGGTTTGGCCGGTAGGGATATCCGTGTCTCATCGCGCACTAGCGACTCCTGTGGCGGGCGCGTACGGTGTTTCCTCCGACACATTGGTGCGGCTGGCTTCCGTGTTGGATGCGCGCTGCGTTAAGCAGTGTGGCTTGGTTGGGTTGTGTTTCGGAGGACGCGTGGCTCTCGACCTTCGTCTCTCCCGAGCCCGTATGGGAGTTGTAGCGATGAGACAAGACAGTAAATACTTATAATTGGATACCATGAAATTGGGGAGAAAAAGGGGGTTAAAAAAAACACAAAAAAAGATATACAGTGCTATGGCTCTCGAGGAACCCTTTTCTCACACACACACACACACACACACACACACACACACACACACACACACACACACACACACACACACACACACACACACACACACACACACACACACACACACACACACACACACACACACACACACACACACTAGTGATAGGGGAAAATATCGATACAATTACATATTATTTTGGCCAATATTATATCGATACTTTGACTCCAAGTATTGATGAGATCTTTCTGTTGTTGCGAACTAAAGGCTTTAGTCTCAGAGAAGGTTAGTCATCAGACAGGTCCTTCTTGCAAAAAAGATTGTATCTCAATGAGACAAACCTTTATAAAGGTTAAATGACAACAATTGATCACTGGTTACACCTAGATCGATTTGAGTGTATCTCCACTCTGCCTCGTTCCCCAGCACCTCAGCCAGTACTACCGAGGGCTACTGTCTGTATGAGGCACTGATTGGTTATGGTTGGCGAGTACAATCAGGGCTGGACACAGCACTAATCAGTCACACTGCTCTGGCCAACAGCCAACAGACACACACACACACACACACACACACATTCAAGCATTGGCACAAAAATTAAGTACTGCGTGTTACTGCTTCGTACACACACACACACACACACACACACACACACACACACACACACACACACACACACACACACACACACACACACACACACACACACACACACACACACACACACACACACACACACACACACACACACACTCACACACACACACACACACACACAAACACACACACACACACACACACACACGTGCACATTGAGATAAGACCTGCAGCCAAATCAATGATCTCTCAATCAATCAATATTAGCAATAGGCGTTAAATGATGACAATAGAACGGTGACAAAGAAACACGTTAAAGGTGCCGGCACATGCTGATAAAAATGATGAAAATGCAAATGATGAATCAAGGTCATTATTAAAACACACACAGGTGAAATAAACCACAGCCGTCTTTAACTGCTGTGTGAATCTGATCCTGTTCATTGTCTATGCTGTCAGCAGCAGTGGCACGTCCACGTAAAGACAAGTGGGAGACCTGAGCACAACTCTGCTCTGGCTGCAGGAACTGAACGGAGACAGCGGTAACCATGGCGCGCGTTGCTCTGCACGCAGGTACAACAGCCTAGCAACGACAGCATGAGCTGCGCGCCTGGCGACGGCGGTGAGTTGTGATGTGGCGGCCGCCGCCCGAGATGAGAATGACTGGCTGCAGTCAGCGAGGTCATTAACAATGTAGCGGCTATAGAAGCCGGGGGCCTTTCGTGGCTACAAGATGTTAGCGAAGACGACTCTTTCTCAATTCATCTTCCCTTGCATCGTCTCTCCTCGCCTCCTTCTCCAAATGCTTTGGAGGAGAAAGTCCTCCAATACAATTGAGAAGGAAGATAGGAGATATAATGCAAGGGATCACAGAATGACAAATTGAGATTGAGCCGCAGACTCCAGAGAAAAGCAGCGCAGCTGATAATAATTGTGTGCAAGTAGTGCCAGAGCAGAGTTTATCTGGGCAGAGGAGGAGTGAGGAGTGATCCTGCATCAGGTGTGGTCTGAGGGGAGTGTAGAGCTCACGTTGATGAAAGACACTGTAGATAGGAATACGGAGTGGATGTGGAATCAGATACGGTTGGGCTTGGGTTGACAGCTGACTGAAGATCTCAGGACTGAATCAGATACGGTTGGGCTTGGGTTGACAGCTGATAGAAGATATCAGGACTGAATCAGATACGGTTGGGCTTGGGTTGACAGCTGACTGAAGATATCAGGACTGAATCAGATACAGTTGGGCTTGGGTTGACAGCTGATAGAAGATCTCAGGACTGAATCAGATACGGTTGGGCTTGGGTTGACAGCTGACTGAAGATCTCAGGACTGAATCAGATACGGTTGGGCTTGGGTTGACAGCTGACTGAAGATCTCAGGACTGAATCAGATACGGTTGGGCTTGGGTTGACAGCTGACTGAAGATCTCAGGACTGAATCAGATACGGTTGGGCTGACAGCTGACTGCTGACTGAAGATCTCAGGACTGAATCAGATATGGTTGGGCTTGGGTTGACAGCTGACTGAAGATCTCAGGACTGAATCAGATACGGTTGGGCTTGGGTTGACAGCTGACTGAAGATCTCAGGACTGAATCAGATACGGTTGGGCTGACAGCTGACTGCTGACTGAAGATCTCAGGACTGAATCAGATACGGTTGGGCTTGGGTTGACAGCTGATAGAAGATCTCAGGACTGAATCAGATACGGTTGGGCTTGGGCTGACAGCTGACTGAAGATCTCAGGACTGAATCAGATACGGTTGGGCTTGGGTTGACAGCTGATAGAAGATCTCAGGACTGAATCAGATACGGTTGGGCTTGGGCTGACAGCTGACTGAAGATCTCAGGACTGAATCAGATACGGTTGGGCTTGGGTTGACAGCTGACTGAAGATCTCAGGACTGAATCAGATACGGTTGGGCTTGGGCTGACAGCTGACTGAAGATCTCAGGACTGAATCAGATACGGTTGGGCTTGGGTTGACAGCTGATAGAAGATCTCAGGACTGAATCAGATACGGTTGGGCTTGGGTTGACAGCTGACTGAAGATCTCAGGACTGAATCAGATACGGTTGGGCTTGGGCTGACAGCTGACTGAAGATCTCAGGACTGAATCAGATACGGTTGGGCTTGGGTTGACAGCTGATAGAAGATCTCAGGACTGAATCAGATACGGTTGGGCTTGGGTTGACAGCTGACTGAAGATCTCAGGACTGAATCAGATACGGTTGGGCTTGGGTTGACAGCTGACTGAAGATATCAGGACTGAATCAGATACGATTGGGCTTGGGTTGACAACTGATAGAAGATCTCAGGACTGAATCAGATACGGTTGGGCTTGGGCTGACAGCTGACTGAAGATCTCAGGACTGAATCAGATACGGTTGGGCTTGGGTTGACAGCTGACTGAAGATATCAGGACTGAATCAGATACGGTTGGGCTTGGGTTGACAGCTGATAGAAGATCTCAGGACTGAATCAGATACGGTTGGGCTTGGGTTGACAGCTGACTGAAGATATCAGGACTGAATCAGATACGGTTGGGCTTGGGTTGACAGCTGACTGAAGATCTCAGGACTGAATTAGATACGGTTGGGCTTGGGCTGACAGCTGACTGAAGATCTCAGGACTGAATCAGATACGGTTGGGCTTGGGCTGACAGCTGACTGAAGATCTCAGGACTGAATCAGATACGGTTGGGCTTGGGCTGACAGCTGACTGAAGATATCAGGACTGAATCAGATACGGTTGGGCTTGGGCTGACAGCTGACTGAAGATCTCAGGACTGAATCAGATACGGTTGGGCTTGGGCTGACAGCTGACTGAAGATATCAGGACTGAATCAGATACGGTTGGGCTTGGGTTGACAGCTGACTGAAGATATCAGGACTGAATCAGATACGGTTGGGCTTGGGTTGACAGCTGATAGAAGATCTCAGGACTGAATCAGATACGGTTGGGCTTGGGTTGACAGCTGACTGAAGATATCAGGACTGAATCAGATACGGTTGGGCTTGGGTTGACAGCTGACTGAAGATCTCAGGACTGAATTAGATACGGTTGGGCTTGGGCTGACAGCTGACTGAAGATCTCAGGACTGAATCAGATACGGTTGGGCTTGGGCTGACAGCTGACTGAAGATCTCAGGACTGAATCAGATACGGTTGGGCTTGGGCTGACAGCTGACTGAAGATATCAGGACTGAATCAGATACGGTTGGGCTTGGGCTGACAGCTGACTGAAGATCTCAGGACTGAATCAGATACGGTTGGGCTTGGGCTGACAGCTGACTGAAGATCTCAGGACTGAATCAGATACGGTTGGGCTTGGGTTGACAGCTGACTGAAGATATCAGGACTGAATCAGATACGGTTGGGCTTGGGTTGACAGCTGACTGAAGATATCAGGACTGAATCAGATACGGTTGGGCTTGGGTTGACAGCTGACTGAAGATCTCAGGACTGAATCAGATACGGTTGGGCTTGGGCTGACAGCTGACTGAAGATATCAGGACTGAATCAGATACGGTTGGGCTTGGGCTGACAGCTGACTGAAGATCTCAGGACTGAATCAGATACGGTTGGGCTTGGGTTGACAGCTGACTGAAGATCTCAGGACTGAATCAGATCATCCAGAGGCACAAGGCAGATACTCTAGACGTATAAGAAATAGAAGAAAGATACTGAATGAAATACTGATACTACAGATACTACAGATCTGGAAGTAAGCCATGTGCTTTTGTGTAGAATTCAAGTGACAGGAATGTAGTTCTACTGCGCCAATGAACAACGACAGATGAAAAAAACATTTTTTTGTGACACTCACAGTGCAGAACTTTTAGTTATTTTGATACTTATGCTATGAACCAGCCACTTATCTGGCCATTAATATGCTATTAATGTCTCTAATCTCAGCATCTCGCGCATACTAATCAGACAATGGGGAGCTGCGGCATGACAACCTGAGAGACAGCTGTAATTGGCTAAAATGGCAGAGAGGTTGAGTTTCTGAGAACCTAGGGCCAGGATGGATGACTCATACCACAGGTCTGGAGGTAGGCCCGCACGCACGCACGCCCACACACACTACTGCTTCTGTATCAAAAATAGGTCAAATACAAAAAAAGTAACCAAGCAGTATAGTTCTGAACAAGACAGTGTTCCAACGACAAAACAATAAAATCTTCTCTACCATACAAGTTGTCATTTTCTCAAGAGACACATTACTGAAACCAAGACACAGACTCAACATACTGATAGCCTAGAATATGTAATGTAATCATTCTGAATATATGCCATACAGATGGTTATTTGGTTAATTGTACATTATTGAACATTGCTTACCTCTAGGACCTAGGTTATTAAATAGCAGCATAATTGTTGTTTTAAATGAGGGCTACAGAAGGTTGACAAACAGTACTATGCAGAGACTGTATTGGAGACTTCTATGTACAGTTGAATAGTTGTGAGTATGTATGTTACTATGTACTTTAGAACTAATAGTTGTGAGTATGTATGTTACTATGTACTTTAGGACTAATAGTTGTGAGTATGTATGTTACTATGTACTTTAGGACTATAAATTGTGAGAA